>NC_091286.1:75182607-75495940 GCF_032444005.1 Ranitomeya imitator | reverse complement strand
CCCGGAGATTTATCTATTTTAATCTTATTTAGCCGGTTTCGCACCTCTTCTTGGGTTAGATTGGTGACCCTTAATATAGGGTTTTCATTGTTTCTTGGGATTTCACCTAGCATTTCATTTTCCACCGTGAATACCGTGGAGAAGAAGGTGTTTAATATGTTAGCTTTTTCCTCGTCATCTACAACCATTCTTTCCTCACTATTTTTTAAGGGGCCTACATTTTCAGTTTTTATTCTTTTACTATTGATATAGTTGAAGAACAGTTTGGGATTAGTTTTACTCTCCTTAGCAATGTGCTTCTCTGTTTCCTTTTTGGCAGCTTTAATTAGTTTTTTAGATAAAGTATTTTTCTCCCTATAGTTTTTTAGAGCTTCAATGGTGCCATCCTGCTTTAGTAGTGCAAATGCTTTCTTTTTACTGTTAATTGCCTGTCTTACTTCTTTGTTTAGCCACATTGGGTTTTTCCTATTTCTAGTCCTTTTATTCCCACAAGGTATAAACCGCTTACACTGCCTATTTAGGATGTTCTTAAACATTTCCCATTTATTATCTGTATTCTCATTTCTGAGGATATTGTCCCAGTCTACCAGATTAAGGGCATCTCTAAGCTGGTCAAACTTTGCCTTCCTAAAGTTCAGTGTTTTTGTGACTCCCTGACAAGTCCCCCTAGTGAAAGACAGGTGAAACTGTACAATATTGTGGTCGCTATTTCCTAGATGCCCAACCACCTGCAGATTTGTTATTCTGTCAGGTCTATTAGATAGTATTAGGTCTAAAAGTGCTGCTCCTCTGGTTGGATTCTGCACCAATTGTGAAAGATAATTTTTCTTGGTTATTAGCAGAAACCTGTTGCCTTTATGGGTTTCACAGGTTTCTGTTTCCCAGTTAATATCCGGGTAGTTAAAGTCCCCCATAACCAGGACCTCATTATGGGTTGCAGCTTCATCTATCTGCTTTAGAAGTAGACTTTCCATGGTTTCTGTTATATTTGGGGGTTTGTAACAGACCCCAATGAGAATTTTGTTACCATTTTTCCCTCCATGAATTTCGACCCATATGGACTCGACATCCTCATTCCCTTCGCTAATATCCTCCCTTAAAGTGGACTTTAGACAAGACTTTACATAGAGACAAACCCCTCCTCCTCTCCGATTTTTACGATCCTTTCTAAACAGACTGTAACCCTGTAAGTTAACTGCCCAGTCATAGCTTTCATCTAACCATGTCTCGGTTATTCCCACTATGTCAAAGTTACCTGTAGATATTTCTGCTTCTAGTTCTTCCATCTTGTTTGTCAGGCTTCTGGCGTTTGCGAGCATGCAGTTTAGTGATAATGAACGGTATAGAGTATTATATATGGCACAGTTTTATATGGAGCATCTATGGGGCAATAATCAACGGTATGGAGCATTATATGTGGCACAGCTTTATAGGGAGCATCTAAGGGTCAATAATGAACGGTATGGAGCATCTATTTTTATTTTTGAAATTCACCGCTAGCTGCTGCATTTCCTACCCTAGGCTTATACTCGAGTCAATAAGTTTTCCCAGTTTTTTGTGGCAAAATTAGAGGGGGTCAGCTTATACTCGGTATACAGTATATATACACACCGTATATACTCGAGTATAAGCCGAGATTTTTTGGGCTGAAAGTTCCTCTCTCGGCTTATACTCGAGTCATGGTTGGCGGGGGGGGTCGGCGGGTGAGGGGGGGGGGATAACTGTCTCATACTCACCTGCTCCTGACGCTGTCCCTGCACCTCCAATGGTCTCCGGGCGTCCGCAGCTCTTCCTCTGTTCAGCGGTCACGTGGTACCGCTCATTAAAGTAATGAATATGGACTCCACTTTCAAAGTGTTGGAGCCGCATATTCATTACTATGATGAGCAGTACCAGTGACCGCTGAACAGAGGAAGAAGCTGCGGGCACCGGAGATCATCTGGCCAGAAGCTGTCAGGGACTGTGCCTGGAGCAGGTGAGTATTAAATATACACCTGTCTGCGTTCCACCGGTGCTCCGTCTTCCCCGTCCTCTTGCTGTGACAGTACAGGTCAGAGGGCGCGATGATGTGTTAGTGTGCGCCCTCTGCCTGAACAGATACTGCGGAGTGTCGAGACGCTGAGGAGCAGTGGGCAGCAACGAGAGGTGATTATGTCATTTTTTTTATTGCAGCAGCATTACATGGGGCATATTTTTGTATGGAGCATCTTATGGGGCCATAATGAGCTTGTAATGCAGCATTATATGTGTCACAGTTTTGTATGGAGCATCTTATGGGGCCATAATGAGCTTGTAATGCAGCATTATATGTGTCACAACTTTGTATGGAGCATCTTATGGGGCCATAATAAACTTGTAATGCAGCATTATATGAGGCACAGTTTTGTATGGAGCATCTTATGGGGCCATAATAAACTTTAATGCAGTATTATATGTGGCACAGTTTTGTATGCAGCACCTTATGGGGCCATAATGAACTTGAAATGCAGCATTATATGGGGCACATTTTTAATGAAGCATCTTATGGTGCTATAATGAACTGTATGTAGCATCTTATGGGGCCCATCATGAACTGTATGGAGCATTATATGGGGCTCCTGATTCAAGATGGATATTCAAAAACACTTAACCTACTGATGTCTCAATTAATTTTACTTTTATTGGTATCTATTTTTAGTTTTGAAATTTACAGTAGTTGCTGCATTTTCCACCCTAGGCTTATGCTCGAGTCATTAAGTTTTCCCAGTTTTTTTGTGGCAAAATTAGGGGGGTCGTCTTATACTCGAGTATATGCGGTATATACCTATACTATGTGTTGTAGGGATTTCACTCACTCAGGTGCGACGGCTGACACTCAGGAGGCACGTTCCTTTAAAAGTTCACAAGGGTTTATTGCATCATAAACCATTTGGTAAAAATAACAGAAAACAAATAGCCTCTGGCTCAGGGAAGAAAACAAGTGTCCAGTCCTTCAGGCTCAGTCCTGGAGCCTTAACACACTCAGGAGGGTTCCACCTCCACACACATCTGCTGTGTTAAACATTAGCCCTTCTTTTATAGGACTAACCACACCCAGGAACCCATCACATGATTAGACATGTGGTTATGATATCACCACAGGTCCTGCAACACACATAGATAGGCAGGGTTATGTTACAGCGACAAGCCACCTATGTGACACATATCTCCCGTCGACTACACAACGTTTAGCCATGCTACAGTGTATACATTTATTTGATCTATTCTATTCTAACCTGTCTGTGTGATTTTACTATACCCCACACTGAATTACCAGCTTTTCTATAGAACAATAGAACAACGGTGCGTATTTCTCGCAAGTCACACTGATGGTCCGTGTGTAATCCGTATTTTTCTCGCCCCCATAGACTTTCATTGGTGGATTTTTTGTGCAACACACTAACAAATGCAGCATGCTGCGATTTTCTACGCACGAAAAATATGGCTGCGAACTATACGGCAGATAGGAGCTGCCCCATAGGGAATCATTGGTCCGTGTGCAATGCGTTGTTTTTGCGCCTCTCATACGTCCGTAAAACTCTCTAGTGTGACCCCGGCCTAATTGTCTAATAACATAAAATATATATAAACACAGTATGAATTTTTACATAGTTACATTTGATACTGTGAGCACCAGAAAAGAAAAAAATATTGTAACGGTGGAATTAGAAGTAATGTGTGAACCTAGCCCAAATTTTGAGGAGCATCAATCGCCTCCTAACTATGTAAACTGTGATCATGCACTGAATCCTAAAATCAATTTAGACCTTCGAATGAAACAAACTAGAAATGACTTTGACACTAATACCAGTCACTATGATGAGAGTAGTAGTACTAGAACCTCCTGATCATTATTTCCCTGAGCTCAGGCTTTGTGGTAATTGTTTCTGCAGTGGACAAGATTTCACATCTTCGCTGTCTCAGTCAGAACCAATAAAAGACACCGGGAAAACCTAGCATGAAGAATATCAGCGTGCGCTCAAGAAACTCTGTGTGAAAAGACAATTTTGAAAACATTGAGGAAAGCCGAGCGATTTTCAAGCTCTCCGTTGGCGGTATCGTTGTATAGTACAGAGGATTGCAATGTCTAGGAAGGTCACTCACGCTCAGATCAACTATTGATTCTTCGGATACCCTGAGGACAAGAGGTTGTGATGGCAATTTTATTTCTATTTTGTTTTGTTATCTTTTTATTAGTTTGACACCGAGACGACCGGGGGAAGAAAACGGCACAGCTCCTGGGCCCAGCGCATACAATTAGGAAATCAATATTTCTGCCTTCAGAAATCTGGTGGCTCTTGACTGATGTGACAGCGTACACCGCCCTTCTGCTATTCTACCTGCGGACAATCTCTAATGTTTTATTGTCATTTTCTGCAGATTATTTTACTTTCCTGCTCACGCTGACATACTCTGGCCTTTTCACTGCCCCACAAATTGCAGCGTTTCTCAACAAAGATTTTCTTTAATATTCTTTGACTTTTTTTGCTCTTTTGCAGAACTATCTCAACATGTCGCCCAGCACGGATCATGCTGATGTTCTTAGTTCACAAGGGGCAGAGAGCTGGAGAAGAGACGTGGGAAAGTGGAAAGGCGAAAAGTTATCAACTGTGCGACAATAGGGGATGGACACGTGGTTGAATGGCACGTTTAGAACGGACGACGATATTCTATGCGCGCCGAACGATCATTAACATTATATTCTATGAGCACAGAGCAATCGTATCAAGGCCAGCACAGCACCTGTTTATGCAGAACAACGTGGTGCCCTCAATGAGCTTTTGGTGTGTGTTCTGTCTCCGCCATCTAATTTGTTACCCCGATTATCTGTTTGCATAATTGCAGGTTTCTCAGTATTGATATATTCATACCTTTATTTGTTTGTAGTGCTTTGGCTCCCTCTAGCGGTCAGAGTTATGTTGGCAGTTCCATTTTCTGTTATTGGTATTTTCCATTTCTCATTCTCCTCCCCCTTTGCAATGCATTATGGTAGCTCAGCCTCCATTTCCCTCCATTTCCCTTTCACTTCCTCAAGTTTGCTTCCAAGGAAAGACGCTTGCATTTCATCCCCCTTGCGATTGCATTGCCAGTATGTCTTTATGCTTTCTGTAGATATTTCTGCTCTATATTAGCCTAGTTTAACCAGTTGTACTCCTAGTTCAGTTACTAGCTTTCTAAATGTTATGCATAATGTACATCATGTGTAATATGTATCTGTTCTATACCATGCACTGATTCTATGTATATCATTGTTCACAGTATCACCGCATCAATATACCACTACGTTTAATAAAGCACAGACTCAAGCACAGTCTCCTTATTGGACCCCGGGTATAGCGGTTTAGCTGACTGTATAGCTACGTATGAGCCTGCCTCATCTAGTGAGGACAGAACAGTTAAGCGGCAGCCATCCAACTAGTGGGATTCAAGTCACCGGCTACTCAGAGACTAAAGACAGCTACAGCAATCTCTGCACAGCCAAGTACTTTCCCAAGACACCATGTCTCACAAATCACATAGGACAAGATCTGTTACTTCCGTCTCCTGAAAAACAACATCCATCAGCAGCGCGGTCGCCATTGCCCGCGCAAATGTTGAAGTCGCCAGAATACGAGCGAGCTTTGCTGACCAAGAGATGCAACTTAAATTAGAAAAAGCATGCATAGATGATGAGAGAGCCGAGCAAGAGAGAAAAACGCAGTTAGAGAAGGCACGTGTGGATGCCGCCTTAGAAAGCCTAGCAGCAAAATGGGAAGCAGCCGCAGCCCTCGCCGAAGCAGAATCGCTAGAAGTCGCGCAAAATCCCAAGCTGCATAGCCAAAGCAGTATGTCAAGTCTGGAATTTCCACTGCAAGACTCACCACAATGCACATCTCAGTATGTTAATGAACTTCCTGATCCAAACTATAACCCTGAACCAGTACCAAAACCAGAATACGACATCTCCAGCGAAGTGAGCGAGAGTCGTCACGAGGCTCAGCTCCAGGACAAAAACAAACTCGAAAACGTGAGGCAAAACAACTCTGCTAATGACTACCTTGCCCCTCATCAGGTACCCAACGTGGATCACCCTGCTGACACACCGTACATCAGGCCAAAGCAATACGACACCGGCTGGCACCACCATGAGGACACTAACAGGTAGGAACGCACCTCACATCACTATCAGGGTGACCCATCACCAGTCTACTCTGCTGACAACCAGTTCACGACAGAATTTGCCAAGTTCTTCACACGACGTGAACTGGTTGCCAAGGGACTCATGAAATTCACTGACCGAGCTGAAGGTTACAGAGCTTGGAAAGCTTCCTTCCAAAATGTCATTAGAGACTTGGGGCTACAACACAGGGAAGAGATAGACCTGTTAGTCAAATACCTGGGAGAAGAGTCAGTCAAACACGCAGTAAGGATCAGAGACATTAATATAAACCGCCCTGAGACTGGCCTTAAAGAAAAGGCTGGATGAGTGTTACGGCTTAGCAGAAGTAATAGAAAAAGCCTTGTTCAAAAGAATCGATGACTTTCCTAAAATATCTAACAAAGGTCTCCAGAAACTTAGAGAGCTAAGCGACCTGCTAAAGGAAGTCCAAGTTGCCAAATACGAGGACGACCTACAAGGACTTGCATTTCTCGACACAGCCAGAGGTGTTAACCCTATAGTCCGGAAGTTGCCCTACAATCTACAGAAGAGGTGGCTCACACATGGTTCCACGTACAAATACAAACACAGCGTTCCATTCCCTCCCTTCTCTGTTTTTGTAGACTTCATACACCAAGCGAGAATTAGAAACGATCCCAGCTTTGACTTTGCAATGCCATATGCCACACTGTTATGACCTGGTGGTCAGGACAATAATGGACCTGGTGGTTAAGAGCACACGGAATGACCTGAAAGTTACTGATAATAAAGGACGAGCTCTGAGACGTGGGAACTCTGCTGACCGCAATCCCTAATCCTATCAAACACACTAGAAATAGCCGTGGATTGCGCCTAACGCTCCCTATGCAACTCGTCACAGCCTAAGGAACTAGCTAGCCCTGAAGAAAGAAAAATAAAGCCTACCTTGCCTCAGAGAAATTCCCCAAAGGAAAAGGCAGCCCCCCACATATAATGACTGTGAGTAAAGATGAAAATACAAACACAGAGATGAAATAGATTTAGCAAAGTGAGGCCCGACTTACTGAACAGACCGAGGATAGGAAAGGTTACTTTGCGGTCAGCACAAAAACCTACAAAAAGACCACGCAGAGGGCGCAAAAAGACCCTCCGCACCGACTCACAGTGCGGAGGCGCTCCCTCTGCGTCCCAGAGCTTCCAGCAAGCAAGACAACAATAAAATAGCAAGCTGGACAGAAAAATAGCAAACCAAAGAAATGCAAGCTGGAACTTAGCTTCTGCTGGGAAGACAGGTCACAAGAACGATCCAGGAGTGAACTAGACCAATACTGGAACATTGACAGGTGGCATGGAGCAAAGATCTAAGTGGAGTTAAATAGAGCAGCCTGCTAACGAATAAACCTCGTCACCTGTGGAAGGAAACTCAGAAACACCCAGCAGAGGAAGTCCATGGACAGAACCAGCCGAAGTACCATTCATGACCACAGGAGGGAGCCCGACAACAGAATTCACAACATCACACCATCACCACCTGCAAATCCATGCAGAACATCTGTGGCAGTACACAAGACTTATGTTTCTTCTTCAGGTTCTAATTACAGGTCTGCTGGCTGCTCCCAATCAGAGACAAAGGTGCAGGACCCTGACAAGCAGTGCCCACTTCATCAGAAGCATCTTCTCCTGAAATGCAGAGCCTTCAGAGGAAAATCTATGCCAGATCGCAGAAGCTTCCTGAAAGAAAACGGTATCTGCTAAAAGTGCTGCTCGTCCACAACTCATCTCGCCAAGGATTGCAAGGTCAGTGTAAAATGCACAGAATGTGGCACCACAGATCATAACACTGCTCTACACCCTGGCCCAGCTCCATGGAGTACACAAAACACGCTAGCTGACAGTGAGCATGGCGGGGAGGAAAGGAGCACTGATACAGCTACGCCAGAGATCCCTTCACAATGTACAGAAGTCTGCAAAGGGACAATAGACAGTAGGTCCTGTTCAAAAATATGCCTCGTCAGAGTATACCCGAAGGGACATAGAGACCAAGCTGTAAGACTGTATGCTATCTTGGATGATCAAAGTAATCGATCCTTGGCTAGATCAACGTTCTTTGACCTATTCAACATCAAAGGGCAAAGCACTCCCTACTCCTTAAAGACTTGTGCAGGTACTGTGACAACAGCAGGCAGGAAAGCTACTGACTACCAAATCGAGTCTTTAGACGGACAATTCTGCCTACCGCTACCTATGATCATTGAATGTAACCAGATCCCAGACAACAGATGTGAAATCCCTACACCAGATGTAGCAATCCATCACGCTCACTTAAAACGAATAGCACACTTTATACCGGAACTCGACCATCAGGCCCAGATAATTCTGCTGTTGGGGAGAGATATCCTGCAGGTTCATAAAGTGAGACGTCATATCAATGGACTCCACAACGCTCCCTATGCCCAAAGGCTAGACCTAGGATGGGTCATAATTGGCAACGTATGCTTGGGACTAGAGTTGAGCGACCTTGACCTTTTTAGAGTCGAGCCGGGTTTTGCGAAACCCGACTATGTCCAAAGTCGGGTCGAGTGAAATCGGCCGATTATGACGTAAAGTCGGGATCGACCGAAACACGAAACCCAATGCAAGTCAATGGGGCAGCATAGTCGGCAGTGAGTGGGGGCCAGGAAAACACCTAGAGTGCCCATTTTAATGTCAAAACCATCCATTCTTCTTAATGAAGCTTGTCAAGCGTAATTTACCTTATAATAATTGGAAGGCATTTGAAATTGGGGGTCATTTGGCTAAAGTTGTGGGGGGTAGGGCTGGTTCAAGTAATTAGTGGGCCCAGGAAATCTGGACCACGTCACGGCAGTGGAGCAGGGAGAGGTAAGTATTTCAACTTTGCAAGTGCTGTGAACCTGAGCAAGCAGGGGGGGCCCACTCGTTGGCATTGGCACTGGCACAGGGCCCCTCAAAGTACAGCGGTGTGTTTGCACGGCGGGGGCGCCTCCCACCGGCAGCAACACTTTTGCGTACTATGAGAGGCCCTGTGCCAGTGACGTCGCCAACTAGTATTCCTCCCCCCACCTGATGAAGGAACCTGCACTTTCATCTGCACCTTCCTCTTTGTCCCCGTGTAAGGTGGTATGGTATGCGGGAAGAGCAACCTGACTTTCAGCAGGGTCACAATGTTGTTGTGTAGCGTGCACGGGGAATGTTGCGTTATGGGTCAATGTACCAGCAGACTCATCTATCACTGGCTGGGCAATGGGCACGATGAAGTGGAAACACAGATATAGGCCCAAAGAAGAAAGTGGGCTAAATGCAGTTCAAAATTGGTAACACAGGAATAACCAGGGGGCATTGCAGTGGAGGACAACTGGAATGAGAGGCTGACACAGAGAGTAGGGCCAAATCAGTAAGTAGTCGAAATGCAGTTCAAAATTGGCAACCGTAGTAAACAGGCGGCACAGCTTTGTTCAGTGGAGGAGAACAGCAAGGAGTGGCAGACACCGATAGTAGGCCCCAACCCAACTAGTAGGCCAAATGCAGTTTAACATTAACAACTACTTAACGAGAGGCTGAAAATGGAATTTCAGGACAGGAAACCAGGAGAACAGCAAGGAGCGGCAGACACCGATAGTAGGCCCCAAACCAACTAGTACGCCAAATGCAGTTGTTCCATTTAACCACAATTTAATGAGAGCCTGAAGATAGAAGCTCAGGAAAGGCAACCTGGTGAAAACCTTGGAGTGTAACACAACCTGTCTCTACACCCCATACCAAATATGTAGGCCTAATGCAGCGTAGTTTCCACCAACTACTAAACGAGAGCCGGAAGATCGAAGCTCATGAAAGGCAACCCGGGGAACACCTTGGAGTGTAACACAACCTCTCTCTACACCACGAAAGGGCTGATTCTTAGGAAGGAAGGCTGTTGTAAATAAGCATTGCGCGTCCGAGGGTGATTATATTCTTATTCGGTATCTACTCACCCTCGGACGCGCCATGCTTCTTGATTTGTAATTAATGTTTATTTGCAATGTGCTTTTGACTTACTCAATTAATTTTTTAATTATTGATTTTATTAAATTAGTAGTTTAACATCTTATTGGAAATAATTTAAAGGAGACGCGACAGGACAACACTCGGTGGATGCCATATCTGTGTTAACAACTCCAAAAAACTTTCAGTTAACTTCTTGCAGGAGAAAGAAATTGTAGCTGTTGGACCTTTGTAGTACAGTTCCAGATATTTGTTGTGTGTTTGTTTTGATTGTTAAAATGTCTGCATTTGAGATCTCAACACGATCTTATTTTTTATAATCAAATTAATTTTTAAAATATTTTATTAGGTTGGTTCAAGGGGTACACGGGCAGCAATAGACAGGTCAGTGGAGGCCTAGTGGAAGGAGTGACGGCAGACAGGCATCAAAGGCCTAACATTGGGCTGGCTGTAGGCAAGTTAAAATTGGTTCCAGGGGAACACGGCCATCAGTGGCCTGGTCAGTGTAGTTGTAGTTGAAAGAACGGGACGCAGACAGGCTTCGAAGGCCTAACATAACAAACTTGGGCTGGCTGTAGGCACTTTTAAATTTGTTCCAGGGGTACACGGGCAGCAGTGGTCTGGTCAGTGGAAGTCTAGTGGAAGGAGTGACCGCAGACAGGCTTCCAAGGCCTAACATAACAAACTTGGGCTGGCTGTAGGCACTTTTAAATTGGTTCCAGGGGTACACGGGCAGCAGTGGTCTGGTCAGTGGAAGGAGTGACCGCAGACAGGCTTCCAAGGCCTAACATAACAAACTTGGGCTGGCTGTAGGCACTTTTAAATTTGTTCCAGGGGTACACGGGCAGCAGTGGTCTGGTCAGTGGAAGTCTAGTGGAAGGAGTGACCGCAGACAGGCTTCCAAGGCCTAACATAACAAACTTGGGCTGGCTGTAGGCACTTTTAAATTGGTTCCAGGGGTACACGGGCAGCAGTGGTCTGGTCAGTGGAAGGAGTGACCGCAGACAGGCTTCCAAGGCCTAACATAACAAACTTGGGCTGGCTGTAGGCACTTTTAAATTGGTTCCAGGGGTACACGGGCAGCAGTGGTCTGGTCAGTGGAAGGAGTGACCGCAGACAGGCTTCCAAGGCCTAACATAACAAACTTGGGCTGGCTGTAGGCACTTTTAAATTGGTTCCAGGGGTACACGGGCAGCAGTGGTCTGGTCAGTGGAAGTCTAGTGGAAGGAGTGACCGCAGACAGGCTTCCAAGGCCTAACATAACAAACTTGGGCTGGCTGTAGGCACTTTTAAATTGGTTCCAGGGGTACACGGGCAGCAGTGGTCTGGTCAGTGGAAGTCTAGTGGAAGGAGTGACCGCAGACAGGCTTCCAAGGCCTAACATAACAAACTTGGGCTGGCTGTAGGCACTTTTAAATTGGTTCCAGGGGTACACGGGCAGCAGTGGTCTGGTCAGTGGAAGGAGTGACCGCAGACAGGCTTCCAAGGCCTAACATAACAAACTTGGGCTGGCTGTAGGCACTTTTAAATTGGTTCCAGGGGTACACGGGCAGCAGTGGTCTGGTCAGTGGAAGGAGTGACCGCAGACAGGCTTCCAAGGCCTAACATAACAAACTTGGGCTGGCTGTAGGCACTTTTAAATTGGTTCCAGGGGTACACGGGCAGCAGTGGTCTGGTCAGTGGAAGGAGTGACCGCAGACAGGCTTCCAAGGCCTAACATAACAAACTTGGGCTGGCTGTAGGCACTTTTAAATTGGTTCCAGGGGTACACGGGCAGCAGTGGTCTGGTCAGTGGAAGTCTAGTGGAAGGAGTGACCGCAGACAGGCTTCTAAGGCCTAACATAACAAACTTGGGCTGGCTGTAGGCACTTTTAAATTGGTTCCAGGGGTACACGGGCAGCAGTGGTCTGGTCAGTGGAAGTCTAGTGGAAGGAGTGACCGCAGACAGGCTTCTAAGGCCTAACATAACAAACTTGGGCTGGCTGTAGGCACTTTTAAATTGGTTCCAGGGGTACACGGGCAGCAGTGGTCTGGTCAGTGGAAGGAGTGACCGCAGACAGGCTTCCAAGGCCTAACATAACAAACTTGGGCTGGCTGTAGGCACTTTTAAATTGGTTCCAGGGGTACACGGGCAGCAGTGGTCTGGTCAGTGGAAGGAGTGACCGCAGACAGGCTTCCAAGGCCTAACATAACAAACTTGGGCTGGCTGTAGGCACTTTTAAATTGGTTCCAGGGGTACACGGGCAGCAGTGGTCTGGTCAGTGGAAGTCTAGTGGAAGGAGTGACCGCAGACAGGCTTCCAAGGCCTAACATAACAAACTTGGGCTGGCTGTAGGCACTTTTAAATTGGTTCCAGGGGTACACGGGCAGCAGTGGTCTGGTCAGTGGAAGGAGTGACCGCAGACAGGCTTCCAAGGCCTAACATAACAAACTTGGGCTGGCTGTAGGCACTTTTAAATTGGTTCCAGGGGTACACGGGCAGCAGTGGTCTGGTCAGTGGAAGGAGTGACCGCAGACAGGCTTCCAAGGCCTAACATAACAAACTTGGGCTGGCTGTAGGCACTTTTAAATTGGTTCCAGGGGTACACGGGCAGCAGTGGTCTGGTCAGTGGAAGGAGTGACCGCAGACAGGCTTCCAAGGCCTAACATAACAAACTTGGGCTGGCTGTAGGCACTTTTAAATTGGTTCCAGGGGTACACGGGCAGCAGTGGTCTGGTCAGTGGAAGTCTAGTGGAAGGAGTGACCGCAGACAGGCTTCTAAGGCCTAACATAACAAACTTGGGCTGGCTGTAGGCACTTTTAAATTGGTTCCAGGGGTACACGGGCAGCAGTGGTCTGGTCAGTGGAAGTCTAGTGGAAGGAGTGACCGCAGACAGGCTTCTAAGGCCTAACATAACAAACTTGGGCTGGCTGTAGGCACTTTTAAATTGGTTCCAGGGGTACACGGGCAGCAGTGGTCTGGTCAGTGGAAGGAGTGACCGCAGACAGGCTTCCAAGGCCTAACATAACAAACTTGGGCTGGCTGTAGGCACTTTTAAATTGGTTCCAGGGGTACACGGGCAGCAGTGGTCTGGTCAGTGGAAGGAGTGACCGCAGACAGGCTTCCAAGGCCTAACATAACAAACTTGGGCTGGCTGTAGGCACTTTTAAATTGGTTCCAGGGGTACACGGGCAGCAGTGGTCTGGTCAGTGGAAGTCTAGTGGAAGGAGTGACCGCAGACAGGCTTCCAAGGCCTAACATAACAAACTTGGGCTGGCTGTAGGCACTTTTAAATTGGTTCCAGGGGTACACGGGCAGCAGTGGTCTGGTCAGTGGAAGTCTAGTGGAAGGAGTGACCGCAGACAGGCTTCCAAGGCCTAACATAACAAACTTGGGCTGGCTGTAGGCACTTTTAAATTGGTTCCAGGGGTACACGGGCAGCAGTGGTCTGGTCAGTGGAAGGAGTGACCGCAGACAGGCTTCCAAGGCCTAACATAACAAACTTGGGCTGGCTGTAGGCACTTTTAAATTGGTTCCAGGGGTACACGGGCAGCAGTGGTCTGGTCAGTGGAAGTCTAGTGGAAGGAGTGACCGCAGACAGGCTTCTAAGGCCTAACATAACAAACTTGGGCTGGCTGTAGGCACTTTTAAATTGGTTCCAGGGGTACATGGGCAGCAGTGGTCTGGTCAGTGGAAGGAGTGACCGCAGACAGGCTTCCAAGGCCTAACATAACAAACTTGGGCTGGCTGTAGGCACTTTTAAATTGGTTCCAGGGGTACACGGGCAGCAGTGGTCTGGTCAGTGGAAGGAGTGACCGCAGACAGGCTTCCAAGGCCTAACATAACAAACTTGGGCTGGCTGTAGGCACTTTTAAATTGGTTCCAGGGGTACACGGGCAGCAGTGGTCTGGTCAGTGGAAGTCTAGTGGAAGGAGTGACCGCAGACAGGCTTCCAAGGCCTAACATAACAAACTTGGGCTGGCTGTAGGCACTTTTAAATTGGTTCCAGGGGTACACGGGCAGCAGTGGTCTGGTCAGTGGAAGTCTAGTGGAAGGAGTGACCGCAGACAGGCTTCCAAGGCCTAACATAACAAACTTGGGCTGGCTGTAGGCACTTTTAAATTGGTTCCAGGGGTACACGGGCAGCAGTGGTCTGGTCAGTGGAAGGAGTGACCGCAGACAGGCTTCCAAGGCCTAACATAACAAACTTGGGCTGGCTGTAGGCACTTTTAAATTGGTTCCAGGGGTACACGGGCAGCAGTGGTCTGGTCAGTGGAAGTCTAGTGGAAGGAGTGACCGCAGACAGGCTTCTAAGGCCTAACATAACAAACTTGGGCTGGCTGTAGGCACTTTTAAATTGGTTCCAGGGGTACACGGGCAGCAGTGGTCTGGTCAGTGGAAGTCTAGTGGAAGGAGTGACCGCAGACAGGCTTCTAAGGCCTAACATAACAAACTTGGGCTGGCTGTAGGCACTTTTAAATTGGTTCCAGGGGTACATGGGCAGCAGTGGTCTGGTCAGTGGAAGGAGTGACCGCAGACAGGCTTCCAAGGCCTAACATAACAAACTTGGGCTGGCTGTAGGCACTTTTAAATTGGTTCCAGGGGTACACGGGCAGCAGTGGTCTGGTCAGTGGAAGTCTAGTGGAAGGAGTGACCGCAGACAGGCTTCTAAGGCCTAACATAACAAACTTGGGCTGGCTGTAGGCACTTTTAAATTGGTTCCAGGGGTACACGGGCAGCAGTGGTCTGGTCAGTGGAAGTCTAGTGGAAGGAGTGACCGCAGACAGGCTTCTAAGGCCTAACATAACAAACTTGGGCTGGCTGTAGGCACTTTTAAATTGGTTCCAGGGGTACACGGGCAGCAGTGGTCTGGTCAGTGGAAGTCTAGTGGAAGGAGTGACCGCAGACAGGCTTCCAAGGCCTAACATAACAAACTTGGGCTGGCTGTAGGCACTTTTAAATTGGTTCCAGGGGTACATGGGCAGCAGTGGTCTGGTCAGTGGAAGGAGTGACCGCAGACAGGCTTCCAAGGCCTAACATAACAAACTTGGGCTGGCTGTAGGCACTTTTAAATTGGTTCCAGGGGTACACGGGCAGCAGTGGTCTGGTCAGTGGAAGTCTAGTGGAAGGAGTGACCGCAGACAGGCTTCTAAGGCCTAACATAACAAACTTGGGCTGGCTGTAGGCACTTTTAAATTGGTTCCAGGGGTACACGGGCAGCAGTGGTCTGGTCAGTGGAAGTCTAGTGGAAGGAGTGACCGCAGACAGGCTTCTAAGGCCTAACATAACAAACTTGGGCTGGCTGTAGGCACTTTTAAATTGGTTCCAGGGGTACATGGGCAGCAGTGGTCTGGTCAGTGGAAGGAGTGACCGCAGACAGGCTTCCAAGGCCTAACATAACAAACTTGGGCTGGCTGTAGGCACTTTTAAATTGGTTCCAGGGGTACACGGGCAGCAGTGGTCTGGTCAGTGGAAGTCTAGTGGAAGGAGTGACCGCAGACAGGCTTCTAAGGCCTAACATAACAAACTTGGGCTGGCTGTAGGCACTTTTAAATTGGTTCCAGGGGTACACGGGCAGCAGTGGTCTGGTCAGTGGAAGTCTAGTGGAAGGAGTGACCGCAGACAGGCTTCTAAGGCCTAACATAACAAACTTGGGCTGGCTGTAGGCACTTTTAAATTGGTTCCAGGGGTACACGGGCAGCAGTGGTCTGGTCAGTGGAAGTCTAGTGGAAGGAGTGACGGCAGACAGGCTTCGAAGGCCTAACATAACAAAATTGGGCTGACTGTAGGCACTTTTAAATTGGTTCCAGGGTAACACGGCCAGCAGTGGCCTGGTCAGTGTAGTAGTTGTAGAAAGAAGGGACCGCAGACAGGCTTCGAAGGCCTAACATAACAAAAATGTCAAAACAATGGTATTGTCAGTGCCAGGCATTGAAGGATGTCAGCGCCTAGACTACACATTGGTGAAGCTGTGAGAGATAATTTTGCTAGTGGTAGAGCACTGTTTGAGCTGGGGGGGGGGAACTGTCTTGTGGCCGGCGGTACAGGCACAGGGCCCCTCATATTACAACGGTGTGTCTGACGTTGGGTGCGCACCACCACCGCCAGAGACACTTTATTGTACTATGAGGGACCCAGTGGCAGTGTCGTCGACCAAAAGCGGCCACACCCACCTCTTCAGACAAACAGCACTCTCAAGGGTCCAAGCGCAAAGTGGCGATAGCACGGCCCCGTGTGGGGAGTTTGGCCATTTCGTGAGGTGGAAACATGTCGTATGCTGGACAATCAGGTGAAGAAAATTACGAGATTGGAAAAGTCATTCAGAATAGTCCACAGGCAAGACCTTTTCATAGGAAAGCTAGGTGTCAGCCGGGCAGGGTGGGGCAAAAGATTTTGAAATCCAGTTGTGGTTCATTTTAATGAAGGTTAGATCATCTACATTTTGGGTAGCCAGACGAGTCCTTTTTTCTGTTAGTATTGAACCTGCAGCACTGAATACTCTTTCTGATAGGACACTAGCTGCCGGGCAAGCAAGCTCCTGCAATGCATATTCTGCCAATTCTGGCCAGGTGTCTAATTTGGATGCCCAGTAATCAAATGGGAATGACGGTTGAGGGAGAACGTCGATAAGGGATGAAAAATAGTTTGTAACCATACTGGACAAATGTTGTCTCCTGTCACTTTGAATTGATGCTGCAGTACCTGTCCTGTCTGCGGTCATAGAAAAATCACTCCACAACCTGGTCAGAAAACCCCTCTGGCCAACGCCACTTCTGATTTCTGCCCCTCTAACACCTCTGGTCTGCTGGCCCCTGGAGCTCGTGTGAGAACGATCACGGGCGCTGTGTGCAGGGAATGCCAGAAGCAAACGGTCAACAAGAGTTGATTGTTTTGTTGCTAATATTAGTTCCAAGTTCTCATGTGGCATAATATTTTGCAATTTGCCTTTATAGCGAGGATCAAGGAGGCAGGCCAACCAGTAATCGTCATCGTTCATCATTTTTGTAATGCGTGTGTCCCTTTTGAGGATACGCAAGGCATAATCCGCCATGTGGGCCAAAGTTCCCGTTGTCAAATCTGCGGTTGTGCTTGGTTGAGGGGCAGTTGCAGGCAAATCTACGTCACTTGTGTCCCTCAAAAAACCAGAACCCGGCCTTGCCACGCCACCAATTTCCCGTGCCCCCGGGAAAGCTTCCTCATTAAAAATATACTCATCCCCATCATCCTCCTCATCCTCCACCTCCTCTTCGCCCGGTACCTCGTCATGTACACTGCCCTGACCAGACAATCGCTGACTGTCATCAAGGCTTTCCTCTTCCTCTGGTGCAGACGCCTGATCCTTTATGTGCGTCAAACTTTGCATCAGCAGACGCATTAGGGGGATGCTCATGCTTATTATGGCGTTGTCTGCACTAACCAGCCGTGTGCATTCCTCAAAACACTGAAGGACTTGACACATGTCTTGAATCTTCGACCACTGCACACCTGACAACTCCATGTCTGCCATCCTACTGCCTGCCCGTGTATGTGTATCCTCCCACAAAAACATAACAGCCCGCCTCTGTTCGCACAGTCTCTGAAGCATGTGCAGTGTTGAGTTCCACCTTGTTGCAACGTCTATGATTAGGCGATGCTGGGGAAGGTTCAAAGAACGCTGATAGGTCTGCATACGGCTGGAGTGTACAGGCGAACGGCGGATATGTGCGCAAAGTCCACGCACTTTGAGGAGCAGGTCGGATAACCCCGGATAACTTTTCAGGAAGCACTGCACCACCAGGTTTAAGGTGTGAGCCAGGCAAGGAATGTGTTTCAGTTGGGAAAGGGAGATGGCAGCCATGAAATTCCTTCCGTTATCACTCACTACCTTGCCTGCCTCAAGATCTACAGTGCCCAGCCACGACTGCGTTTCTTGCTGCAAGAACTCGGACAGAACTTCCGCGGTGTGTCTATTGTCGCCCAAACACTTCATAGCCAATACAGCCTGCTGACGTATGCCAGTAGCTGCCCCATAATGGGAGACCTGGTGTGCAACAGTGGCAGGTGCGGATGGAGTGTTTGTGCGACTGCGGTCTGTGGACGAGCTCTTGCTTCTGCAGGAGGACGAGGAGGAGGAGGAGGAGGAGGAGGGGGTGCGAACGGCTACAGACAACTGTTTACTAGACCGTGGGCTAGGCAGAACTGTCCCAAACTTGCTGTCCCCTGTGGACCCTGAATCCACCACATTTACCCAGTGTGCCGTGATGGACACGTAACGTCCCTGGCCATGCCTACTGGTCCATGCATCTGTTGTCAGGTGCACCTTTGTGCTCACAGATTGCCTGAGTGCATGGACGATGCGCTCTTTAACATGCTGGTGGAGGGCTGGGATGGCTTTTCTGGAAAAAAAGTGTCGACTGGGTAGCTCGTAGCGTGGTACAGCGTAGTCCATCAGGGCTTTGAAAGCTTCGCTTTCAACTAACCGGTAGGGCATCATCTCTAACGAGATTAGTCTAGCTATGTGGGCGTTCAAACCCTGTGTACGCGGATGCGAGGCTAAGTATTTCCTTTTTCTAACCATAGTCTCATGTAGGGTGAGCTGGACTGGAGAGCTGGAGATCGTGGAACTAGCGGGGGTGCCGGTGGACATGGCAGACTGAGAGACGGTGGGAGATGGTATTGTTGCCGCCGGTGCCCTAGATGCAGTGTTTCCTACTACGAAACTGGTGATTCCCTGACCCTGACTGCTTTGGCCTGGCAAAGATACCTGCACAGATACAGCAGGTGGTGCGCTAAATGGTGGTCCTACACTGCCGGAAGGGATGTTGCGTTGATGACTAGCTTCATTGGCCGAGGGTGCAACAACCTTAAGGGACGTTTGGTAGTTAGTCCAAGCTTTCAAATGCATGGTGGTTAAATGTCTATGCATGCAACTAGTATTGAGACTTTTCAGATTCTGACCTCTGCTTAAGGAAGTAGAACATTTTTGACAGATGACTTTGCGCTGATCAATTGGATGTTGTTTAAAAAAATGCCAGACTGCACTCTTTCTAGCATCGGATACCTTTTCAGGCATTGCAGACTGAGCTTTAACCGGATGGCCACGCTGTCCTCCACCAGGTTTTGGCTTTGCCACGCGTTTTGGGCAAGATACGGGCCCGGCAGATGGAACCTGTGGCGATGTTGATGCCTGCTGCGGCCCCTCCTCCTCCTCTGCTTCAGAACTGCTGCCGCCTGCACCCTGTTCCCCCAATGGCTGCCAATCGGGGTCAAGAACTGGGTCATCTAATAACTCTTCTTGTACCTCCTGCGCAACTTCGTCTGTGTCACCGTGTCGTTCGGTGGTATAGCGTTCGTGATGGGGCAACATAGTCTCATCAGGGTCTGATTCTTGATCAGCACCCTGCGAGGGCAATGTTGTGGTCTGAGTCAAAGGACCAGCATAGTAGTCTGGCTGTGGCTGTGCGTCAGTGCACTCCATGTCAGATTCAATTTGTAATGGGCATGGACTGTTAACTGCTTCACTTTCTAAGCCAGGGACGGTATGTGTAAAGAGCTCCATGGAGTAACCCGTTGTGTCGCCTGCTGCATTCTTCTCTGTTGTTGTTTTTGCTGAAGAGGACAAGGAAGTGACTTGTCCCTGACCGTGAACATCCACTAACGACGCGCTACTTTTACCAGTTTCACGAGATGAGGCAAAAGAGCTAGAGGCTGAGTCAGCAAGATAAGCCAAAACTTGCTCTTGCTGCTCCGGCTTTAAAAGCGGTTTTCCTAATCCCAGAAAAGGGAGCGTTCGAGGCCTTGTGTAGCCGGACGACGAACCTGGCTCCACAGCTCCAGACTTAGGTGCAATATTTTTTTCCCCACGACCACCTGATGCTCCACCACTACCACTACCCTCATTACCAGCTGACAATGAACGCCCCCGGCCACGACCTCTTCCACTAGACTTCCTCATTGTTTTAAAAACGTAACCAAACTAACGTTATTTGTTGCAGTCACACAACTTACACGGTGAGCTATAACTTCAGTATGATTTAGCTACCCCTTTACAGGTTGGTGAGACCACAGCGAAAATCAGGCCCAATGTTACACACTCTTTTTTTGGTGGCTGCAAATTAGAGAGATGCCCCACACGCAGGACTGTCACTGAAGCACAAATGTTAATATTAATGTCACACTATTATTTTTTTTTTATTTTTATTTTTTTCAGGAACACTTTAGAAACCCCCCCAAAAAAAAAAAAATAGATTTTTGCAGGGAGAATTTAGAAAACAAATGTAACAAACTATATGCTTTCTATGGGCCACTGAGTGAGAGATGACGCACACAGGAATCAGGAGTGGCACACAAGCCCAGAGGCCAATATTTTTCTACCAATGATTGATGGAGTTATTTTCTCTGGTAGATTTTGGAACCCAAATCAAGGAAAAAAAATGTAGGCTTTCTATGGACCACAATTGGAGAGAGAGAGAGAGAGAGAGAGAGATGGCACACCCAGGAGTCAAGACTGGCACACAAGCAGAAAGGCCAATATTAATCTCCCATTTTTTTTGGGGTTTTGTTTTTTTTTTTGTTTTTTTTTTTTTTCAGGGAGACTTTAGAAAAAAAAATAATAAAAAAAATATGATTTTATCAGGAAGAATTTAGAAACCAAATAAAATAAAATGATTTTTTCAGGGAGAATTTATAAAACAAATAAAAACAAAAATAGGCGTTCTATGGCCCACTGACTGAGAGATGACGCACACAGGAGTCAGGAGTGGCACACAAGCCCAGAGGCCAATATTTTTCTACCAATGATTGATGTAGTTATTTTCTCTGGTAGATTTTGGAACCCAAATCAAGGAAAAAAAATATAGGCTTTCTATGGACCACAATTGGAGAGAGAGAGAGAGAGAGAGAGAGAGATGGCACACCCAGGAGTCAAGACTGGCACACAAGCAGAAAGGCCAATATTAATCTCCCACTGTTTTTTTTGTTTGTTTTTTTTTTTTTTTTTTCAGGGAGACTTTAGAAAAAAAAATAATAAAAAAAATATGATTTTATCAGGAAGAATTTAGAAACCAAATAAAATAAAATGATTTTTTCAGGGAGAATTTATAAAACAAATAAAAACAAAAATAGGCGTTCTATGGCCCACTGACTGAGAGATGACGCACACAGGAGTCAGGAGTGGCACACAAACCCAGAGGCCAATATTTTTCTACCAATGATTGATGTAGTTATTTTCTCTGGTAGATTTTAGAACCCAAATCAAGGAAAAAAAATATAGGCTTTCTATGGACCACAATTGGAGAGAGAGAGAGAGAGAGAGAGAGAGAGAGAGAGAGAGAGATGGCACACCCAGGAGTCAAGACTGGCACACAAGCAGAAAGGCCAATATTAATCTCCCACTGTTTTTTTTGGTTGTTTTTTTTTTTTTTTTTTTCAGGGAGACTTTAGAAAAAAAAATAATAAAAAAAATATGATTTTATCAGGAAGAATTTAGAAACCAAATAAAATAAAATGATTTTTTCAGGGAGAATTTATAAAACAAATAAAAACAAAAATAGGCGTTCTATGGCCCACTGACTGAGAGATGACGCACACAGGAGTCAGGAGTGGCACACAAACCCAGAGGCCAATATTTTTCTACCAATGATTGATGTAGTTATTTTCTCTGGTAGATTTTAGAACCCAAATCAAGGAAAAAAAATATAGGCTTTCTATGGACCACAATTGGAGAGAGAGAGAGAGAGAGAGAGAGAGAGATGGCACACCCAGGAGTCAAGACTGGCACACAAGCAGAAAGGCCAATATTAATCTCCCACTGTTTTTTTTGGTTGTTTTTTTTTTTTTTTTTTCAGGGAGACTTTAGAAAAAAAAATAATAAAAAAAATATGATTTTATCAGGAAGAATTTAGAAACCAAATAAAATAAAATGATTTTTTCAGGGAGAATTTAGAAAACAAATAAAACCAAAAATAGGCGTTCTATGGCCCACTGACTGAGAGATGACGCACCCAGGAGTCAAGACTGGCACACAAGCAGAAAGGCCAATATTAATCTCCCACTGTTTTTTTTTTTTTTTTCAGGGAGACTTTAGAAAAAAAAATAATAAAAAAAATATGATTTTATCAGGAAGAATTTAGAAACCAAATAAAATAAAATGATTTTTTCAGGGAGAATTTAGAAAACAAATAAAACCAAAAATAGGCGTTCTATGGCCCACTGACTGAGAGAGAGAGAGAGATGGAACGCTTAGTACTGGCACACAAGCCCAAAGGGCAATATTAATCTCCCTTTTTTTTTCCAGGGAGAATTTCTAAAACCCAAAAAAAAAAAAAAATAGGCTTTCTATGGCCCACTATTTGTGAGAGAGATGGGACGCTCAGGACTGGCACAGATGGCACGCTCAGGACTGGCACAGAAGCCCAGAGGCCAATATTAATCTCCCTTTTTTTCTGGGAGAATTTATAAAACCAAAAAAATATTTAAATAGGCTTTCTATGGCCCACTATTTGTGAGAGAGATGGCACGCTCAGGACTGGCACAGATGGCACGCTCACAACTGGCACACAAGCCCAGAGGCCAATATTAATCTCCCTTTTTTCAGGGAAAATTTATAAAACCAAAAAAAAAATTAAATAGGCTTTCTATGGCCCACTATTTGTGAGAGAGATGGCACGCTCAGGACTGGCACAGATGGCACGCTCACAACTGGCACACAAGCCCAGAGGCCAATATTAATCTCCCTTTTTTCAGGGAAAATTTATAAAGCCAAAAAAAAAATTAAATAGGCTTTCTATGGCCCACTATTTGTGAGAGAGATGGCACGCTCAGGACTGGCACAGATGGCACGCTCACAACTGGCACACAAGCCCAGAGGCCAATATTAATCTCCCTTTTTTTCAGGGAGAATTTATAAAACCAAAAAAAAAAATAAATAGGCTTTCTATGGCCCACTATTTGTGAGAGAGATGGCACGCTCAGGGCTGGCACAGATGGCACGCTCAGGACTGGCACACAAGCCCAGAGGCCAATATTAATCTCCCTTTTTTTCAGGGAGAATTTATAAAACCCCAAAAAAATAAAATAGGCTTTCTATGGCCCACTATTTGTGAGAGAGATGGCACGCTCAGGACTGGCACAGATGGCACGCTCACAACTGGCACACAAGCCCAGAGGCCAATATTAATCTCCCTTTTTTCAGGGAAAATTTATAAAACAAAAAAAAAAATTAAATAGGCTTTCTATGGCCCACTATTTGTGAGAGAGATGGCACGCTCAGGGCTGGCACAGATGGCACGCTCAGGACTGGCACACAAGCCCAGAGGCCAATATTAATCTCCCTTTTTTTCAGGGAGAATTTATAAAACCAAAAAAAAAAATAAATAGGCTTTCTATGGCCCACTATTTGTGAGAGAGATGGCACGCTCAGGGCTGGCACAGATGGCACGCTCAGGACTGGCACACAAGCCCAGAGGCCAATATTAATCTCCCTTTTTTTCAGGGAGAATTTATAAAACCCAAAAAAAATAAAATAGGCTTTCTATGGCCCACTATTTGTGAGAGAGATGGCACACTCAGGACTGGCACACAAGCCCAAAGGCCAATATTAATCTCCCACTGTATTTTTATCAGGGAGAATTTATACACCCCACAAAAAAAAATACAGAAAAATGAAAAGGCTTTCTATGGCCCACTATGTGAGAGAGATGGCACACACAGGGATGGCACTCTAGCAGAAATGCCAAATTGCCAATCTTAATCTCCCACCAAAAAAAAAAAAAAAAAAAAAAACAGGGAATGTCCTACAATTACTATCTCCCTGCCTGCAGTAATCTCAGCCAGGTATGGCAGGCAGCTACTATCTCCCTGCCTGCAGTAATCTCAGCCAGGTATGGCAGGCAGCAATAAGGAGTGGACTGATGCACAAATGAAATAAAAAGTGTGGACAAACAAAAAAGATAGCTGTGCAGAAAGGAAGGAACAAGAGGATTTGTGCTTTGAAAAAAGCAGTTGGTTTGCACAGCGGCGTACACACAGCAATGCAGCTATCAGGGAGCCTTCTAGGGCAGCCCAATGAGCTACAGCGCTGAGGGGAAAAAAAAAAAAAAAAAAACTTCCACTGTCCCTGCACACCGAGGGTGGTGTTGGACAGTGCAAATCGCTGCAGCACAAGCGGTTTTGTGGTTAATGGACCCTGCCTAACGCTATCCCTGCTTCTGACAAAGCGGCAGCAACCTCTCCCTAAGCTCAGATCAGCAGCAGTAAGATGGCGGTCGGCGGGAACGCCTCTTTATAGCCCCTGTGACGTCGCAGACAGCAAGCCAATCACTGCAATGCCCTTCTCTAAGATGGTGGGGACCAGGACCTATGTCATCACGCTGCCCACACTCTGCGTTTACCTTCATTGGCTGAGAAATGGCGCTTTTCGCGTCATTGAAACGCGACTTTGGCGCGAAAGTCGCGTACCGCATGGCCGACCCCGCACAGGGGTCGGATCGGGTTTCATGAAACCCCGACTTAGCCAAAAGTCGGCGACTTTTGAAAATGTTCGACCCGTTTCGCTCAACCCTACTTGGGACGCATGCACGCCCCATCTTCTGTGACAAGCATGCTGACAAATACATTGGAGAAAGGACGACCATCTCTGTTTCAACCTTGTAACAATGAGTTCCATATCAGGGAACTGCCACACAGCATCCAACTACCTGATCATTTAATAGACTTTACTCACGACAGCAGTATAGTGTCGGGAAGCTATGAGGATCAGTTAGGGTGCACAGTCTTCCAGAGAACTAAGCAGGACAACCAAGTGGCAATGTCAGTAGAGGACAAGTTGTTCTTAGAGGTAATGGACAAGGGACTCGTTAAAGATGAGACCAACAGCTGGGTCGCACCTCTTCCCTTCAAAACCCACAGACCACGTCTACCGAACAACAGAAATCAGGCATTACAACATTTCTCCTCTCTCAAACGTAATCTGCAAAAGAAAACAGAGATGAAAGATCACTTTTTCTCCTTCATGTCAAAGATTTTTGAAAACTGTCATGCAGAACTAGCTCCCACTCTCAAAGACTCTGAAGAATGCTGGTTCCTACCCATGTTCGGAGTATACCACCCTAAGAAACCAGGCCAGATCAGAGTCGTGTTTGATTCCAGTGCTAAATTTAATTATGTCTCCTTGAATGACGTTCTACTGACAGGACCAGACCTCAATAACAAACTATTGGGTGTACTTATGCACTTCCGTAAGGATTCCATTGCCTTCATCGCTGACATCCAGCAAATTTTCCATTGTTTCCTTGGGAGAGAGAGAGACAGGAACTTCCTAAGATTCTTCTGGTACAGAGACAATGATCCTACTAAAGAAGTCACAGAGTATTGCATGAGAGTCCACATCTTTGGCAACAGTCCTTCACCTGCAGTCACCATTTACGGACTCAAAAGGTCGGCTCAGGAAGGAGAAGCAGAATACAGAGCAGATGTCAGACAATTCATAGAAAAGGACTTTTATGTCGACAACTGTCTAAAAGCCATGCCTTCAAATGAGACTGCTATCAGTCTTCTCAGGAGAGCTAAGGATATGCTTGCCTGCTCGAACCTTAGGCTTCATAAAGTAGCCTCAAACAGCCAAGAACTCATGGAAGCGTTCCCTTCTCAGGACCTATGTAATGCTCTCAGAGACCTGGACCTGGGGTCAGACCCCGCACCAATGCAACGCAGCCTCGGGCTTCTCTCGAATCTACAGACAGACACTTTCACCTTTCAGGTCAGCCAGGAAGAAAGGCTTTTCACACGTAGAGGCGTCCTGTCTACCATCAACAGTCTGTACGATCCCTTGGGTTTCGCAGCTCCTGTTACTATACAAGGCAAGGCCCTACTAAGAGACTTAACTAGGGAAACATCTGACTGGGATGCACCTCTGCCACCTGATAAGAGGATCCAGTGGGAAGAATGGAAGAACTTGTTAGCAGCACTCTCCAACCTGCATGTGCCGAGACCATACACCCCTGTGCCATCTACTGAGATACAGAGCCAAAGACTGTGTATTTGCAGATGCTTCTGTCAAAGCCATTGTCACTGTTGCCTACCTCAAAAGGCCGACTCAAAGAAGCTGAGATGGAGTTTGTGGAGAAATTCCCTCTTATACTTCCCGGAAAATGTCACGTTGCCTACCTAATCGTACAACATTACCACAATCTGGTCAAGCACCAAGGAAGACTATTTACAGAAGGAGCCATCAGATCTGCTGGCGTGTGGATCATCGGTGCAAAAAGACTCATCAGTAGTGTCATCTACAAATGTATTACCTGCCGTAAGCTTCATGGTTCAACTCAAACCCAAAAGATGGCTGACCTACCAGCAGATACTCAGCCCAGACCCTCCTTTTACTAGCGTTGGTCTCGATGTGTTTGGGCCTTGGTCAGTTGTTATACGTCATTACGAGAGGCGGCCAAGCCAATAGTAAACGTTGGGCAGTCATGTACACTTGCATGTCAATCAGAGCCGTCCACTTAGAGGTCATAGAGTCCCTTGACACGTCAAGCTTCATCAATGCCTTAAGACATTTTATAGCCATACGTGGTCCTATCAAGCACATACGTTCAGACAGAGGTACTAACTTCGTCGGTGCAGCAAAGGAATTAGGAATACCTTCAAATCTGAACTATAAGACTCTCGAGAGGTTCCTCAGTGACCAAGGCTGCACATGGTCATTCAACCCACCTCACTCTTCACATATGGGAGGATCTTGGGAACGAATGATTGGTCTAGTATGGAGAATTCTTGACTCCACTCTTCTTCAAGAAGGAGCAGCGAGGCTTACCCACGAAAGCCTAATCACCTTCATGGTTGAAGCTGCAGCTATAATCAATGCAAGACCCCTGGTTCCAGTTTCTAACGACCCTGAGGAGCCCTTGTTATTGACTCCATCTACTTTACTTACCCAGAAAACGGGACTGTCCAGTGCCCCTCCAGGAGGATTTGACGCTAAGGACCTCTACAAGCGCCAATGGAGACAGGTACAAATTCTTGCAAATACTTTCTGGGACAGGTGGCGCAAACAATATTTGTCTACCCTGCAGCCACGTACAAAGTGGCAATCTACTAAACCTAATCTGAACATAGGTGACCTTGTTCTTGTGAAAGACTGTCAGATTCACCGGAACCAGTGGCCACTTGGTCTAGTTACCGCAACGTTCCCGAGCAAGGACGGCAACGTCCGCAAAGTTGAGCTAAGGATGACCAAAGGGAATGAACCTAAGACATTTTCCAGACCGGTATCTGAACTGGTCCTATTGTTGCCTTCAGAAGAAAGGAGTAGTGACATCCGTTGATGCCAGACGGGGAGTGTTCTGTCTCCGCCATCTAATTTGTTACCCCGATTATCTGTTTGCATAATTGCAGGTTTCTCAGTATTGATATATTCATACCTTTATTTGTTTGTAGTGCTTTGGCTCCCTCTAGCGGTCAGAGTTATGTTGGCAGTTCCATTTTCTGTTTTTGGTATTTTTCATTTCTCATTCTCCTCCCCCTTTGCAATGCATTATGGTAGCTCAGCCTCCATTTCCCTCCATTTCCCTTTCACTTCCTCCAGTTTGCTTCCAAGGAAAGATGCTTGCACTTCATCCCCTTTGCGATTGCATTGCCGGTATGTCTTTATGCTTTCTGTAGATATTTCTGCTCTATATTAGCCTAATTTAACCAGTTGTACTCCTAGTTCAGTTACTAGCTTTCTAAATGTTATGCATAATATACATCATGTGTAGTATGTATCTGTTCTATACCATGCACTGATTCTATGTATATCATTGTTCACAGTTTCACTGCATCAATATACCACTACGTTTAATAAAGCACAGACTCAAGCACAGTCTCCTTATTGGACCCCGGGTATAGCGGTTTAGCTGACTGTATAGCTACGTATGAGCCTGCCTCATCTAGTGAGGACAGAACAGTGTGTTTTATGGCAGCTATGGTAGGAAGGAGTCAGAATACAGAGTAAGGCCGGGGTCATACTAGTGAGTTTTACGGACACATGAGCGCAGAAAATACATCCAGAAAATACGCATTGCACACGGCCCAATGATTCTCTATGGAGCAGCTCCTATCTGCCATACATTACGCATCCGTAATATACGGTATGTTACGAGCATAGAAAATCGCAGCATGCTGCGTTTGTCAGCGTATTGCGCAAAAAATAAATACGCCAATGAAAGTCTATGGGGGGCGAGAAAATTACGGATTACACACGGACCATGCGTGTGACTTGCGAGAAATACGCAGTGGTGTTCTATAGAAAAGCCGGCAATTCAGCGCGGTGTACAGTAAAATCACACTGACAGAATAAAATAGAATAGAATAGGTAGAATAAATGTGTATACATAGTATAGGGGTATATAAATATATATGTCAGTGAAACACATATATATATATATTTATATTTAATTCAGCGCTAGATAGCAAAAAAGCCGGTAATTCAATTGCTGGCTTTTCCTATCTCCTTCACAAACCCGACGTGATATGAGACATGGTTTACATACAGTAAACCATCTCATATCCCTTCTTTTATTACATATTCCTCTTTAGTAATGTAAGAATTGTCTTTGTGTTAAATTTGGGGTTTCTAGCTATTAAATTAAAGGGTTAAATCCCAGAAAAAATTGGCGTGGGCTCCCGCGCAATTTTCTCCGCCAGAGTGGGAAAGCCAGTGACTGAGGGCAGATATTAATAGCTTAGAGAGGGACCATGGTTATTGGCCCCCACCTGGCTAAAAACATCTGCCCCCATACACCCCAGAAAAGGCACATCTGTAAGATGCGCCTATTCTGGCACTTAGCCACTCTCTTCCCACTCCCCTGTAATGGTGGGATATGGGGTATTGAAGGGTTAATGTCACCTTGCTATTGTAAGGTGACATTAAGCCAGGTTAATAATGGAGAGGCGTCAATTATGACACCTATCCATTATTAATCCAATAGTACGAAATGGCACTCAGTGCAGGTCAGGTTTTTGAAATGTATTCTCTAGCCTTCTGATCGTGCACTCCCCGCCTCCTAGCTTCAGGTGTTTTAATTATAGTAGGTCCAATACCCCTCCACATAGAGAGAGAATTTGAGTCCAAGAAGAGGTTTTTGCATGTACCCATTCAGATGGAGACGTTTATTCTCAGTGAGGTAGGTCAAACTTAGGACCTCGTATAAGAGAGATGCCTTAACGTGGCTACGAGGTACACATAAAATTGGCCATTTTTGTGCGCTAAAAGCTCTCATTTTTCATATTTCTAGTGCAGTAATGCAGTTCAAATTTCGTTTTTTCAAGTTTACATGTTTTGGCGCTGCAGTGTGCTGCCCTATTTATTTAACTATATACGAGTTGGCGACTCTGGGTTCAGCACCTGTTCACACTCAGTCTATGTTTGGATGTGCAGGTCAGGTTTTTGAAATGTATTCTCTAGCCTTCTGATCGTGCACTCCCCGCCTCCTAGCTTCAGGTGTTTTAATTATAGTAGGTCCAATACCCCTCCACATAGAGAGAGAATTTGAGTCCAAGAAGAGGTTTTTGCATGTACCCATTCAGATGGAGACGTTTATTCTCAGTGAGGTAGGTCAAACTTAGGACCTCGTATAAGAGAGATGCCTTAACGTGGCTACGAGGTACACATAAAATTGGCCATTTTTGTGCGCTAAAAGCTCTCATTTTTCATATTTCTAGTGCAGTAATGCAGTTCAAATTTCGTTTTTTCAAGTTTACATGTTTTGGCGCTGCAGTGTGCTGCCCTATTTATTTAACTATATACGAGTTGGCGACTCTGGGTTCAGCACCTGTTCACACTCAGTCTATGTTTGGATGTGCAGGTCAGGTTTTTGAAATGTGATTGTGCTATTAACTTGATTCCTGGTTGCAAGTTCCCTAAGGGCCGACTTTTTAATCTGTCTGTGCCAGAGCATGCCGCCATGCGGAGTTATGTTAAGGAGTCTTTGGAGAAGGGGCATATTTGGCCCTCTTCGTCACCATTGGGAGCGGGTTTCTTTTTTGTTGCTAAGAAGGATGGTTCCTTGAGACCCTGTATTGATTATCGTCTTCTTAATAAGATCACGGTCAAATTCCAATACCCCTTGCCTTTGCTTACTGATTTGTTTGCTCAGATTAAGGGGGCTAGTTGGTTTACTAAGATTGACCTCCGAGGGGCATATAATCTTGTTCGTATTAAACAGGGTGACGAATGGAAAACTGCATTTAATACGCCCGAAGGCCATTTTGAATACCTTGTGATGCCATTTGGGCTCTCTAATGCTCCATCTGTGTTCCAGTCTTTCATGCATGATATTTTCCGCAATTATCTTGATAAATTCATGGTCGTATATTTGGATGATATTTTGATTTTTTCCGATGATTGGGAGTCCCATGTGAAGCAAGTCAGGATGGTGTTCCAGATCCTTCGTGATAATGCTTTGTTTGTGAAGGGGTCTAAGTGCCTATTCGGAGTTCAGAAGGTCTCTTTTTTGGGTTTTATTGTTTCTCCCTCGTCTATAGAAATGGATCCTGTTAAGGTCCAAGCTATTCATGACTGGATTCAACCCACATTTGTGAAGGGCCTTCAAAAATTTTTGGGCTTTGCTAATTTCTATTGCCGTTTCATTGCCAACTTTTCCAGTGTGGTTAAGCCCCTTACTGATTTGACAAAGAAAGGTGCTGATGTGACAAATTGGTCCTCTTCGGCTGTTGAGGCCTTTCAGGAGCTTAAACGCCGATTTACTTCTGCCCCTGTGTTGCGTCAGCCGGATGTTTCTCTTCCTTTTCAGGTTGAGGTCGACGCTTCTGAGATTTGGGCAGGGGCCGTTTTGTCTCAGAGGGAGTCTGATGGTTCTTTGATGAAACCGTGTGCTTTTTTTTCCAGAAAGTTTTCGCCTGCGGAACGCAACTATGATGTCGGCAATCGGGAGTTGTTGGCTATGAAGTGGGCGTTTGAGGAGTGGCGACATTGGCTTGAGGGAGCTAAGCACCGCATTGTGGTCCTGACCGATCATAAGAATCTGATTTACCTCGAGTCGGCCAAGCGGCTGAATCCTAGACAGGCTCGATGGTCCCTGTTTTTCTCCCGTTTTGATTTTGTGGTCTCGTATCTTCCGGGATCTAAGAATGTTAAGGCTGATGCCCTCTCTAGGAGTTTTTCGCCTGATTCTCCTGGAGTCCTTGAGCCGGTTGGCATTCTTAAGGAAGGGGTGATTCTTTCTGCCATCTCCCCTGATTTGCGGCGGGTGCTTCAGGAATTTCAGGCTGATAGGCCTGACCGCTGTCCTGTGGGGAAGCTGTTTGTTCCTGATGGATGGACAAGTAAGGTGATTTCTGAGGTTCATTGTTCAGTGTTGGCTGGTCATCCTGGGATTTTTGGTACCAGAGATTTAGTTGCTAGGTCCTTTTGGTGGCCTTCCTTGTCGCGCGATGTCCGTGCTTTTGTGCAGTCCTGTGGGACTTGCGCCCGAGCCAAGCCTTGCTGTTCCCGCGCTAGTGGGTTGCTTTTGCCTTTGCCGGTCCCTGAGAGGCCCTGGACGCATATTTCCATGGATTTTATTTCGGATCTTCCTGTTTCCCAGAAGGTGTCTGTTATCTGGGTTGTTTGTGACCAGTTCTCTAAAATGGTCCATCTGGTACCTTTGCCTAAGTTGCCTTCCTCCTCAGATCTGGTTCCATTGTTTTTTCAGCATGTGGTTCGTTTGCATGGCATTCCGGAGAATATTGTGTCTGACAGAGGTTCTCAGTTTGTCTCTAGATTTTGGCGGGCCTTTTGTGCTAGGATTGGCATTGATTTGTCTTTTTCTTCGGCATTTCATCCTCAGACTAATGGCCAAACTGAGCGAACTAATCAGACCTTGGAGACCTATTTGAGATGCTTTGTGTCTGCTGATCAGGATGATTGGGTGTCTTTCTTGCCGTTGGCCGAGTTTGCCCTTAATAATCGGGCTAGTTCGGCTACTTTGGTTTCACCTTTCTTTTGTAATTTTGGTTTTCATCCTCGATTTTCTTCTGGGCAGGTTGAGCCTTCTGATTGTCCTGGTGTTGATTCTGTGGTGGACAGGCTGCAGCAGATTTGGACTCATGTGGTGGACAATTTGACATTGTCTCAGGAAAGGGCTCAACGTTTTGCTAACCGCCGTCGGTGTGTTGGTCCCCGGCTTCGTGTGGGGGAATTGTTTTGGTTGTCTTCTCGTCATGTTCCTATGAAGGTTTCTTCCCCTAAGTTTAAGCCTCGGTTTATTGGTCCTTATAAAATTTCTGAAATTATTAATCCGGTGTCTTTTCGTTTGGCTCTTCCAGCCTCTTTTGCCATTCATAATGTTTTCCATAGATCTTTGCTGCGGAGATATGTGGTGCCCGTTGTTCCCTCGGTTGACCCTCCTGCCCCAGTGTTGGTTGAGGGAGAGTTGGAACATGAGGTTGAGAAGATTTTGGATTCTCGTTTTTTCGAGGCGGAGGCTTCAGTATCTTGTCAAGTGGAAGGGTTATGGCCAGGAGGATAATTCTTGGGTTATTGCCTCCGATGTCCATGCCACCGATTTGGTTCATGCTTTTCACTTGGCTCGTCCTGATCGGCCTGGGGGCTCTGGTGAGGGTTCGGTGACCCCTCCTCAAGGGGGGGGCACTGTTGTGAATTCCGCTCTTGGGCTCCCTCCGGTGGTTGTAAGTGGCCCTTTTGTGCGTTCTGCTCTTGGGCTCCCTCTTGTGGTTTCAAGTGGTATGGCTGCTCCTTTGAGTTAGCTGTCAGCAGCTGCTTCCACTGATCGTCTGTTCTGCTCGGCTATTTATGCCTGGCTCTTTCCTTCAGCCAGTGCCACTTGTAAATTGTTCCTGGTTGGATTCACATCTCTTTGGATTTCCCTGTTATCCTGACCAGTTCAGCTAAGCTAAGTTCTTGCTTGCTCTTTTCTGTCCACAGATTGTGGACTTATCCGTTCTGTGCTTTCTATGTTTGTCCAGCTTATCAGTATGAAATAATTCTGTCTTGCTGGAAGCTCTGGGAAGCAGATTTACCCTCCACACCTTTAGTCAGGTGTGGAGATTTTTCTGTAAACTCTGCGTGGATTTTTGTAGTGTTTTATACTGACCGCACAGTATTCCATCCTGTCCTATCTATCTAGCTAGACTGGCCTCCTGTGCTCATCCTGGTTTCATTCTGTGTATGTCTTTTCCCTCTCCACTCAGTCATTATTTGTGGGGGGCAAATCTATCCTTTGGGGATTTTCTCTGAGGCAAGATAGTTTTCCTGCTTCTATCTTTAGGGGTAGTTAGCTCTTAGGCTGTGACGAGGTGCCTAGGGAGAGTTAGGAGAATCCCACGGCTACTTCTAGTGTTGTGTTGAGCTTAGGGACTGCGGTCAGTACAGTTACCACTTCCTTCAGAGCTCGTTCCATGTTGCTCCTAAACCACCGCATCATAACACCGGCGCTGCTTAGGAGTCCGCTGGGGTGATGTTATGGCAGCCAGATGGTATACCTTCCCACAGCTGAAGTGTTTCCCCAGGGCTTCCCAGAGGTGTAGATGTTGGATAGTGGATGATGTAAGGTGCAGTGAATAACGAGGACACAAGGTTGCAGTATCTTTACCTTTACTGAAGGCTTCAGCATCCACAGTCCAGGGTAGGGACCGCAGGGTAGGCAGAGTCGGGCCGGTCTGAAGGCAAATCCAGAGTCCCCTTATCCTGGTGGAATTCAATAGCCTTCCTCTAGCATCTGGGCATTGTAGTACCCCCTGCTGAGCAACTCGGTAAGGTCCTCACAACTATTGGAGATGTTAAGTCTCTTCCTCTCTGTCCCCCTGACGGACAGGACAAAACCCGTATGACTGGTGGCTTGAGGCTTTTTATATGGACCCTAGAGACGCCCCGGCCCTCACAAGTTGCCACCGTGCCTCCTGGGTATGTGGTCGGGCTGCCAACGTGCAATCAACTGTCCTGCCAGTCTCTGAAGTAATGCATAGAGATCCTTACTCCCTCGGTGTTCTGGCTACCGGAACTGCGCTTCAGAAGGAGGCAGCCTGCTTTTAGCTGGTCCCCCTCTGACATTCTCCTTTTGCTATGACTTCGTTTCTCACTCACTGCAACACAATTTCTTTCAATGTCTCTTTCTTGGGATGCTGCCGCACGTGGGGCAGGTGCAGCTCCATGTACCCTCGTCTTCCGCAGACCGCAGTCTGGAGCTGGCTGGAACCCACTCCAGCCAACCTCTGCCGAACTCGGTCGGGATCTGACTGACTCTCTGTCCTGACCACCAGTTTTACCTATATGTGAGGAGTGCCCTAATAGATAGAAGCTTAGCTCCCCTTGGCGGACTGGAGTGTGAAGTGTGTTATGTGGTTGTGATACCTGGACAGAAGATCTCCTTCATTGCCTTCAGAAGTATCATCACTCTCACTGGTGGAAGAATAACATTACTGCAATGACCAGAACTCTGGGGCGCTGCAGCAACCATGGTAGAAACAAGTCAGGATGCACAGAGCATGGCAGCTTCCTTCCTACCAAAACGCTGATTCTTGCAGTACCAGCAGGGTGGAACCACTCACTGGACCAAAAATTCACGAAACAGAAGTTTAAATGAGTGAAACACAGGTTATACTGAGTCTTGCCTCACAAAACTATGTAGCAATCTGCTCCCCCTGCCCTATAAGGCCGGCCTCTCACTAAGCGTATAAAAATACGGTCCGTATTCTACGGTCGTAGTATGCCTCAAAACTCGAAATACGTTGATCCGTAAGTACTCCGTAGGCAAGGTGTGGTCGCGTATTTTGCGCATGTAATGTTGCGTATGTAATCCGTATGCCCACCGTAATGCGTATTTTTCACGCAACCTGACAAAATGGACATTTAACGGTTTTGGAGGGTGAAATTGATTTAAATTACCCTCATCAACCCTATTTAAGGCCTCTACAACAGGTGGCTCACTCCCATATGGTCATTTTGTGGTTTGACATCTGTTGTAGTGTTGTGGTAACATTTGTACCATGTCTGACCACCTGCAGTTCACCCCAACGCAGCGGGTTTTGTTTAACTGGCTATTGTCTCGGTTTGGGCACCCATACCCTGTGATTGTGGATTCGCGAAGGAGGAGTAGAAGAATGTGGGTGCATCCTCTTTTGACTAAATCCTCACTAAAGGCCATTTTCATAGGCTATATACAGCTCTGCGGGAACATCCAGACAAGTTTTATCTCTACTGTCGCATGTCAATCCAAACATTTGACAGATTGTTGGAGATATTACGCCCAGGTATCACATTTCAGGACACCAGGATGCGCAAAGCCATCTCCGCCGAGGAGCGTCTTCTCCTTACGTTACGGTATGTATTCTACATCCTCACATACTGTATGTTGATGATCTTTTTTCTTTTTTTTTTGTTTTTCAATCTGTTTTTGGCCGGAATATGTGTACATTATTTCCCAAGCAGATGTGACAAAGTGACGTAACTGTTATAGTTAAGCACCTTAAGGACATTTTTCCCTTTCCAGCGTTAATCTAGTATCCAAAAAATGCAAATGTGATTGTGCTTATTCATGTTTTGTGTTCACTCTTGAAACATACCTTATTTTTTTTGTGTGTTTCACTTTCAGATTCCTGTCCACTGAATTGTCCTTTGCGGGACTCCACCTGGAATTTTTGATTGGCCGGTCTACAATTTCTGGCATTGTGCGGTTAACCTGTCAGCAAATATGGGATAGACTCAAGAACCTTGTGATGCCTGAGCCAAAACAGGCTGATTGGCTCAAAATAGCCCGAGGGTTCCAGGTCAATTGTGACCTTTACCCCCAAGCGTGGTTTGCACGTTATGGACTGGGCCAATTTTTACAATTCTGACCAATGTCCCTTTATGAGGTTATAACTCTGGAAAGCTTCAATGGATCCCGGTGATTCTGACACTGTTTTCTCGTGACATATTGTACTTCATGATAGTGGTAAAATTTCTTTGATACTACCTGCATTTATTTTTGAAAAAAACGGAAATTTGGTCAAAATTTTGAAAATTTCACAATTTTCCAACTTTGAATTTTTATGCAATTAAATCAGAGATATCTCACACAAAATACTTAATAAGTAACATTGCCCACATGTCTACTTTACATCAGCACAATTTTGGAACCAAAATTTTTTTTGTTAGGGAGTTATAAGGGTTAAAAGTTGACCAGCAATTTCTCATTTTTACAACACCATTTTTTTAAGGGACCACATCTCATTTGAAGTCATTTTGAGGGTTCTATATGATAGAAAATACCCAAGTGTGACAACATTCTAAAAACTGCACCCCTCAAGGTGCTCAAAACCACATTCAAGAAGTTTATTAACCCTTCAGGTGTTTCACAGGAATTTTTGGAATGTTTAAATAAAAATGAACATTTAACTTTTTTTCACAAAAAATTTACTTCAGCTCCAATTTGTTTTATTTTACCAAGGGTAACAGGAGAAAATGGAGAAAATGGACCTCTAGCGTTGTTGTACAATTTGTCCTGAGTACGCCGATACCCCACATGTGGGGGTAAACCACTGTTTGGGCGCATGACAGAGCTCAGAAGCGAAGGAGCGCCATTTGACTTTTGACTGGAATTGAGATGGGACACCATGTTGCGTTTGGAGAGCCACTGATGAGCCTAAACATTGAAACCCCCCACAAGTGACACCATTTTGGAAAGTAGACCCCCTAAGGAACTTATCTAGAGGTGTGGAGAGCACTTTGACCCACCAAGTGCTTCACAGAAGTTTATAATGCAGAACCGTAAAAATAAAAAATCATTTTTTTTTCACAAAAATTCTTTTCGCCCCCAATTTTTTATTTTCCCAGGGGTAAGAGAAGAAATTGGACCCCTTAAGTTGTTGTACAATTTGTCTTCAGTACGCTGATACCCCATATGTGGGGGTAAACCACTGTTTGGGTGCACGGCAGAGCTCGGAAGGGAAGGAGCGCCGTTTGACTTTTCAATGCAAAATTGACAGGAATTTAGATGGGACGCCATGTTGCGTTTGGAGAGCCACTGATGTGCCTAAACATTGAAACCCTCCACAAGTGACACCATTTTGGAAAGTAGACCAACGAAGGAACTTATCTAGATGTGTGGTGAGCACTTTGACCCACCAAAGGCTTCACAGAAGTTTATAATGCAGAGCCGTAAAAATAAAACAAAACTTTTTTCCCACAAAAATTATTTTTTAGCCCCCAGTTTTGTATTTTCCCAAGGGTAACAGGAGAAATTGGACCCAAAAAGTTGTTGTCCAATTTGTCCTGAGTGCTCTGATACCCCATATGTGGGGGGGGGACCACCGTTTGGGCACATGGGAGGGCTCGGAAGGGAAGGAGCGCCATTTGGAATGCAGACTTAGATGGAATGGTCTGCAGGCGTCACATTGCGTTTGCAGAGCCCCTAATGTACCTAAACAGTCGAAACCCCCAACAAGTGACACCATATTGGAAAGTAGACTGTTGTGAATTCTGTTATCGAACTCCCTCCTGTGGTCATGAATGGTACTTCGGCGAGTTCTGTCCATGGATTCCCTCTGGTGGCTGTGAGTGGAGCTGCTGCTTCTGAGGTTCCTTCCACAGGTGACGTAGTTTATTCTTTGGCTGGCTGTTCTATTTAACTCCACTCAGATCGTTACTCCATGCCAGCTGTCAATGTTCTTGTACTGGTTCAGCTCGCTCTTGGATCTTTCTGGTGACCTGTCTACTCCAGCAGAAGCTAAGTCCCTGCTAGTTATTTATTTGTTCATTGTTTCCTTGTCCAGCTGGCTATCATGATCTTGCCCTGCTAGCTGGAAGCTCTGGGATGCAGAGTGGCACCTCCGTACCGTGAGTCGGTGCGGAGGTCTTTTTGCACACTTTGCGTGGTCTTTTTGTAGGGTTTTGTGCTGACCGCAAAGATACCTTTCCTATCCTCAGTCTGTTTAGTAAGTCTGGCCTCCCTTTGCTAAAACCTGTTTCATTTCTGTGTTTGTGACTTTCATCTTAACTCACAGTCAATATATGTGGGGGGCTGCCTTTTCCTTTGGGGAATTTCTCTGAGGCACGGTAGGCTTTATTTTTTATCTTTAGGGCTAGTTAGCTCTTAGGCTGTAAAGTGGCGTCTAGGTCGTGTTAGGTATGCTCCACGGCTATTTCTAGTTGTGTGATAGGATTAGGGGTTGCGGTCAACAGAGCTCCCACTTTCCAGAGCTTGTCCTGTGTGAGTTTAACCATCAGGTCGTTCCGGGTGCTCCTAACCACCAGGTCCATAATAGTACAGCTGGCCCAAAGTATTAATGCATCTCAATAGAGGGATAAGAGAAGTTCTGAGACCATTTTTTTTTCTCTGCAGTGTTTTTTGTCTTTCTTTTCCCCTAAACCTCTGGGTGGTTCAGGACACAGGTGTAGATATGGACATTCAAGGTCTGTCCTCTTGTGTGGATCATCTCACTGCAAAGGTACAAAACATTCAAGATTTTGTGGTTCAGAATCCGATGTTAGAGCCTAGAATTCCAATTCCTGATTTGTTTTCTGGGGATAGATCTAAGTTCCTGAATTTCAAAAATAATTGTAAACTGTTTCTAGCTTTGAAACCCTGCTCCTCTGGTGACCCCGTTCAACAAGTAAAAATCATTATTTCTTTGTTGCGTGGTGACCCTCAAGACTGGGCATTTTCCCTTGCGCCAGGAGATCCTGCATTGTGTGATGTAGATGCGTTTTTTCTGGCGCTTGGATTGCTTTATGATGAACCAAATTCAGTGGATCAGGCAGAGAAAATCTTGCTGGATTTGTGTCAGAGTCAGGATGAAGCGGAGGTGTACTGTCAGAAGTTTAGAAAGTGGTCTGTGCTTACTCAGAGTAATGAGTGTGCCCTGGCGGCAATTTTCAGAAAAGATCTTTCTGAAGCCCTTAAGGATGTCATGATGGGATTTCCCACGCCTGCTGGTCTGAATGAGTCTATGTCCTTGGCCATTCAGATCGATCGGCACTTGCATGAGCGCAAAGCTGTGCACCATTTGGCGGTATTCTCTGAGCATAGGCCTGAGCCTATGCAGTGTGATAGGACTTTGACTAGAGCTGAACGGCAAGAACACAGATGTCGGAATGGGCTGTGTTTTTACTGTGGTGATTCCACTCATGCTATCTCCGATTGTCCTAAGCGCACTAAGCGGTTCGCTAGGTCTGCCACCATTAGTACGGTACAGTCTAAATTTCTTTTGTCCGTTACTCTGATTTGCTCTCTGTCGTCCTATTCTGTTATGGCATTTGTGGATTCAGGTGCTGCCCTGAATTTGAAGGACTTGGAGTTTGCCAGGCGCTGTGGTTTTTTCCTGGAGCCCTTGCAGTATCCTATTCCATTGATAGGAATTGATGCTACGCCTTTGGCCAAGAATAAGCCTCAGTACTGGACTCAATTGACCATGTGCATGGCTCCTGCACATCAGGAGGATATTCACTTTTTGGTGTTGCATAATCTGCATGATGTGGTCGTTTTGGGGTTGCCATGGCTACAGGTCCATAATCCAGTATTGGATTGGAAATCTATGTCTGTGTCCGGCTGGGGTTGCCAGGGGGTACATGGTGATGTTCCATTGCTGTCAATTTCGCCTTCCACTCCTTCTGAAGTCCCTGAGTTTTTGTCAGATTACCGGGATGTATTTGAAGAGCCCAAATCCGGTGCCTTACGTCCTCATAGGGATTGCGATTGTGCTATTAATTTGATTCCTGGTAGTAAGTTTCCTAAGGGCCGAATGTTTAATTTATCTGTGCCAGAGCACGCCGCTATGCAGAGTTATATAAAGGAATCCTTGGAGAAAGGTCATATTCGCCCGTCGTCATCACCGTTGGGAGCAGGGTTCTTTTTTTGTGGCCAAGAAGGATGGCTCTTTTAGACCTTGTATTGATTACCGCCTTCTTAATAAGATCACAGTCAAATTTCAGTACCCTTTGCCGCTGCTGTCTGATTTGTTTGCTCGGATTAAGGGGGCTAGTTGGTTCACCAAGATAGATCTTCGAGGGGCGTATAATCTTGTGCGAATTAAACAGGGCGATGAATGGAAAACAGCATTTAATACGCCCGAGGGCCATTTTAAGTACCTGGTTATGCCATTCGGGCTTTCTAATGCTCCATCTGTGTTTCAGTCCTTTATGCATGACATCTTCCGAGATTACCTGGATAGATTCATGATTGTGTATTTGGATGATATTTTGGTCTTTTCGGATGATTGGGAGTCTCATGTGAAGCAGATCAGAATGGTGTTCCAGGTCCTTCGTGTGAATTCCTTGTTTGTGAAGGGGTCGAAATGTCTCTTTGGGGTTCAGAAGGTTTCATTTTTTCCCCCTTCTACTATCGAGATGGACCCTGTTAAAGTTCAGGCCATTTATGATTGGACTCAGCCGACATCTGTGAAGAAACTACAGAAGTTCCTGGGCTTTGCTAATTTTTACAGTCGCTTCATCGCTAATTTTTCTAGTGTTGCTAAACCGTTGACTGATTTGACCAAGAAAGGTGCTGATGTGGTCAATTGGTCCTCTGCGGCTGTAGAGGCTTTTCAGGAGTTGAAGCGTCGTTTTTCTTCTGCCCCTGTGTTGTGCCAGCCAGATGTTTCGCTCCCGTTTCATGGTCGAGGTTGATGCTTCTGAGATTGGAGCAGGGGCTGTTTTGTCGCAAAGAAGTTCTGATGGCTCGGTGATGAAACCATGTGCCTTCTTTTCTAGAAAATTCTCGCCTGCTGAGCGCAATTATGATGTTGGCAATCGAGAGTTGTTGGCCATGAAGTGGGCATTCGAGGAGTGGCGACATTGACTTGAAGGAGCCAAGCATCGCGTGGTGGTCTTGACGGATCACAAGAATTTGACTTATCTCGAGTCTGCCAAACGGTTGAATCCTAGACAGGCTCGATGGTCGCTGTTTTTCTCCCGTTTTGATTTTGTGGTTTCGTACCTTCCGGGCTCTAAGAATGTGAGGGCTGATGCCCTGTCAAGGAGTTTTGTGCCTGACTCTCGGGGTGTTCCTGAGCCGGCGGGTATTCTCAAAGAGGGGTAATTTTGTCTGCCATCTCCCCTGATTTGCGGCGCGTGCTGCAGAAGTTTCAGGCTGATAGACCTGACCGTTGTCCAGCGGAGAAACTGTTTGTCCCTGATAGATGGACTAGTTGAGTTATCTCTGAGGTTCATTGTTCGGTGTTGGCGGGTCAACCTGGAATCTTTGGTACCAGAGATTTGGTGGCTAGATCCTTTTGGTGGCCTTATTTGTCACGGGATGTGCGTTCTTTTGTGCAGTCCTGTGGGACTTGTGCTCGGGCTAAGCCCTGCTGTTCTCGTGCCAATGGGTTGCTTTTGCCCTTGCCGGTCCCGAAGAGGCCCTGGACGCATATTTCCATGGATTTTATTTCAGATCTCCCTGTCTCTCAAAGGATGTCGGTCATTTTGGTGGTTTGTGATCGCTTCTCTAAGATGGTCCATTTGGTACCCTTGTCTAAATTGCCTTCCTCCTCTGATTTGGTGCCATTGTTTTTCCAGCATGTGGTTCGTTTGCATGGCATTCCGGAGAACATCGTCTCGGACAGAGGTTCCCAGTTTGTTTCGAGGTTTTGGCGGTCCTTTTGTGCTAAGATGGGCATTGATTTGCCGTTTTCTTCGGCTTTCCATCCTCAGACAAATGGCCAAACCAAACAAACTAATCAGACTTTGGAAACATATCTGAGATGCTTTGTTTCTGCTGATCAGGATGATTGGGTGTCTTTCTTGCCTTTGGCTGAGTTCGCCCTTAATAATCGGGCCAGCTCGGCTACTTTGGTTTCGCCTTTTTTCTGTAATTCTGGTTTCCATCCTCGTTTCTCTTCAGGGCAGGTTGAGCCTTCGGACTGTCCTGGTGTGGATACGGTGGTGGACAGGTTGCAGCAGATTTGGACTCATGTGGTGGACAATTTGACATTGTCCCAGGAGAAGGCTCAACGTTTCGCTAACCGCCGGCGCTGTGTTGGTCCCCGACTTCGTGTTGGGGATTTGGTTTGGTTGTCATCTCGTCATGTTCCTATGAAGGTTTCCTCTCCTAAGTTTAAGCCTCGTTTCATTGGTCCGTATAAGATTTCTGAAGTTCTCAATCCTGTGTCATTTCGTTTGGCCCTTCCAGCTTCTTTTGCCATCCATAATGTGTTCCATAGGTCGTTATTGCGGAGATACGTGACGCCTATGGTTCCCTCCGTTGATCCTCCTGCCCCGGTGTTGGTCGAGGGGGAGTTGGAGTATGTGGTGGAGAAGATTTTGGATTCTCGTATTTCGAGACGGAAACTCCAGTACCTGGTCAAGTGGAAGGGTTATGGTCAGGAAGATAATTCCTGGGTTTTTGCATCTGATGTTCATGCTGCCGATCTAGTTCGTGCCTTTCATTTGGCTCGTCCTGATCGGCCTGGGGGCTCTGGTGAGGGTTTGGTGACCCCTCATCAAGGGGGGGTACTGTTGTGAATTCTGTTATCGAACTCCCTCGTGTGGTCATGAATGGTACTTTATGCGAGTTCTGTCCATGGACTCCCTCTGGTGGCTGTGAGTGGAGCTGCTGCTTCTGAGGTTCCTTCCACAGGAGACGTAGTTTATTCTTTGGCTGGCTGTTCTATTTAACTCCACTCAGATCGTTACTCCATGCCAGCTGTCAATGTTCTTGTACTGGTTCAGTTCGCTCTTGGATCTTTCTGGTGACCTGTCTACTCCAGCAGAAGCTAAGTCCCTGCTAGTTATTTATTTGTTCATTGTTTCCTTGTCCAGCTGGCTATCATGATCTTGCCCTGCTAGCTGGAAGCTCTGGGATGCAGAGTGGCACCTCTGCACCGTGAGTCGGTGCGGAGGTCTTTTTGCACACTCTGCGTGGTCTTTTTGTAGGGTTTTGTGCTGACCGCAAAGATACCTTTCCTATCCTCAGTCTGTTTGGTAAGTCTGGCCTCCCTTTGCTAAAACCTGTTTCATTTCTGTGTTTATGACTTTCATCTTAACTCACAGTCAATATATGTGGGGGGCTGCCTTTTCCTTTGGGGAATTTCTCTGAGGCAAGGTAGGCTTTATTTTCTATCTTTAGGGCTAGTTAGCTCTTAGGCTGTGAAGTGGCGTCTAGGTCGTGTTAGGTACGCTCCACGGCTATTTCTAGTTGTGTGATAGGATTAGGGGTTGCGGTCAGCAGAGCTCCCACTTTCCAGAGCTTGTCCTGTGTGAGTTTAACCATCAGGTCGTTCCAGGTGCTCCTAACCACCAGGTCCATAACAGTAGACCCCCTAAGGAACTCATCTAGATGTGAAGTGAGAGCTTTGAACCCCCAAGTGTTTCACTACACTTTATAACGCAGAGCCGCGCTAATAAAAAAATATTTTTTTTTTCATAAAAATTATTTTTTAGCCCCCAGTTTTGTATTTTTCCAAGAGTAACAGGAGAAATTGGACCCTAAGTATTGTTGTCCAATTTGTCCTGAGTACGCTGATACCTGATATCTGGGGGGGAACCACCGTTTGAGCGCATGGCAGAGCTCGGAAGGGAAGGAGCATCATTTGGAATGCAGACTTAGATGGATTGGTCTGCAGGCATCACATTGCGTTTGCAGAGCCCCATATGTACCTAAACAGTAGAAACCCCCCACAAGTGACCCCATATTGGAAACTAGACCCCCCAAGGAACTTATCTAGATGTGTTGTGAGAACTTTGAACCCCCAAGTGTTTCACTACAGTTTATAACGCAGAGCCATGAAAAAAAAAAATTCCCCCCAAAATTATTTTTTAGCCCCTAGTTTTGTATTTTCCCGAGGGTAACAGGAGAAATTGGACCCCGAAAGTTGTTGTCCAATTTGTCCTGAGTACGCTGATACCACATATGTGGGGGGGAACCACCGTTTGGGCGCATGGGAGGGCTAGGAAGGGAAGGAGCATCATTTGGAATGCAGACTTAGATGGATTGGTCTGCAGGCGTCACATTGCGTTTGCAGAGCCCCTAATGTACCTAAACAGTAGAAACCCCCCACATTTGACCCCATATTGGAAACTAGACCCACCAAGGAACTTATCTAGATGTGTTGTGAGAACTTTGAACCCCCAAGTGTTTTACTACAGTTTATAACGCAGAGCCGTGAAAATAAAAAATCCTTTTTTTTCCCACAAAAAATATTTTTTAGCCCCCAGTTTTGTGTTTTCCCAAGGGTAACAGGAGAAATTGGACCCCTAAAGTTGTTGTCCAATTTGTCCTGAGTACGCTGATACCCCATATGTTGGGGTAAACCCCTGTTTGGGCACACGGGAGAGCTCAGAATGGAAGGAGCACTGTTTTACTTTCTCAACGTAGAATTGGCTGGAATTAAGATCGGACGCCATGTCGCGTTTGGAGAGCCCCTGATGTGCTAAACAGTGGAAACCCCCCAATTATAACTGAAACCCTAATCCAAACACACCCCTAACCCTAATCCCAACAGTAACCCTAACCACACCTCTAACCCAGACACACCCCTAACCCTAATCCCAACCCTATTCCCAACTGTAAATGTAATCCAAACCCTAAACTTAGCCCCAACCCTAGCCCCAACCCTAGCCCTAACCCTAACGGGAAAATGGAAATAAATACATTTTTTAAATTTTTAATTTTTCCCTAACTAAGGGGGTGATGAAGGGGGGTTTGATTTACTTTTATAGCGGATTTTTATGATTGGAAGCCGTCATTGCAAAAAATATTTTTTGCGTTACCACATTTTGAGAGCTATAATTTTTCCATATTTTGGTCCACAGAGTCATGTCTTGTTTTTTGCGGGACGAGTTGACGTTTTTATTGGTACCATTATCGGGCATGTGACTTTTTTGATCGCTTTTTATTCCGATTTTTGTGAGGCAGAATGACCAAAAACCAGCTATTCGTGAATTTCTTTTAGGGGAGGTGTTTATACCGTTCCGCGTTTGGTAAAATTAATAAAGTAGTTTTATTCTTCGGGTCACTACGATTACAGCGATACCTCATTTATATAATTTTTTTATGTTTGGCGCTTTTATACGATAAAAACTATTTTATAGTAAAAATTATTATTTTTGCATCGCTTTATTCTGAGGACTATAACTTTTTTATTTTTTTTCTGATGATACTGTATTGTGGCTCGTTTTTTGCGGGACAAGATGACGCTTTCAGCCGTTCCATGGTTATTCATATCTGTCTTTTTGATCGCGTGTTATTCCACTTTTTGTTCGGCAGTATGATAATAAAACGTTGTTTTTTGCCTTGTTTTTTTTTCTTCTTACGGTGTTTACGGAAGGGGTTAACTAGTGGGACAGGTTTATAGGTTGGGTCGTTACGGACGCGGCGATACTAAATATGTGTACTTTTATTGTTTTTTTTTATTATTTAGATAAATAAATGAATTTATGGGAATAATATATATATATATTTTCATTATTTTGGATTTTTTTTTTTTTTACACGTGTGAAATTTTTTTTTTTACTTTTTTACTTTGTCCCGGGGGGTGACATCACAGATCGGTGATCTGACAGTTTGCACAGCACTCTGTCAGATCACCGATCCGACTTGCAGCACTGTAGGCTTCACAGTGCCTGCTCTGAGCAGGCTCTGTGAAGCCACCTCCCTCCCTGCAGGACCCGGATGCCGCGGCCATCTTGGATCCGGGTCTGGAGCAGGAAGGGAGGTAGGGAGACCCTCACAGCAACGCGATCACATCGCGTTGCTGCGGGGGTCTCAGGGAAGCCTGCAGGGAGCCCCCTCCCTGCGCGATGCTTCCCTGCACCACCGGCACACCGTGATCATGTTTGATCGCGGTGTGCCGGGGGTTAATGTGCCGGGAGCGGTCCGTGACTGCTCCTGGCATATAGTGCCGGATGTCAGGTGCGATCGGGGGGAGCGCGGGCGATAGCGCTGGACGTACTATTCCGTCCTTGGGAAGTAGGGCCCACCCCACATGGACGGAATAGTATGTCTAATGGCAGAAAGGGATTAAACCATATTTTTGGCATATGGTTTTTTAAAACCTTTTTTTTTGGTATTTCAAACAAGGAACCACTACAAAGTGGAAATGGTGCCCAAACACAAAACGGACATGGTAGGCAGCTCACAAAAAAACAACATAATGCAGCAAAAAAAAAAAAAAAAATTACAGATCCCTGTAAGGTGGTGGGGGAGATGTTGACAGCTCTGGGTCCTGGTCAGGGGGCCTTTGTTGGGCCGATGGGACTTCATCCTGTGAGGATGCAGTGGCTTGTGGGCCAGAATACTGGCCTTGTCCATATTGGCCAGTTGTGTGGTGACCATAAGCCAATTGTCTCTGTGCCTCATGCTGACGGACATATTGGCTTGCATCATACCCAAACCCAAAATGGCCATGTTGTCCAAACCCAGGTTGGGACCAGCCAACATCACTGGGTCTGGAGAAGTGGCCATATTGGGATTGGGGGTTGTAGCCTGCCATTTGGTAGGCTGATGGCCTTTGTAGAGGCATACATGGAGTAGGTGCTGCAAATCCTGATTGATTCTGCTCCTGTTGGGGGAATTGAAGGCGCAAGAGGTTGGTTTGGCCAAGCTGCCTTCGCTCAAGATATTCAAACACCTCATAGGGGTTATTTGGAGGGGTGCTTAAATTAATAAGGATTTGCATACACCCTCTCACACGTAGCCTCACCTCATGGGGAAGGGGTCTAAGGTAACGGGCAAGGCTGCGGGCAAAGGCCTCCTCTCCATCATCCGTGGCTGCCCTGGCCAAATAATTGAGGACCCCAGCATCAACATCAGTTCTTCTGGCTTCCAGCTCTCTCCTTCGGCGGGATCTCCGTAAAGGCCCAGCTGCCTGTGGGGATGAGAACAGTGGGCCTGTAGGGCTGCTGCTCTGGCCATGTTCCTCAAGTCTTTCGGCATCATGTGCTGCTGAGGGTGCTAGTGCTGCATCTTCCTCACTTGCTGCTGCCTGCAGTGATGATGATGCTGATGGGTCCTCAAGGATGGATGCTGAAGAATCCAAAGATGGGCCTGCCACCTCTTCATCCACACTTACAGGATCTATGAGAGCTTCAGATTCCGACCCTTTTTCCCTCTCTGTGAGGTTAGACTATGTTCTGTTAGTAAAACAATAAAAGGTTATTTTTTTGTGGCCATTGTTTAATCACACATCTGTGAACAATATTCCCCCCCAAAAAAACACACACACAACCTCAGATCAGCACAACATCTCCTTCTCTACTCCCCTCTTATCTCATATTCCCACAAGAATATACAAGATTTGTCTTGGGGATCACCACAAATGTAACAAAGACTATCACAACACATCATAATGATGCATATCATTTCAAGCTACAACAAAACCAAGAAGACCCACCTCTTCAAACAATCAGATAACCCGCAGGAACAACCCATCCAACAAACCACTGCATGAACATCTCTAAACTCACATACTACATTCTCACCCATCCCTTGTTGTAGCTTGGGATGCTTTGCAGGCAGGGTCCTCTCTCCTCCAGGACCCTTTTGGAATTTATGCTTGTTTACTAGTGTTGAGCGATACCGTCCGATACTTGAAAGTATCGGTATCGGATAGTATCGGCCGATACCCGAAAAGTATCGGATATCGCCGATACCGATATCCGATACCAATACAAGTCAATGGGACACCAAGTATCGGAAGGTATCCTCATGGTTCCCAGGGTCTGAAGGAGAGGAAACTCTCCTTCAGGCCCTGGGATCCATATTAAAGTGTAAAATAAAGAATTAAAATAAAAAATATTGTTATATTCCCCTCTCCGGCGGCCCCTGGACATCAGCGCGAGGAACCGGCGTCCGGCACGGCTTCTTTGTTCAAAATGAGCGCCTTTAGGACCTGCGGAATGACGTCGCGGCTTCTGATTGGTCGCGTGCCGCCCATGTGACCGCCACGCGACCAATCAGAAGCCGCGACGTCATTCCTCAGGTCCTTAAGGCGATCATTCTAGGAATTTATCTGAGGAATGACGTCGCGGCTTCTGATTGGTCGCGTGGCGGTCACATGGGCGGCACGCGACCAATCAGAAGCCGCGACGTCATTCCGCAGGTCCTAAAGGCGCTCATTTTGAACAAAGAAGCCGTGCCGGACGCCGGTTCCTCGCGCTGATGTCCAGGGGCCGCCGGAGAGGTGAATATAACAATATTTTTTATTTTAATTCTTTATTTTACACTTTCGATACCGATACCCGATATCACAAAAATATCGGATCTCGGTATCGGAATTCCGATACCGCAAGTATCGGCCGATACCCGATACTTGCGGTATCGGAATGCTCAACACTATTGTTTACATTATTGTTTGCACTATATTGACACATTTTTACATGTAATTCGCAATGTTATAACCCTAAACCACCAAACTGACTAAGATTTTGCAGCGCCCCAGAGATCTGGTCGTTGCAGTATGACGCTCTACCAATAAGGGGAGTGATGGTACGTCTGATGGCACTAAAGGAGTTCTCCTGACCAGGTATCACCAGAACACTTTACACTTCACACTCCGGCCATGAGGGGGAGCAAAAGGCTTTATTTGTTGGGCCACTCCTCACACTGGTAAAACTAGGGGTCGGGGAGGAAGTTAGTCAGAAGCTGACTGGGTTGGATTCAGGCAACATCCCGTGGCAGGGGGTGTTGCAGGGAGAAGACACAGGGGGGTCCCTGTCAGGCGTGGGAACCTGGCAGGTGCCTAGCGAACAGAACAGAACGTAACGGAACCGCGCCTGCACTACATCACAAAGGATAGCCAGTAGGAGTCGTGCCGTGAGACCGAGGCAACATCCTACTGAGGCGCGTAGCCGGAACACCGTGGAAGTAACTGACTCTAGGCCTTACTTCGAACTCCGCAGGACAGTTAATTATAGGTTGGCTGTCTACCTTAAATTTCCTACGAAGACATAGGGTGCAACAGTGGGAGAGGGGCATCTCTAGGGTCCCAGAAGACCTCCAGGCCTTCCCGTCATACGGGTGCGTCCTAGCCATAACATATCTGGGGGACGAGAAACTAGCAACATCTGGAACTAAAGAGAGAGAGAGCTGTAGAGAACGACGAACAGCAGTTGTGAGGACTATTCCGAATGCTCAGCAGGGTAGGACTACAACACAAACAGGCGCTAGTGGTAGGCAACGATTTCCTTCTGCGAAGGAAACTCTGGAAGTGCCCATCGGACCGGCCGGTCTCAGATAGCCCTGTTAAACGTGCTCTGGATTGAGGATCCTGAAGTCTTCAGTAAAGAGGTAAAGAGACTGCAACCTTGTGTCCTCGTTATTGACTGCACCTCACACCATCACCATCCACCTTACTGGGAAGCCCTGGGGACATACTTCACCTGTGGGAAGGTATACCAGCCAGCTGCCATTCCATCACCCCAGCGGACCCTACAGCAGCGTCGGTCACCCTGACCGAACACCACAGGTGGCGTCACGAACCCCTGACAGACTGCAACACCTTTATTGGACGCCCTTTAGCAGGGTCACGGACCAGGTCTAGCCACAGTGACAGCCTCAGAACCGAAACAGAGAGGCCCGGTACCGAGAACTCGTGGCCCTGTGTCTGGGGGCGATCCAACTTAGTTTCATTAAAAATGTGTTGGGAGGTTTTTACTTACTGCCTAAGATCCATACTGACATCCAAAAAGGAAAGACGGTCATAGTAAATATATTTGTGCTTCTTCAGTGGGGCTGCTGACCCACTTCTAGCCCGCTGCTGTCTTTCCCACCGGTATTGGTCCCGGATGCTGCGCCATCGTGTCATAACATCATCCACTGCAATTACATGGTCAGAAATATTGTTCAATATCATTCAGAACATAGCTTATTCCAGTTGTCAGTGATTTTTTTTTTTGTGGAAAATTTGTTTCTAGCACCATTATTTCCATGGTGCTGCAGATGATAAAGGGGTTACATGCAGAGGTCTATATATCGGCCACAGTTATTAACTTTACAGTCACAGACTGGTAGAGAGGGGAGAGAACCCTGTTCTTGCAAACATACGTTAGCTAAGATTTGGGATAGGAAAGGAAAATGCCTTGTGCAATAATGAGCCTAATGTGCGAAATTATGTCAAAATAAGAGAAGGGTCAACACTAGGGTTGAGCGACTTTTACTTTTATAGGATCGGGTCGGCGACTTCTGAAAATGGCCGACCCGTTTCGCTCAACCCTAGTCAACACCCCTCTGGACGGGGTATGAGGCCAAGAAAATATTTAGCAGGGCAAGATCAAGATTACCTATGTCCAGAAACACTTTTGCATGTTACTCAGCTTTAGAAATTTCCAAAAATGGCTATAAATTACATATATAGATAAAAATGATTGCTCAAGTAATCATGTAGGGAAAGCATCTTGTAAAGTTCAGTCTTGTGAATACATGAGTGTACTTACATAGACTTGTCTGCTCCGCACGTGCCCGTTGGGCATAATCGGGGAATAGGAACCCACAGATGGCCCTCCAAGCTGCCTCTTTCTTGGCCCAGTTGGAGAAGTTGGGATCCCGCTGGTCCCATATTTCTGGCCTTTCTTGGACCAGGATGAGGAGCATATCCACATTTATTATGCTGGCCATGCTGCTTGGAACTCCGTGGAGGCGAGCACCAGACTTCCGGGATGTCTGTGTGGCTTTTTGAGCTAATTAGCATGTCTGAGATTCATGATTGAGGGCTTGGCTCAATTCCTTGCACCTGGCGATGTCTGGAGATGTCTGGCGTATTTCACGCAAGTCATACTGTTGGTCCGTGTGTAATCCGTATTTTTCTCGCCCCCATAGACTTTCATTGGCGATTTTTTTTTCGCAATACGGTTACAAACGCAGCATGCTGCGATTTTCTACGGCCGTAGAAGACCGTATAATACGGATCAGTAAAATACGGCTGATAGGAGCTGGGGCATAGAGAAGCATTGTACCGTATGCAATCCGTATTTTCAGCACCTCTCTTATGTCCATAAAACTCGCTAGTGTGAGGCCGGCCTAAGACGGTGCCTGCACATTGGAGGACATTTTTCAAGAGGTCATCCAGGGCCTGTCATGTCCACATCGGGTTGTCAGAGGTGCTGTAGACGAGGCCTCCAGTATCAGGTATCGTGCATCGCTGGCAGGTGTCATGCAACTGTCTTCTTTTTCGGAATAGCACGTGTGCACCATATCTGCAGATACCTGGCGAATGACCTAAGGCAGCCCCGTCTGTAGCCCCTGGTACCGTCCAATGTGTAAGACTATGGACATCCTCTTTATTACTATATTCAGGTTGTCTGCATGGCTATCACCAGAAAAAAAAATAGATGTCACACTTGAAAACCAGGCGCTTTATTTCTGGGGGATACTCTGGAGTGGAGAGCGCTGATGTCCACTATTCCTGCTTGCTAGTCTGCGCCTATCTCCAGCCTGATGTAGACGGGGGTAGATAATCATTCATTCGGTTTTCCCTCCGGGTCACCATGTGTTGGAGGAAAGTGATAAACAGCTCAATAATACTGGAACCACATTACGGCGTGACATGGCAAATCATGCCGTCAACCCAAAGCGAAAGAGCCGCTTCATTATAGTGTGGAGCTCCGCACTGGGGGCGCTTTACGGAACGTTCATAGATGGCGAAAATATCAATCTCCTAATATAAGGAAGGTATCAGTAATGCAACCGCAGCAGACCTGGCCCGATAACGGACATGATACCGGCTGCCAGATACAGAGCTGCCATTATGCAGAGCGCGGGGGATTCCTGGCAGAATTCAGAGTGCAGTTAATTATTCATATCAGGTAATTGTTAGTTCTGGGCTTGCCAACACATTGTAAACGCTGCTTACTTGGTGAGGATCTGGGTACAGAAAACCTACAGCATAAGGCTAGGGTAACACGAGCATATATCCTCTCATTCGAGTGTGATCATAGTGTGAGAAAACGTCTCCATCTTCTCTATTTTCTCACTGCGTGGAAATCAGACTGCACTTAGATGTCATCCAAGTGCAGTCCAATGTTTTCTACAACCTCATTGACATGCATGGCTGAATGCGATCCCTAATCGAAAATACGGCCATGTGCATGGCCATATAGTGCCAGCTATATATATGTGCACGGCCATATAGTGCCAGCTAAGAAATCTCAGCTACACAATGCTGAAAACCTTTGTAGGGAAATTCACCTGTGGTGTTATTTTAAAATACGCAGTTTGTCAATTTTGTGTGCGGATTCAGCCTAAGGCCACATTCACACATTCAGAATTTGCTCAGTATTTTACATCAGTATTTGCCAAAATCAGGAGAGGAACAATCAGAGGAAAAGTATAAGGGCTCATTTCCACTTGCGATAGACAAATCGGTCCGTAATCTGGACTGAAAAAAGGGATGAAAAGTATGCGTTTGTCATGCGTTTGTGATGCGAGTTCAATGCGATTTTTTAATTGCACCATCCGTTTTACATCGGTATGACATCCGTATGCAATCCGTTTTTTTCTCTGCAACTATTTTTATACAGTCATTTACAGGACTATTTACAGTGTTCTATGCCACAGAATGGTAAGGTATCCGTAAAAAACGGATGGAATACGGACCATCCGTTTTCCGTCCGTTTTTTTTATCGCACCCATTGACTTGCATTGGCGAGTCTCGTCCGAGACTCGCAGCAAATCGCAGCATGCTGCGATTTTTTTCTCAGCCCGATTTCGGCAGAGAAAAAAATCGCAAATGAAAATACACATATTGAATAACATTGGTCCGAGTGCAATCCGATTTTTTATCGGATTGCACTCGTCCGTTTTAATCGCCAGTGGAAATGAGCCCTAACAGAAACACGTCACCACTACTGTATTTATCACCCACTCCTGGTTTTGGCTTACAAATACTGATATATGATAATGTCGAAGCTGTTTTTGCTCTGACCCAGAGTCAGATAGCCAGGTCATCAGTGAGGCCAAATTGTGGAATTACGCCCTTAATTGACAAGCGCTTGGAGAAAGAGGGAACCGCACACACGTTTTGTCAGCAAGTCACTTTTATCTGATATACTCAAACACAAGGCAATATTTTATACCATTTACAACAAATGTAACTCAATGTGACTCACGTAGCCCCCACCGTTACCCAGGGTCATACTTTATTTCCCACGTACCCAGAACATGCTGTGGCTGACTATTGAGAACATATATGATAAGAAGTATAGTGTCCTTGAAGAATAGACTACCAGACTACTGTGTCATGAGAATAAATTCTACCAATTCTAGCAATTAAAGGCAAAAGGCAAAACATTAACCCTTCTATATCAATTTCCCCTTTTGTAAATGGTATAACCTCTGCCACGGGGTCAGCTGATGTCCACAAAGGAGCTACTGTCTCATGGGTCTAGTACCCATAAGGGGGCTTCCTAGCTGCTTCGCCCATCCACCCTCAGTGTGGACACTCACTTTCCCCGTCAGTGATACACTACGGAAGGTTCAGCCTTAGATTTTTTCTCCACACATACATTATTCAATAGCTTAGGTAATACATATATTAGCGCTTTTACGGCCACATAAAGCAATAAACAAAACAACAAACTTTGCATACAAGTCTGTACAATGCTAAAAATCCATCCTGCTAGGCCATTAAACCAATTTGCTGGATTTAAAAATGAGAATGTGTGACCCCACCAGGAGTCTCTGTTTGCACTGTGCTGCTTTAACCATTGGGCCGGAGTCACACTACAGCGAGTTACGGCCGAGTCTCACAGGTTATCACGAAGTTCTGGCACCGGCACTCCGGAGCGGAGCGTGCAGCTCCATGTATTGCTATGCGGCTGCACGCTCCGCTCTGGAGTGCCGGTGCCAGAGCTTGGTTTTAATCTGCGAGACTCGGCCGTATCTCGCTGTGTGTGATCCCGGCCTTGGTCTCTAAATTCACCTATTTTCTCTATATCGGCCCTGATTCGGAGATTGCCAGCAGGGTCAATGTAATTGCAACAGGTGGGACCAATTATTTGACACATTCCTCCTTCTTTTGCTGTCAGATAATCTAGTACTATAGTATGTTGGTTAGTAACTATGATTAATTGCCTCTGTATTATATTAGTTTCATTAAGAACTTCAAGAACCTGGAAAATCTGATCATCCAGGTAGTCGGTAGCTTCCATTAATTTATCCCACATTTGTGATATGAAGGGGTACATTAGCATACTACTGAATATTTTATTTGTTATCCGCATTTCTACCATTTGGATGGGGCTTATTGTCTGCAGCGCTTCTATACAAGGTGCGAATTGGGACCGCGGCTGTGTCCATTTTACTATACAGAACTATGAAAGTGGCTGGTGTCAGCTTGGCAAGAGTGCAAACCCCTCTAATGTCCGGGCTCACCCACCTGTAGGCATGATGTCCACAAACTAAGAGTACTCCTTCGGGGAGAACACAAATGTGACCAGGGGTCTGTATACATTGGTATAAACTCAAAAGTCCCAACATAGGTTTATGGGCACACCAAGTATTATTCATTTGTTTTACGTTTATATTAAATGTACATTTACCCCTTTCTTTCCTAAGTATTTTACCCATAGATGCTTTACATCCTTCTGCACCATCTTGGTACACCGTCTCATTAACCTGTGTTTGATCATGAGTGTATATATGGAAGCAATTATTGTCCTCACCACAGGTATTTGCCCCAATGTGTTGAAGACTGAACCACAGTCCATCATTGGGAATGGGGTCTGAATGAGGGATTTCAGTCCTCCTCCTGGCGGCCACATTTCCGACGTCTGAATCATACTTCTGCCACCACATTTGTACCTTAGGCCACGTTATATTAAACTGAACCAGGGATTAGCAGCCCATCCGATTATAGCCAATGAGGCAGATATGTCACGAGGCACAACTTTTCCCCAAAACCTAGATTGAGTCCAAGTCTCATTGTGTATGTAGTGTGGGGTTAATATCTTCCATGGCTCCAGAGGCAAGGTGAAGTATGGCATAGTCCTTGCAGATACTGGGCTGTGTTCAGATTCAACAGTCTTTCGGATTTTGTCCTTCCATGTCCTTTATAAGAACAGCATGATGTTGAATAAGTTTGTTGTCCCAGTCAACATTTAAGAGTTTATCCTGTGCCTCTGTAGAGTGCAGTAATCCTGTCACTGCCAGCAAGGTGATTAGGAGAACAGTCATTCTGCTGGTGAAAGGACCTTCTTGCAGGGACTGGCGTGGATCCAGGTGGGCTTTCCCACAAGTTTTACTGAGGTGGTTGTGGTCAGCTGGGCTTTGAAGGGGCCATCAAATCGTGGGTCCAGGCTCCTTCTTACGTGTCTGTGTATAACCACCCAATCGCCTGGATTCAGTTGGTGCATATCTCCACTTTCATTAGGATCTGGAATGGATGAGAACACATGTTTATGTACCACTAGTGTTGAGCATTCCGATACTGCAAGTATCGGGTATCGGCCGATACTTGCGGTATCGGAATTCCGATACCGAGATCCGATATTTTTGTGATATCGGGTATCGGTATCGGAAGTGTAAAATAAAGAATTAAAATAAAAAATATTGTTATATTCACCTCTCCGGCGGCCCCTGGACATCAGCGGGAGGATCCGGCGTCCGGCACGGCTTCTTTCTTCAAAATGCGCGCCTTCAGGACCTGTGGTATGACGTCCCGGCTTCTGATTGGTCGCGTGCCGCCCATGTGACCGCCACGCGACCAATCAGAAGCCGCGACGTCATTCCTCAGCTAAAGTCCTAGAATGAGCGCCTTTTAGGACCTGAGGAATGACGTCGCGGCTTCTGATTGGTCGCGTGGCGGTCACATGGGCGGCACGCGACCAATCAGAAGCCGGGACATCATTCCACAGGTCCTGAAGGCGCGCATTTTGAAGAAAGAAGCCGTGCCGGACGCCGGATCCTCCCGCTGATGTCCAGGGGCCGCCGGAGAGGTGAATATAACAATATTTTTTATTTTAATTCTTTATTTTACACTTTAATATGGATCCCAGGGCCTGAAGGAGAGTTTCCTCTCCTTCAGACCCTGGGATCCATGAGGATACATTCCGATACTTGATGTCCCATTGACTTGTATTGGTATCGGATATCGGTATCGGCGATATCCGATATTTTTCGGGTATCGGCCGATACTATCCGATACCGATACTTTCAAGTATCGGACGGTATCGCTCAACACTATGTACCACATTAAGTCTATCCTGTAAGGCCTGGACATAGGCTGTCACAGAACCGTGTTGCATTTGTAGCACCTATGGGAAGTACAGACCAGTCTTTGGTGCACTACCAAACAGGACTTCAAATGGAGACAAGCCTGTCTTTCTATTTGGAGTGTGTCTGACTGAAAAGAGTGCAAGAGGCAAGCACTCTACCCAGCTCTTTCCTGTGTCTGCCATGGCCTTTTGAATTTTCAGTTTAAGTGTCCCGTTTAGTCTTTCCACTTTCCCACTACTTTGTGGTCTATATGGTGTATGAAATGCTTGCTGTACTGCCAGGACCTGCATGACTTCCCTCATTATTTCTCCCGTGAAGTGTTTATGGAGCGCCCCCAGACACAGGGCCGTGGGTTACTCGGTACCGGTCCTCTCTGTCTCAGTTCTAGGGTTAAAACGATGGCTGGACCCGGTCCGTGACCCTGCTAAGGGGTGTCCAATGAAAGGTTGATGAAGTTTGTCAAGGATTCGTGACGCCACCTGTGGTATTCGGTCAGGGTGACCGACGCTGCTTAGGGGTCCACTGGGGTGATGGAATGGCAGCAAGATGGAATACCTTCCCTCAGGCGAAGTATATCCCCAGTGATTCCCAGTAGTGTAGGTTGCGATGATGTGAGGCGCAGTTAATAACGAGGACACAGGGTTGCACTCTCTTTACCTTTTTACTGATGACTTCGGGATCCGCAATTCAGAGCACTGCTAACAGGGCTGGCTGAGTCCGTCCGGTCCGAAGGCACATCCAGAGTTCCCTTTGCAGGTGGAAATCAGTGCCTACCACTAGCGCCTGTGTGTTGTAGTGCTTCCCTGCTGAGCATTCGGGATAGTCCTCACAACTTTCGTGCTCGTTCTTTGTGCGGATTCCACTGCGGATTCCACTGCAAGTTTACACCTGCTCCAATAGCAAACTGCAGGTGTAAACCCGCAGTGGAATCCGCAATAGAAACCACAATAAATCCGCAGGAAAAACCGCAGCGGTTTTGCACTGCGGATTTATCAAATCCGCTGCTGAAAAATCCACAGCCCTCACAGATACGTGTGCACATGCCCTAACTGTACGAGTTTTGCGGCTGCGTAACTGAAACCAGGAGCAATCCAGAAGGCATTTACCATGGCACACATGTGACTGAGGTGTGAGTGGGGCCATGTGTTGCTTGCGCCATGATTGGGGACAGGGATCTTGGTAAACGCAATTTATCCTTATTCTCCCATACCCCATTTTAGTTCAGCTCATCTCCCATTCTCCCCCATTGTTCCTTCTCCGAGGGGAAGGCTTGTTGCAAGAGGGATTTCAGGACATCTAGGCTTAGGGTACCGTCACACAGTGGCATTTTGATCGCTACGACAGCACGATTTGTGACGTTCCAGCGATATACTTACGATCTCGCTGTGTCTGACACGCTACTGCGATCAGGGACCCCGCTGAGAATCGTACGTCGTAGCAGATCGTTTGAAACTTTCTTTCGTCGTCAAGTGTCCCGCTGTGGTGGCATGATCGCATCGTGTAACAAAGGTGTGCACGATATTGTATACGATGTGCGCATAGTAACCAACAGCTTCTACATCGCAAACACGTCATGAAATTATCGCTCCAGCGTCGTGCATTGCGAAGTGTGACCGCAGTCTACGACGCTGGAGCGATAATGGTGCGATGCTGGAGCGTCACGGATCGTGCCGTCGTAGCGACCAAAGTGAGACTGTGAGACGGCACCCTTAGTGTAGCTGGAATACACTGACTCCCCGCCACCGTCCACTGCTCCCTAGGCCGCTTGCTGCTACTTTAGCAGCTTCGTCCACCCTTCTGTTGCTTTCTACCTCCACAAAGTCACCGTTTGTGTGTGCTTTCACCATGATTATGCCAATCTGGACTGGTAACATCAATGCCTCCCTTGTTTCACCAGCTCTGCATTTTTAGTGGGCTTACTGGCTGATGTAAGAAACGCTCTGCTTCTCCAGATAGAGCCATAATCATGGGCTATTCCCCATGCATAATTCGGATCTATGTAAATATTAGCGACTTTGCCTGCAGCAGCTCTACACGCCTCAGTGAGTGCCTTCAACTCTGCCTCCTGCACCGACTTGTGAGGAGGCAGTGGTTCACCTCAGGTTACCTCATGTGAGGATACTAAAGCATATCCAGTGTAGAATCGCCCATGCTGGTGGTATCTGGAGCCATCTACAAAAAACTCAAAATCTGCATGTTTTTCATGAACGTGTGCAAAACCCACTGTCTCCTTACTCATCAGTTCTATGCAGTCATGTTCATGCGTCATGTCAAAGTTTTCTTCCTCACTTGCTAATGAGGTCACCAATTCCCCCTTTTCTGAATCCACAGGCAGGAGGGTGGCTGGATTCAGAACATTACATCTTTTGAGGGTGACATATTCAGGAGTTAGTAGAGCACATTCAAGTTTGAGCTGTCTGGCCATAGACAGATGTTTCAGTTGAACTTGTACGAGTTTGGAATGGATGTCATGTGGGGAATAAATTGTCAAAGGAAAAGTCAGTGTGATCTCACATGCCTTCCTAGAAGTAGTGCAGCCTCTTCTACCGCACGGACACACGTAGGTGAACCTCTGATCACTGGGTCTAATTGTGCTGAGTAGTAAGCTATTGGTCTCCGTTTCCCTCCATGTTGTTGTGTCAGTACTGCGGTAGCATGTCCTCCCTGCTCTGTGCAAAACAAGAAAAATGGCTGATCATAGTTTGGAATGCCTAAGGCCAGGGCTGACACAATGAGCAGTTTGAGAGAATGGAAGGAATCAATTGCTTCTTGAGCGAGATTGTAGGGGTCTGACGACAAGCAGGCATAGAGTGGTTGCATCATTTGTGAAGCAGACCTTATCCAATATTATTAAAGGTTATAAAAAACACACACACATTAGGAAAAAAGTATTTTAATGAAATAAATACATATGGTGTTGTAATAGCTTTATTATACGCTCAATCCAAATGATGACCTTTGTCATCTAAAAAAAAGTTAAAATAAAAAAACAACAATATCCCATACCTGTTTGTCGTACAGTCATGTCCCATGATGTAAATCCATCTGAAGGGGTTAAATAATTTTACAACCAGGAGCCTGCTAATGCAGCTGCCTCTGGCTGTAAAACACTGGGGAATGCAGCTTTGAAGACTTGCAGTGCTGCACCCACTGCTGGCATAAAGTCATATGAACTCTAGCATGAGAAAATATTCTGAAAAATTCCCACGCTAGAGTTGATATGAGTTTATGCCAGCTAGGGGCGCAGCACCCCAAGTCTAGGTAGCTACGTTCCCTTGTATTCCATTCATTCCCCAGTTTTTACAGTCAGGGGCAGCTGCATTAGCAGGGTCATGCTTGTAAAATTATTTAACCCCTTCAGATGGATTTACATCGTGGGACATGACTGTACGACGGACAGGTATGGGATATTTTTGTTTTTTTATTAATTTTTTTGGCAGATGACAAGGGTTGTCATTTGGATTGAACGTATAATAAAGCTATTACAACACCATGTGTATTTATTTCATTAAAATACTTTTTACCTAATGTGTGTGTGTTTTTTTTTAACCCTTTAATAATATTGGAATAATGGATAGGTGTCTTACTGACACCTCTCCATTATTAACCAGGCTTAATGTCACCTTACATTAGCAAGGTGACATTAACCCCTTATTACTCCATATCCCATGGCTACTCGGAAGTGGGAAGAGAGTGGTTAAGTGCCAGAATAGGGGCATCTTACAAATGTGCCTTTTCTGGGGTGGCTGGGGGGCAGATGTTTTTAGCCGGGGGGGCAATAACATGGTCCCTCTCTAGGCTATTAATATTTGCCATCAGTCACTGGCTTTCCCACTCTTGCAGAGAAAATTGCACCAGAGCCCACGCCAGTTTTTTTCCGTGATTTAACCCTTTATTTTAACAGAGCTCACAAATTTTGCACACTGACACTTCTTACATTATTAGTGAGGAATACAGTACAGACCAAAAGTTTGGACACACCTTCTCATTTAAAGATTTTTCTGTATTTTGATGACTATGAAAATTGTACATTCACACTGAATGCATCAAAACTATAAATTAACACATGTGGAATTATATACTTAACAAAAAAGTGTGAAACAACTAAAATTACTGTATGTCTTATATTCTAGGTTCTTCAAAGTAGCCACCTTTTGCTTTCATGACTGCTTTGCACAATCTTGGCATTCTCTTGATGAGCTTCAAGAGGTAGTCACCGGGAATAGTCTTCCAACAATCTTGAAGGCGTTCCCAGAGATGCTTAGCACTTGTTGCCCCTTTTGCCTTCACTCTGCGGTCCAGCTCACCCCAAACCATCTCGATTGGGTTCAGCTCTGGTGACTGTGGAGGCCAGGTAATCTGGCGTAGCACCCCATCACTCTCCTTCTTGGTCTTAGCCCTTACACAGCCTGGAGGTGTGTTTGGGGTCATTATCCTGTTGAAAAATAAATGATGGTCCAACTAAACCCAAACCGGATGGAATAGCATGCCGCTGCAAGATGCTGTGGTAGCCATGCTGGTTCAATATGTCTTCAATTTTGAATAAATCCCCAACAGTGTCACCAGCAGCGCACCCCTGCACCATCGCACCTCCTCCTCCATGCTTCATGGTGGGAACCAGGCATGTAGAGTCCATCCGTTCACCTTTTCTGCGTTGCACAAAGACACTGTCGTTGGAACCAAAGATCTCAAATTTGGACTCATCAAACCAAAGCACAGATTTCCACTGGTCTAATGTCCATTCCTTGTGTTCTTCAGACCAAAAAAAGTCTCTTCTGCTTGTTATAGAGGTGAATATTCATTACCTTAATGAGCGGGAACACATGATCGCCCGGCCGCGGGACTTGCTGGCACCGGAATGAGATGCTGTGAGTTTGAGGGCACGCAGGAAAGGTAAGTAGGATGTTTTTTTTTCTTTTATACTGGATCCGGCGGCTGCAGAAGTAACTGTTCCTGTGCTATAAGATAAATTTTATATTCTTTGCCAGTGCAGTGAATATTCATTTATCTTTAGCAGTGGGCACAGGTTTTAGCCGCAGCCGCCGGCTTCTGCCTCCTGTGACCCGCTGCTCCGCCGCTCCCCCTCCTCCGCCGTAAACTGGGACAATGACTTGTGTATAAGCCGAGGGGGCAATTTCAGCACAAAAAAATGTGCTGAAAAATACACAAATATATGGTAATAAAAATGCCATAAAACATTCTCTCTCTCGTTATTCTGATATTTGGCAAATATTAATAATTATGATAATCCTAATTAACCTAAAATAGTAACTAACTGTGGTTAGTTATAACTAACTATAATGATTATATATATACAGGTTGGGCCATTTATATGGATACACCTGAATAAAATGGGAATGGTTAGTGATATCAACTTACTGTTTGTGGCACATTAGTATATGAGAGGGGGAAAACTTTTCAAGATGGGTGGTGACCATGCCGACCATTTTGAAGTCGGCCATTTTGAATCCAACTTTTTTTTCCAATAGGAAGAGGATCATGTGACACAACAAACTTGTTGATAATTTCACAAGAAAAACAATGGTGTGCTTGGTTTTAACGTAATTTTATTCTTTCTTGAGTTATTTACTAGTTTATGACCACTTACCAAATGTGTTCAAAGTGCTGGCCATTGTGTTGGATTGTCAATGCAACACTCTTCTCCCACTCTTGACACACTGATAGCAGCACTGCAGAAGAAATGCTAGCACAGGCTTCCAGTATCCATTGTTTCAGATGCTGCACATCTCGTATCTTCATAGCATAGACAATTGCCTTCAGATGACCCCAAAGATAAAAGTCTAAGGGGGTCAAATCAGGAGACCTTGGAGGCCATTCAACTGGCCCAGGGTGACCAATCCACTTTCCAGGAAACTGTTCATGTAGGAATGCTCAGACCTGACACCCATAATATGGTGGTGCACCATCTTGCACCAGAGAATCTTATTTCTCATAGTCTGTGAGTCCTTCATGTGCGTTTTAGCAAACTCTATGCAGGCTTTCAAATGTTTTGCACTGAGGAGAGGCTTCCGTCGGGCCACTCTGCACTAAACGCCCGACTGGTAGAGGGCTGCAGTAATAGTTGACTTTGTGGAACTTTCTCCCATCTCCCTACTGCATCTCTGGATCACAACCACAGTGATCTTGGGGTTCTTTACCACTCTCACCAAGGCTCTTCTCCCACGATTGCTCAGTTTGGCTGGACGGCCAGGTCTAGGAAGACTTCTGGTGGTCCCAAACTTCTTTCATTTAAGGATTTTTCCATTTAAGGATTATGGAGGCCACTGTGCTCTTAGGAGCTTTGAGTACTGCAGAAATTCTTTTGTAACCTTGGTCAGATCTGTGACTTGCAACAATTCTATCTCTGAGCTCCTTGGCCAGTTCCTTTGACCTCAAGATTCTCATTTGGTCTCACAAATTAATTAAACTGATACGACTTAAACACAGCTCTACTCCAATGAAGGAGTAGAACCATCTCATGGAGGATCACAAGGAAATGGACAGCATCTGACTTAAATATGAGTGTCTGAGCAAAAGGTCTGAACACTTATTATGACCATGTGATATTTCGTTTTTTCTTTTTTAATAAATTTGCAAAAACTTCTACATTTGTTTTTTTCTGTCAAGATGGGGTGCAGAGTGTACATTAATGAGAAAAAAATAACTTTTTTTAATTTAGCAAATGGCTGCAATGAAAGAAAGAGTGAAACATTTAAAAGGGTCTGAATACTTTCTGTACCCACTGTACATGGCAGGCTCCTGCAGTATGTCATGAAGAGGTTAACGTGCATCACTCTCAATACTAGCCCTGTCCCCGTTGTATTCTCTTTAAGCACCTTTGAATGTTACACAGGCCCTAATGGATAGGGTTCCCCGATATTTCCTGCTAGGCCGCAAGTCCTAAATCTGTGAGTGCCAAAACTATAGGAAAAAAACATAGACCACACATCCAAAAATCATACGTTGATATAATTACGCTAGGCATAGATTTACAAAACTGAACATGAGGTTCTTAGTTTAACATTCTGATCAGACTTTATGAAGCCCACTACCATGTCACAGTGAACCTCTCAGTGGGTCCCTAGACTAAAAAGTGCAGCATGGTGTTCAAACCATCATCGCAGCGACGATATATCACCATGTTGGGCGACCTGGAGCCTGACAGCACCCATGCTGCGAGGCTGAGTTCCGATGACTTCAGGCTACAACACCCCACAAGCACAACACCACAGCAACAATGAGCGCCACACAGCACAAACACCAGTGATTAACCCCTTTCTGACATATGATGTAGTATCCCTTCGATGTGGTATGGGCCAGTATGACCACCGACGGGATAGTATGTCATCACCGATCAGCCGCGCTCACGGGGGGAGCGCGACTGATCAGGGCCGGGTGTCAACTGACTATCGTAGCTGACATCCGTCACTATGTTCCAGGAGCGGTCACAGACCTCTCCTGGCACATTAACCCCCAGCACACTGCGATCAAAGAAGATCGCAGCGTTTTGGCGGCACAGGGAAGTAGTGCACAGGGAGGGGGCTCCCTGCGTGCTTCCCTGAGATCCTCGGAGCAACGCGATGTGATCGTGTTGCTCCGAGGGTCTCCTACTTCCTACCTGCAGGCTCCAAAATGGCCGCTTGGGGCCTTCCGGGTCCTGCAGGGAGGTGGCTTGCAAGCGCCTGCTCAGAGCAGGCACCTGCAAGCCTCCTGCAGTGTCTGTGTGATCGCTGATCTGACACAATGCACTGCAAAGTGTCAGATCAGCGATCTGACACTATAGCATAATGACACCTCCCCCCCCCGAGGCAATATAAAAGTTTTTAAAAAAATATTTGCATGTGTAAAAAAAAATCCCTAAATAAAGAAAAATATATATATTGTTCCAGTAAATACATTTCTTTATCTAAATAAAAACAAATAAAAGTACACATATTTAGTATTGCCGCGTCCGTAACGACCGGACCTATAAAACTGTCCCACTAGTTAACCCCTTCAGTGAACACCGATTAAAAAAAAAAAGACGCTTTATTATCATACCGGCCAGGGCCGGCGTCAGCACCCGGCGCACCCGGGCAAATGCCGGGGCCCAGGCAAGACGGGGGGCCCATTTGGTAGTACACGGTGACATCAGCCGCAGCGCGCGTCACTCACAACATGATCCACATGTCCCCCGGCGGCGCCTTGGCTGCAGGGGGGAGGGGGCACAGTCAGCTGTGTCTCTCTGAGGCCATTTCGCTGGCGCCTGCCTGGCGCTGCGCAGCTGCAATAGCAGCAATACAGTCTCACCGCCGCCTGGCCCTCACCATGGATACAGAAGAGAGAAGACACTTCCGGGTCGCGACGCTGGGTCATCTCTCCTTACATCCGGTCGGCGGGCAGAGAGGACAGAGAGAGAGAGAGCTGCGGTTCAAAGTTGGACCGCGCCGCCTGAAGCCTTCCCATTCCAGGCACTGGTCCAGAATCTATCCGTCCAGGCTGCGTCCACCATCCAGATGATCCAGCACAGGAGAGGACAGATCCGGACCGGCAGCGCCAAGCAGGTGGAGAAGAGGACGAGCAGCAGCTGCAGCCTGCAGTGAGGACGGTGCACCCTCTCCTGCTGTGTCCACAACGAGGGGGCCGGCGAAGCAGTGAGTACTGTCTCTGTGTGAGTCTGTCAGTGTCAGACAGTGAATCATCTTCGGTGAGGTTAAAAGAGGGTGTGAGGGTCCGTCCCAACTCCCAACGCTGCACTTTGCGGGGGAAAGGGGGCCCGGGGGGGGGGGGGGGACCGCTTGTGCATTATGATGAGCTACTGGACTGGAATGTTCCCATATATTGTTCTAACTTCTTGTACATATCAGACATATCACTAGAATGGCACTGGCACTGAGGTTGAATACAAACAATTTTTATTTTACATATAAAGAGCCCATATTCTGTCTGTGTCCACCAGTGCCAAAAATCATAAATGCAACATGGCCAAGCAATGCTCCTGTGTATGAGAAAGATGGCCAATATGGCTGTCAATCAAAGGATCAACCGAAGCATTGTTCCGCGGCCGGCCGGGGGAGTGGAAGTAAGCGCTATAACTACTGAATCAGTGGTGGAAGTTATGACTAAGCAGTGAATCTAATGTATTCAGCCACCTGTGATACTCGTACAGTCTGCAGCTTTCATGTTTGTTTTTTTTTGTAACAGATTTAAATCGTGAACTGAAAGTCTGAAAGTAACATCTGTGCACATATACATCATGGTTCGCCGACAGTGTAGACTCACGGGCTGTGCGCTATATACTGCGTGGGCTGTGCGTTATATACTGCGTGGGCTGTGCATTATATACTGCGTGGGCTGTGTGTTATATACTGCGTCTGCGTGGGCTGTGTGTTATATACTGCGTGGGCTGTGTGTTATATACTGCGTGGGCTGTGCGTTATATACTGCGTGGGCTGTGTGTTATATACTGCGTGGGCTGTGTGTTATATACTGCGTCTGCGTGGGCTGTGTGTTATATACTGCGTGGGCTGTGCGTTATATACTGCGTCTGCGTGGGCTGTGTGTTATATACTGCGTGGGCTGTGTGTTATATACTGCGTGGGCTGTGTGTTATATACTGCGTGGGCTGTGTGTTATATACTGCGTGGGCTGTGTGTTATATACTGCGTGGGCTGTGCGTTATATACTGCGTGGGTTGTGCGTTATATACTGTGTGGGCTGTGCGTTATATACTGCGTGGGCTGTGCGTTATATACTGCGTGGGCTGTGCGTTATATACTGCGTGGGCTGTGCGTTATATACTGCGTGGGCTGTGCGTTATATACTGCGTGGGCTGTGCGTTATATACTGCGTGGGCTGTGTGTTATATACTGCGTGGGCTGTGTGTTATATACTGCGTGCGTGGGCTGTGCGTTATATACTGCGTGGGCTGTGCGTTATATACTGCGTGGGCTGTGTGTTATATACTGCGTGGGCTGTGTGTTATATACTGCATGGGCTGTGCGTTATATACTGCGTGGGCTGTGTGTTATATACTGCGTCTGCGTGGGCTGTGTGTTATATACTGCGTGGGCTGTGTGTTATATACTGCGTGGGCTGTGTGTTATATACTGCGTGGGCTGTGTGTTATATACTGCGTGGGCTGTGCGTTATATACTGCGTCTGCGTGGGCTGTGCGTTATATACTGCGTGGGCTGTGTGTTATATACTGTGTCTGCGTGGGCTGTGCGTTATATACTGCGTGGGCTGTGTGTTATATACTGCGTCACAGATGTGTTAAAGGGGGGCTGGGGGGGCCCACTGAGACTCGTTCGCCCGGGGCCCTCAAAAACCTGGAGCCGGCCCTGATACCGGCAAACAAAAAGTGGAATAACACGCGACCAAAAAGACAGATATAAATAACCATGATACCTCTGAAAACGATATCTTTTGCTGCAAAAAACGAGCCGCCACAAAGCATCATCAACGAAAAAATAAAAAAGTTATAGTCCTTAGAACAAAGCGATGCAAAAATAATTATTTTTTATATAACATATTTTTTATCATATAAAAGCGCCAAAACATGAAAAATGATACAAATGAGGTATCGCTGTAATTGTTCTGACCTGAAGAATAAAACTGCTTTATCAATTTTACCAAATGTGGAATGGTATAAGCACCCCCCAAAAAAAAATTCATGAATAGCTCGTTTTTGTTCATTCTACCTCACAAAAATCGGAAAAAAAAAGCGATCAAAAAAGTCACGTGCCCGAAAATGTTACCAATAAAAACGTCAACTCGTCTCACAAAAAACAAGACCTCAGATGACTCTTTGGACCAAAATATGGAAAAATTATAGTTCTCAAAATGTGGAGACGCAAAAACTATTTTTTGCAATAAAAAGCGTCTTTTAGTGTGTGACGGCTGCCAATCATAAAAATCCGCTAAAAAACCAAACCCGCTATCAAAAGTAAATCAAACCGCCCTTCATCACCGCCTTAGGGAAAAATAATAAAATTTTAAAAAATGTATTTATTTCCATTTTACAATTAGGGTTAGGGTTGGGGCTAAAGTTAGGGTTGTGGTTAGGGTTGTGGTTAAAGTTAGGGTTGGGGTTAGGATTAGGGTTGGGGCTAAAGTTAGGGTTGGGGCTAAAGTTAGGGTTGGGGTTAGGGTTGTGGTTAAAGCTAGAGTTGGGGTTAGGATTAGGGTTGGGGCTAAAGTTAGGGTTGGGGCTAAAGTTAGGGTTACAGTTCAAATTAGGATTGGTGCTAAATTTAGGGTTGGGGCTAAAGTTACGGTTAGGGTTGGGGCTTAAGTCAGGGTTGGGGATAAAGTTAGGGTTTGGATTACATTTACGGTTGGGATTAGGGTTAGTGGTGTGGTTAGGGTTATGGTTGGGATTAGGGTTAAGGGTGTGTTTGGGTTAGGGTTTCAGTTAGAATTGGGGGGTTTCCACTGTTTAGGCACATCAGGGGCTCTCCAAATGCGACATGGCATCCGATCTCAATTCCAGCCAATTCTGCGTTGAAAAAGTAAAACAGTGCTCCTTCCCTTCCGAGCTCACCCGTGCGCCTAAACAGGGGTTTACCCTAACATATGGGGTATCAGCGTACTCAGGACAAATTGGACAACAACTTTTGGGGTCCAATTTCTCCTGTTACCTTTGGGAAAATACAAAACTGGGGGCTAAAAAATAATTTTTGTGGAAAAAAAAAGAATTTTTATTTTCACCGCTCTGCATTATAAACGAGTGAAACACTTGGGGGTGCAAAATTCTCACAACACATCTAGATAAGTTCCTTGGGGGGTCTAGTTTCCAATATGGGGTCACTTGTGGGGGGTTTCTACTGTTTAGGTACATCAGGGGCTCTGCAAATACAATGTGATGCCTACAGACCAATCCATCTAAGTCTGCATTCCAAACGGCGCACCTTCTCTTCTGAGCTCTGCCATGCGCCCAAACGGTGGTTTCCCCCACATTGGGGTATCAGCATACTCAGGACAAATTGGACAACAACTTTTGGGGTCCAGTGTCTCCTTTTATCCTTGGGAAAATACAAAACTGGGGGCTAAAAAATAATTTTTGTTGGAAAAAAAAGAATTTTTATTTTCACGGCTCTGCTGTAGTGAAACACTTGGAGGTTCAAAGTTTTCACAACACATCTAAATAAGTTTACCCCCACATATGGGGTATCAGCGTACTCAGGACAAATTGCACAACAACTTTTAGGGTCCTGTTTCTTTTGTTACCCTTGGGAAAATAACAAATTGGGTCAAAAAGATTTTTGTGAAAAAATGATTTTTTTATGTTACGGATCTACATTATAAACTTCTGTGAAGCACTTGGTAGGTCAAAGTGTCCACCCCACATCTAGATAAGTTCTTTAGGGGGTCTACTTTCCAAAATGGTGTCACTTGTGGGGGGTTTCAATGTTTAGGCACATCAGTGGCTCTCCAAACGCAACATGGCGTCCCATCTCAATTCCAGTCAATTTTGCATTGAAAAGTCATATTGCGCTCCTTCCCTTCCGAGCTCTGCCATTCGATCAAACTGTAGTTTACCCCCACATATAGGGTTTCAGCGTATTCTGCACAAATTGCATAACATCTGTTGGGGTCCAATTTCTCCTGTTACCCTTGGTAAAATAAAACAAATTGGAGCTGAAGTAAGTTTTTTGTGAAAAAAAAAAGTGAAATGTTGATTTTTTTTTTTAAACCATTCCAAAAATTCCTGTGAAACACTTGAAGGGTTAATAAACTTCTTGAATGTGGTTTTGAGTACCTTGAGATGTGCAGTTTTTAGAATGGTGTCACACTTGGGTATTTTCTATGATATAGACCCCTCAAAGTGACTTCAAATGTGATGTGGTCCCTAAAGAAAAATGGTGTAAAAATGAGAAATTGCTGGTCACCTTTTAACCCTTATAACTCCCTAACAAAAAAAAAATTGGGGTTCCAAAATTGTGCTGATGTAAAGTAGACATGTGGGAAATGTTACTTATTAAGTATTTTGTGTGACATATCTCTGTAATTTAACCCCTTCATGACCCAGCCTATTTTGACCTTAAAGACCTTGCCGTTTTTTGCAATTCTGTCCAGTGTCCCTTTATGAGGTAATAACTCAGGAACGCTTCAACGGATCCTAGCGGTTCTGAGATTGTTTTTTCGTGACATATTGGGCTTCATGTTAGTGGTAAATTTAGGTCAATAAATTCTGCGTTTATTTGTGATAAAAACGGAAATTTGGCAAAAAGTTTGAAAATTTCGCAATTTTCACATTTTGAATTTTTATTCTGTTAAACCAGAGAGATATGTGACACAAAATAGTTAATAAATAACATTTCCCACATGTTTACTTTACATCAGCACAATTTTGGAAACAAAATTTTTTTTTGTTAGGAAGTTATAAGGGTTAAAATTTGACCAGCGATTTGTCATTTTTACAACGAAATTTACAAAACTATTTTTTTAGGGACCACCTCACATTTGAAGTCAGTTTAAGGAGTCTATATGGCTGAAAATACCCAAAAGTGACACCATTCTAAAAACTGCACCTCTCAAGGTACTCAAAACCACATTCAAGAAGTTTATTAACCCTTCAGGTGCTTCACAGCAGCAGAAGCAACATGGAAGGAAAAAATGAACATTTAACTTTTTAGTCACAAAAATTATCTTTTAGCAACAATTTTTTTATTTTCCCAATGGTAAAAGGAGAAACTGAACCACGAAAGTTGTTGTCCAATTTGTCCTGAGTACGCTGATACCTCATATGTGGGGGTAAACCACTGTTTGGGCGCACAACAGGGCTTGGAAGGGAAGGAGCGCCATTTGACTTTTTGAATCAAAAATTGGCTGCACTCTTTAGCGGACACCATGTCACGTTTGGAGAGCTCCCGTGTGCCTAAAAATTGGAGCTCCCCCACAAGTGACCCCATTTTGGAAACTAGACGCCCCAAGGAACTTATCTGGATGCATAGTGAGCACTTTGAACCCCCAGGTGCTTCACAAATTGATCCGTAAAAATGAAAAAGTACTTTTTTTTTCACAAAAAAATTCTTTTAGCCTCAATTTTTTCATTTTCACATGGGCAACAGGATAAAATGGATCCTAAAATGTGTTGGGCAAATTCTCCTGAGTACACCAATACCTCACATGTGGGGGTAAACCACTGTTTGGGCACATGGTAAGGCTCGGAAGGGAAGTAGCGCCATTTGACTTTTTGAATGAAAAATTATTTCCATCGTTAGCGGACACCATGTCGCGTTTGGATAGCTCTTGTGTGCCTAAACATTGGCGCTCCCCCACAAGTGACCCCATTTTGGAAACTAGACCCCCCAAGGAACTTATTTAGATGCCTAGTGAGCACTTTAAACCCTCAGGTGCTTCACAAATTGATCTGTAAAAATGAAAAAGTACTTTTTTTTCACAAAAAAATTCTTTTCGTCTCAATTTTTTCATTTTCACATGGGCAGTAGGATAAAATGGATCATAATATTTGTTGGGCAATTTCTCCCGAGTACGCTGATACCTCATATGTGGGGGTAAACCACTGTTTGGGCACTCGGCAGGGCTCGGAAGGGAAGGCGCGCCATTTGACTTTTTGAATGGAAAATTAGCTCCAATTGTTAGCGGACACCATGTCGCGTTTGGACAGCCCCTGTGTGCCTAAACATTGGAGCTCCCCCACAAGTGACCCCATTTTGGAAACTAGACCCCCCAAGGAACTTATCTAGATGCATATTGATCACTTTAAACCCCCAGGTGCTTCACAGAAGTTTATAATGCAGAGCCATGAAAATAAAAAATAATTTTTCTTTCCTCAAAAATGATTTTTTAGCCTGGAATTTCCTATTTTGCCAAGGATAATAGGAGAAATTGGACCCCAAATATTGTTGTCCAGTTTGTCCTGAGTACGCTGATACCCCATATGTGGGGGTAAACCACTGTTTGGGCGCACGGCAGGGCTCGGAAGGGAAGGCACGCCATTTGGCTTTTTAAATGGAAAATTAGCTCCAATCATTAGCGGACACCATGTCACGTTTGGAGAGCCCCTGTGTGCCTAAACATTGGAGATCCCCCAGAAATGGCCCCAATTTTGGAAACTAGACCCCCAAAGGAACTAATCTAGATGTGTGGTGAGGACTTTGAACCCCCAAGTGCTTCACAGAAGTTTATAACGCAGAGCCATGAAAATAAAAAAAAAAATTATTTTCTCAAAAATGATCTTTTAGCCTGCAATTTTTTATTTTCCCAAGGGTAACAGGAGAAATTTGACCCCAAAAGTTGTTGTCCAGTTTCTCCTGAGTACGCTGATACCCCATATGTGGGGGTAAATCACTGTTTGGGCACATGCCGGGGCTCGGAAGTGAAGTAGTGACGTTTTGAAATGCAGACTTTGATGGAATGCTCTGTGGGCGTCACGTTGCGTTTGCAGAGCCCCTGATGTGGCTTAACAGTAGAAACCCCCCACAAGTGACCCCATTTTGGAAACTAGACCCCCAAAGGAACTTATCTAGATGTGTGGTGAGCACTTTGAACCCCCAAGTGCTTCATAGAAGTTTATAATTCAGAGCCGTGAAAATAATAAATACGTTTTCTTTCCTCAAAAATAATTATTTAGCCCAGAATTTTTTATTTTCCCAAGGGTTACAGGAGAAATTGGACCCCAAAAGTTGTCCAGTATCTCCTGAGTACGCTGATACCCCATATGTGGGGGTAAATCACTGTTTGGGCACATGCCGGGGCTCGGAAGTGAAGTAGTGACGTTTTGAAATGCAGACTTTGATGGAATGCTCTGTGGGCGTCACGTTGCGTTTGCAGAGCCCCTGATGTGGCTTAACAGTAGAAACCCCCCACAAGTGACCCCATTTTGGAAACTAGACCCCCAAAGGAACTTATCTAGATGTGTGGTGAGCACTTTGAACCCCCAAGTGCTTCATAGAAGTTTATAATTCAGAGCCGTGAAAATAATAAATACGTTTTCTTTCCTCAAAAATAATTATTTAGCCCAGAATTTTTTATTTTCCCAAGGGTTACAGGAGAAATTGGACCCCAAAAGTTGTCCAGTATCTCCTGAGTACGCTGATACCCCATATGTGGGGGTAAACCACTGTTTGGGCACATGCCGAGGCTCGGAAGTGAAGTAGTGACGTTTTGAAATGCAGACTTTGATGGAATGCTCTGTGGGCGTCACGTTGCGTTTGCAGAGCCCCTGATGTGGCTTAACAGTAGAAACCCCCCACAAGTGACCCCATTTTGGAAACTAGACCCCCAAAGGAACTTATCTAGATGTGTGGTGAGCACTTTGAACCCCCAAGTGCTTCATAGAAGTTTATAATGCAGAGCCGTGAAAATAATAAATACGTTTTCTTTCCTCAAAAATAATTATTTAGCCCAGAATTTTTTATTTTCCCAAGGGTTACAGGAGAAATTGGACCCCAAAAGTTGTTGTCCAGTTTCTCCTGAGTACGCTGATACCCCATATGTGGGGGTAAACCACTGTTTGGGCACATGCCGAGGCTCGGAAGTGAAGTAGTGACGTTTTGAAATGCAGACTTTGATGGAATGCTCTGTGGGCGTCACGTTGCGTTTGCAGAGCCCCTGATGTGGCTTAACAGTAGAAACCCCCCACAAGTGACCCCATTTTGGAAACTAGACCCCCAAAGGAACTTATCTAGATGTGTGGTGAGCACTTTGAACCCCCAAGTGCTTCATAGAAGTTTATAATGCAGAGCCGTGAAAATAATAAATACGTTTTCTTTCCTCAAAAATAATTATTTAGCCCAGAATTTTTTATTTTCCCAAGGGTTACAGGAGAAATTGGACCCCAAAAGTTGTTGTCCAGTTTCTCCTGAGTACGCTGATACCCCATATGTGGGGGTAAACCACTGTTTGGGCACATGCCGAGGCTCGGAAGTGAAGTAGTGACGTTTTGAAATGCAGACTTTGATGGAATGCTCTGTGGGCGTCACGTTGCGTTTGCAGAGCCCCTGATGTGGCTTAACAGTAGAAACCCCCCACAAGTGACCCCATTTTGGAAACTAGACCCCGAAAGGAACTTATCTAGATGTGTGGTGAGCACTTCGAACTCCCAAGTGCTTCATAGAAGTTTATAATGCAGAGCCGTGAAAATAATAAATACGTTTTCTTTCCTCAAAAATAATTATTTAGCCCAGAATTTTTTATTTTCCCAAGGGTTACAGGAGAAATTGAACCCCAAAAGTTGTTGTCCAGTTTCTCCTGAGTACGCTGATACCCCATGTGTGGGGGTAAACCACTGTTTGGGCACACGTCGGGGCTCAGAAGGGAAGTAGTGACTTTTGAAATGCAGACTTTGATGGAATGGTCTGCGGGCGTCACATTGCGTTTGCAGAGCCCCTGGTGTGCCTAAACAGTAGAAATCCCCCACAAGTGACCCCATTTTAGAAACTAGACCCCCCAAGGAACTTATCTAGATATGTGGTGAGCACTTTGAACCCCCAAGTGCTTCACAGACGTTTACAACGCAGAGCCGTGAAAATAAAAAATCATTTTTCTTTCCTGAAAAATTATGTTTTAGCAAGCATTTTTTTTAGATTCACAAGGGTAACAGGAGAAATTGGATCCCAGTAATTGTTGCGCAGTTTATCCTGAGTATGCTGGTACCCCATATGTGGGGGTAAACTACTGATTGGGCACACGTCGGGGCTCGGAAGTGAGGGAGCACCATTTGACTTTTTGAATACGAGATTGGCTGGAATCAATGGTGGTGCCATGTTGCGTTTGGAGACCCCTGATGTGCCTAAACAGTGGTAACCCCTCAATTCTACCTCCAACACTAACCCCAACACACCCCTAACCCTAATCCCAACTGTAGCCATAACCTTAATCACAACCCTAATCACAACCCTAACCCCGACACACCCCTAATCACAACCCTAACCACAACCCTAATTCCAACCCTAACCCTAAGGCTATGTGCCCACGTTGCGGATTCGTGTGAGATATTTCCGCACCATTTTTGAAAAATCCACGGGTAAGAGGCACTGCGTTTTACCTGCGGATTTTCCACGGATTTCCAGTGTTTTTTGTGCGGATTTCACCTGCGGATTCCTATTGAGGAACAGGTGTAAAACGCTGCGGAATCCGCACAAAGAATTGACATGCTGCGGAAAATACAACGCAGCGTTTCCGCGCTGTATTTTCTGCACCATGGGCACAGCGGAGTTGGTTTTTCATATGTTTACATGGTACTGTAAACCTGATGGAACACTGCTGCGAATCCGCAGCGGCCAATCCGCAGCCAAATCCGCACCGTGTGCACATAGCCTAATTCTAAAGGTATGTGCACACGCTGCAGAAAACGCTGCGGATCCACAGCAGTTTCCCATGAGCTTACAGTTCAATGTAAACCTACGGGAAACAAAAATCGCTGTACACATGCTGCAGAAAAACTGCACGGAAACGCAGCGGTTTACATTCCGCAGCATGTCACTTCTTTGTGCGGATTCCGCAGCGGTTTTACAACTGCTCCAATAGAAAATCGCAATTGTAAAACCGCAGTGAAATGCGCAGAAAAAAACAAATCCGCAGCGGAAAAATCCGCAGAGGACCAGAATACATGTGCACATACCGAAAACCTAACCCTAGCCCTAACCCTAGCCCTAACCCTAGCCCTAACCCTAACCCTACCCCTACCTCTAACCCTACCCCTAACCCTACCCCTAACCCTAACCCCATATTAGTATTTCCAGCCATGGCCGATGATATTGCAGCATCGGCCATGGCTGGACTGTAATATTTCACCAGTTATAATAGGTGAAATATTACAAATCGCTCTGATTGGCAGTTTCACTTTCAACAGCCAATCAGAGCGATCGTAGCCACGAGGGGGTGAAGCCACCCCCCCTGGGCTAAACTACCACTCCCCCTGTCCCTGCAGATCGGGTGAAATGGGAGTTAACCCTTTCACCGGATCTGCAGGGACGCGATCTTTCCATGACGCCACATAGGCATCATGGGTCGGATTGGCACCGACTTTCATGACGCCTACGTGGCGTCATGGGTCGGGAAGGGGTTAAGGACATAAAAATTCAAAGTTGGAAAATTGCAAAATTTGCAAAATTTTCGCCAAAATTCAATTTTTTTCACATATAAACGCAGGTAATATCAAAGAAATTTTACCACTATCATGACGTACAATATGTCACGAAAAAACAATGTCAGAATCATCAGGATCCGTTGAAGCGTTCCAGAGTTATAACCCCCTGCTCACAACCTGTACCATATGTCTAAACTGGAAGTAACATCTCAGTTCACTCAGCGTCTTTTCGGAATGACAGGTGTTTTTCTCTGGCCGCCGATCAACATCTGACTTTTATGGTTTGATCTGCGAAGTCGGTCTTCAATGCTTTACCTAAAAAGTCAGACTCTGGTGCTTGAACTACATAGTCGAGATGTCCTCAGGATCAGACCGCTCTATGGTACAATGAGCACAATGTCTTCCACGAGCCCGTCCTTTTGCCCTGACTTGTGCTTCTCGGTCCTGGCCTTTTATATTTAGCAACTGTGCCACAGATGTCACTTGACCCAGTGCCCCCTCAAATTATTTCATCTAGGGAACACACTCTCCGTCCTTCAGTTCCTGCCTATCCACTGCAGCCAGCAGATGGTGGCATTTACTTGCAGGTGCTGTGCAATGTTGACGGAATGCATCTTCCATTTGCCATCCCTTTACAACTGAATATAGATTTGATTGAATTTTGATTGAATTGAGATTGAAAGGTCAGTCCAGGGGAAGAAGCACATTTCTCTGATAATGTATATTGCATTTTCATTAGTATTATTTATTAACAAACTTAAAATTAAAATGACAGTTACACTTTGAATACTGTGCAATTTATTTTCTAGCAACATTGAAGTATATAATGCCACCTAGACTGATAAAAAACCAGTTCCACATTTTGCGTGTCACTTTTAAATCTTCTATAATCATTCTCATTTTTTAAAACACAAATGTACCCCAATTTACATCTTTGTAAGGGAATATGCTTATAAGCAGCCAGGTGTTCAATGACTATACGAAATAATCCCTCCTCCCAATGCAATGTATATTCTGATGTGTTATACAGATCCATAGAGGCTCAGATACACTGCTACATATTATTCACTGACTCCTTTATTAACTTTATTCAAGATGTTTAATGTAAAAGTTCTCATAGAAGCCAAGGCAATAAACATTTAAAACGTGGCCCTGATGAAGATGACAAGGGGCCCTTGACTCACGAAGAGTCAACCTTCAGCAGTCAGGAAAGGAAAACCCCCAGTGGAGGAAATCTCTCTAGCAAACCATGGCTCAAGGACTGCCTTTCACTTAGGCTTTGGGTGTTCATTGAAGACAACAGAGACCGAGCCCGGAATCTGCCTTATTGTGCAGTAGGAAACTCACTTATTCAGTGAGTGCATCTAGCTGCTGAATGTCCAGTAATGTCATATCCAGTGGTGGAGAACAGAGACCGAGCCCGGAATCTGCCTCGTTCTGCAGTAGGAAACTCATTTTTTCAGTGAGTGCGTCTAGCTGCTGAATGTCCAGTAATGTCATATCCAGTGGTGGAGAACAGAGACCGAGCCTGGAATCTGCCTCGTTCTGCAGTAGGAAACTCACTTTTTCAGTGAGTGCGTCTAGCTGCTAAATGTCCAGTAATGTCATATCAGTGGTGGAGAACAGAGACCGAGCCCGGAATCTGCCTCGTTCTGCAGTAGGAAACTCACTTATTCAGTGAGTGCGTCTAGCTGCTGAATGTCTAGGAATGTCGTATCCAGTGGTGGAGAACAGAGACCGAGCCCGGAATCTGCCTCGCTGTGCAGTAGGAAACTCACTTTTTCAGTGAGTGCGTCCAGCTGCTAAATGTCCAGTAATGTCATATCCAGTGGTGGAGCACAGAGACCGAGCCCGGAATCTGCCTCGTTCTGCAGTAGGAAACTCACTTTTTCAGTGACTGCTTCTAGCTGCTGAATGTCCAGTAATGTCGTATCCAGTGGTAGAGAACAGAGACCGAGCCCGGAATCTGCCTCGTTCTGCAGTAGGAAACCCACTTATTCAGTGAGTGCGTCTAGCTGCTGAATGTCCAGGAATGTCGTATGCAGTGGTGGAGAACAGAGACCGAGCCCGGAATCTGCCTCGTTCTGCAGTAGGAAACTCACTTATTCAGTGAGTGCGTCTAGCTGCTGAATGTCCAGGAATGTCGTATGCAGTGGTGGAGAACAGAGACCGAGCCCGGAATCTGCCTCGCTGTGCAGTAGGAAACTCACTTATTCAGTGAGTGCGTCTAGCTGCTGAATGTCCAGTTATGTCGTATCCAGTGGTGGAGAACAGAGACCGAGCCCGGAATCTGCCTCGTTCTGCAGTAGCAAACTCACTTTTTCAGTGAGTGCGTCTAGCTGCTGAATGTCCAGTAATGTCGTATCCAGGGGTGGAGAACAGAGACCGAGCCCGGAATCTGCCTAGTTCTGCAGTAGGAAACTCACTTATTCAGTGAGTGCGTCTAGCTGCTGAATGTCCAGTAATGTCATATCCAGTGGTGGAGAACAGAGACCGAGCCTGGAATCTGCCTCGTTCTGCAGTAGGAAACTCACTTTTTCAGTGAGTGCGTCTAGCTGCTAAATGTCCAGTAATGTCATATCAGTGGTGGAGAACAGAGACCGAGCCCAGAATCTGCCTCGTTCTGCAGTAGGAAACCCACTTATTCAGTGAGTGCGTCTAGCTGCTGACTGTCCAGGAATGTCGTATGCAGTGGTGGAGAACAGAGACCGAGCCCGGAATCTGCCTCGTTCTGCAGTAGGAAACTCACTTATTCAGTGAGTGCGTCTAGCTGCTGAATGTCCAGGAATGTCGTATGCAGTGGTGGAGAACAGAGACCGAGCCCGGAATCTGCCTCGCTGTGCAGTAGGAAACTCACTTATTCAGTGAGTGCGTCTAGCTGCTGAATGTCCAGTTATGTCGTATCCAGTGGTGGAGAACAGAGACCGAGCCCGGAATCTGCCTCGTTCTGCAGTAGCAAACTCACTTTTTCAGTGAGTGCGTCTAGCTGCTGAATGTCCAGTAATGTCGTATCCAGGGGTGGAGAACAGAGACCGAGCCCGGAATCTGCCTAGTTCTGCAGTAGGAAACTCACTTATTCAGTGAGTGCGTCTAGCTGCTGAATGTCCAGTAATGTCATATCCAGTGGTGGAGAACAGAGACCGAGCCCGGAATCTGCCTCGTTCTGCAGTAGGAAACTCACTTATTCAGTGAGTGCGTCTAGCTGCTGAATGTCCAGTAATGTCATATCCAGTGGTGGAGAACAGAGACCGAGCCCGGAATCTGCCTCGTTCTGCAGTAGGAAACTCACTTATTCAGTGAGTGCGTCTAGCTGCTGAATGTCCAGTAATGTCGTATCCAGTGGTGGAGAACAGAGACCGAGCCTGGAATCTGCCTCGTTCTGCAGTAGGAAACTCACTTTTTCAGTGACTGCGTCTAGCTGCTGAATGTCCAGTAATGTCGTATCCAGTGGTGGAGAACAGAGACCGAGCCCGGAATCTGCCTCGTTCTGCAGTAGGAAACTCACTTATTCAGTGAGTGCGTCTAGCTGCTGAATGTCCAGGAATGTCATATCCAGTGGTGGAGAACAGAGACCGAGCCCGGAATCTGCCTCGTTCTGCAGTAGGAAACTCACTTATTCAGTGAGTGCGTCTAGCTGCTGAATGTCCAGTAATGTCGTATCCAGTGGTGGAGAACAGAGACCGAGCCTGGAATCTGCCTCGTTCTGCAGTAGGAAACTCACTTTTTCAGTGAGTGCGTCTAGCTGCTGAATGTCCAGTAATGTCGTATCCAGTGGTGGAGAACAGAGACCGAGCCCGGAATCTGCCTCGTTCTGCAGTAGGAAACTCACTTATTCAGTGAGTGCGTCTAGCTGCTGAATCTCCAGTAATGTCGTATCCAGTGGTGGAGAACAGAGACCGAGCCCGGAATCTGCCTCATTTTGCAGTAGGAAACTCACTGGTTTTGTGAGTGCGTCTAGCTGCTGAATGTCCTGTAATGTCGTATCCAGTGGTGTAGAATGTCCAGTAATGTCATATCCAGTGGTGGAGAACAGAGACCGAGCCCGGAATCTGCCTCATTTTGCAGTAGGAAACTCACTGGTTTTGTGAGTGCGTCTAGCTGCTGAATGTCCTGTAATGTCGTATCCAGTGGTGTAGAATGTCCAGTAATGTCATATCCAGTGGTGGAGAACAGAGACCGAGCCCGGAATCTGCCTCTCTTTGGTGATGTAAAGTTGTCTCCAGCTGGATCCCATGTTCTTTGTGGGTTCACAGCGAGACCCCGCCCTGCCTCACCTGCAAAATAAATGTCACAACATTAGCAAAACAGTAAAGATGACTATATGGATATGGAGACAGATTTTAATGAGCAAGACAGCTAGAAAAGTTTATATGTCATTCATTATTTCCAGATTATATTGCTTGTGGAGAACAACAAGTTGGCATATGGAGACTTAAAGGCCATGCAATGTTTCCCAGGGAATCTGAAAAAGTAAATAAGTAAAGAGGACGAGAACTCTCTCAAATTCCCAGGGAAGAATTGTCTGCAAGAAGAAACCTAAACCCTTAAACCCCATGTCAGACGTCTCTCACGCAGGAAAATCAGATCTCCTGTTTTACACTGATGAGAAGCAAACACCCCGAAACATATCTGCAATGGGAATTTCTGCTTTGGCTTCGTTTCCTAAGGCTATGTGCACACGATGCGGATTTTGCTGTGGATCCGCAGGGTTTCCGCAGCTGCACATGGGAAATGAAATCCGCAGTGCACATGCTGCGGAAAAAAAACGCGTGGAAACACAGCGGATTATTTTCCGCAGCATGTCAATTCTTTGCGCAGAATCCGCAGTGGTTTTACACCTGCTCCAATAGAAAACTGCAGATGTAAAACCGCAGCGGAATCCACAGTAGAAGCCACAATAAATTTGCAGTAAAAACCGCAGCGGTTTTCCAATGCGGAATTATCAAATCTGCTGCGGAAAAATCTGCAGAGGATCTTTCTACGTGTGCACATAGCCTAAAGGTACCTTCACACATAACGATATTGTTAACGATATCGTTGCTATTTGTGACGTAGCAACGATATCGTTAATGAAATCGTTATGTGTGACAGCGACCAACGATCAGGCCCCTGCTGGGAGATCGTTGGTCGCTGAATAAAGTCCAGAACTTTATTTCGTCGCTGGACTCCCTGGAGACATCGCTGGATCGGCGTGTGTGACACCGATCCAGCGATGTCTTCACTGGTAACCAGGGTAAACATCGGGTAACTAAGCGCTGGGCCGCGCTTAGTAACCCGATGTTTACCCTGGTTACCATGCTAAAAGTAAAAAAAAAAAAACACTAGATACTTACCTACCGCTGTCTGTCCTCCAGCGCTGTGCTCTGCACTCCTCCTGTACTGTCTGTGAGCCGGAAAGCAGAGCGGTGACGTCACCGCTCTGCTTTCCGGCTCACAGACAGTACAGGAGGAGTGCAGAGAAGCAGAGCGCAGCGCTGGAGGACAGACGGCTGTAGGTAAGTATCTAGTGTTTGTTTTTTTTTACTTTTAGCATGGTAACCAGTGTAAACATCGGGTTACTAAGCGCGGCCCTGCGCTTAGTTACCCGATGTTTACCCTGGTTACCGGCATCGTTGGTCGCTGGAGAGCGGTCTGTGTGACAGCTCTCCAGCGACCAAACAGCGACGCTGCAGCGATTCGGATCGTTGTCGGTATCGCTGCAGCGTCGCTAAATGTGAAGGGGCCTTTAGTTATGTGGCAAGGTTTTTAAAGAGTCGATATTGACTTTTAAGATTGCTACTTGGAATAAGTGGCACTACTGTCCATGTCCTCTGCCTCTCTGAAGCGGCTTCTTACATTATATTACAGCACTAGTCTTTACACGCAATGAACGAATCCTAGCCTTACAGGCCATCCTCTAACAGATTGACTACTAGATTATTGATTAGTCTCTTATTGAAAGGAAATGGATTTTATAAACATTAACAGAACCAGTATGGAAACTTCCCTCTGTATCACTCTGTCATTGTTATTTTGCTTACTGTAAGGCTGGTTTCACATTTGCGTTTTTTTTTTTGCGTTTTTGCAGTAAAAAACGCAAAAAAAGTATGCGTTTTTTTCCCTATACTTAACATTAAAAACGCATGTGTTTTTTTTCATGCGTTTTGACGCGTTTTTGCAACGCATGCGTTTTTTCTCTGCATGCATTTTGTTGCAGAAATGCAACATGTAGTAATTTTAGCTGCGTTTTTTTGCCGCAAAAAAAACGCATGCATTTTTTCGCGGTAAATAAACGTATTGATGTCTATGTAAACGCATGTGTTTTTAAGCACATGCGTTTGCATGCATTTTTATAGAAAAACAAGAATACACACTTATAAGCCATCCCCCAACCCTAACCCTAACCCTAAAACACAAACTCTAACACAAACTCTAACACAAACTCTAACCCTAACCCTAGGGATCCTAACCCTAACACAAACCCTAACCCTAACCCTAGGGATCCTAACCCTAACACAAACCCTAACCCTAAAACACAAACTCTAACACAAACTGTAACACAAACTCTAACCCTAATCCTAGGGATCCTAACCCTAACACAAACCCTAATCCTAGGGATCCTAACCCTAACACAAACCCTAACCCTAAAACACAAACTCTAACACAAACTGTAACACAAACTCTAACACAAACTCTAGCACAAACTCTAACACAAACTCTAACACAAACTCTAACCCTAACCCTAGGGATCCTAACCCTAACACAAACCCTAACCCTATCCCTAACCCTGTAACACAAACTCTAACACAAACTCTAACACAAACTCTAACCCTAACCGTAGGGATCCTAACCCTAAAACACAAACTAACACAAACTGTAGCACATACTGTAACACAAACTGTAACACAAACTCTAACCCTAACCCTAGGGATCCTAACCCTAACACAAACCCTAACCCTAAAACACAAACTCTAACACAAACTCTAACACAAACTCTAACACAAACTCTAACACAAACTCTAACACAAACTCTAACACAAACTCTAACCCTAACCCTAGGGATCCTAACCCTTAGGGTTAGGGTTACGGTTAGAGTTAGGGTTTGTGTTAGGGTTAGGATCCCTAGGGTTAGAGTTTGTGATTTAGGGTTAGGGTTAGAGTTTGTGTTAGGGTTAGAGTTTGTGTTAGGGTTAGGGTTAGGATCCCTAGGGTTAGGGTTTGTGTTAGGGTTAGAGTTTGTGTTAGGGTTAGGGTTAGGATCCCTAGGGTTAGGGTTTGTGTTAGGGTTAGGATCCCTAGGGTTAGGGTTAGAGTTAGGGTTTGTGCTAGAGTTTGTTTTAGAGTTTGTGTTAGAGTTTGGGTTAGAGTTTGGGTTAGTTCGTTTTACAGTTTGGGTTAGAGTTTGGGTTAGGGTTAGAGTTTGTGTTAGGGTTTGTGTTAGGGTTAGGATCCCTAGGGTTAGGGTTTGTGTTAGGGTTAGGATCCTTAGGGTTAGGGTTAGGGTTTGTGTTAGGGTTAGGGTTAGGGTTAGAGTTTGGGTTAGGGTTAGGATCCCTAGGGTTAGGGTTTGTGTTAGGGATAGGGTTAGGATCCCTAGGGTTAGGGTTTGTGTTAGGGTTAGGATCCCTAGGGTTAGGGATTGTGTTAGGGTTAGAGTTTGTGTTAGGGTTAGGGTTAGGATCCCTAGGGTTAGGGTTTGTGTTAGGGTTAGGATCCCTAGGGTTAGGGTTAGAGTTAGGGTTTGTGCTAGAGTTTGTTTTAGAGTTTGTGTTAGAGTTTGGGTTAGAGTTTGGGTTAGTTCGTTTTACAGTTTGGGTTAGAGTTTGGGTTAGGGTTAGAGTTTGTGTTAGGGTTTGTGTTAGGGTTAGGATCCCTAGGGTTAGGGTTTGTGTTAGGGTTAGGATCCCTAGGGTTAGGGTTAGGGTTTGTGTTAGGGTTAGAGTTTGTGTTAGGGTTAGGGTTAGGATCCCTAGGGTTAGGGTTTGTGTTAGGGATAGGGTTAGGATCCCTAGGGTTAGGGTTTGTGTTAGGGTTAGGATCCCTAGGGTTAGGGTTAGAGTTTGGGTTAGGGTTTGTGTTAGGGTTTGTGTTAGAGTTTGTGTTAGAGTTTGTGTTAGAGTTTGGGTTAGAGTTTGGGTTAGAGTTTGTTTTACAGTTTGGGTTAAGGTACCTTCACACATAACGATATTGTTAACGATATCGTTGCTTTTTGTGACGTAGCAACGATATCGTTAATGAAATCGTTATGTGTGACAGCGACCAACGATCAGGCCCCTGCTGGGAGATCGTTGGTCGCTGAAGAAAGTCCAGAACTTTATTTCGTCGCTGGATCTCCCGCGGACATCGCTGGATCGGCGTGTGTGACACCGATCCAGCGATGTCTTCACTGGTAACCAGGGAAAACATCGGGTAACTAAACGCAGGGCCACGCTTAGTAACCCGATGTTTACCCTGGTTACCAGCGTAAAAGTAAATAAAACAAACACTACATACTTACCTAACGCTGTCTGTCCCCCGGCGCTGTGCTCTGCACTCCTCCTGCTCTGACTGTGAGCATCGGTCAGCCGGAAAGCAGAGCGGTGACGTCACTGCTCTGCTTTCCGGCCGCTGTGCTCACAGACAGTACAGGAGGAGTGCAGAGCACAGCGCCGGGGGACAAATAGCGTTAGGTAAGTATGTAGTGTTTGTTTTTTTTACTTTTAGGATGGTAACCAGGGTAAACATCGGGTTACTAAGCGCGGCCCTGCACTTAGTTACCCGATGTTTACCCTGGTTACCGGCATCGTTGGTCGCTGGAGAGCTGTTTGTGTGACAGCTCTCCAGCGACCAAACAGCGACGCTGCAGCGATCCGGATCGTTGTCGGTATCGCTGCAGCGTCGCTTAATGTGAAGGGGCCTTTAGAGTTTGGGTTAGGGTTAGAGTTTGTGTTAGGGTTTGTGTTAGGGTTAGGATCCCTAGGGTTAGGGTTTGTGTTAGGGTTAGGGTTAGAGTTTGTGTTAGGGTTAGGATCCCTAGGGTTAGGGTTTGTGTTAGGGTTAGAGTTTGTTTTAGAGTTTGTGTTAGAGTTTGGGTTAGGGTTAGAGTTTGTGTTTTGGGGTTAGGGTTAGAGTTTGTGTTGGGGTTAGGGTTAGGATCCCAAGGGTTACTAGGGATCCTAACCCTAACCCTAAGTATTTATCTTTATAGTGGGTTTTCTAGTTGATTTTGATGATTGGCAGCTGTCACACACTTCTCATCATGCGTTTCAAAAAGGCAAATGCAGGAAAAAACGCGTTTAAACGAGTTTTTGCACCCAATGCGTTTGCGTTTAAAACGCTGCGTTTTAAAAAGCAAGTGTGAAACCAGCCTAAGTGATATCTGTAATTTGTATATAACCCCTTCTCATGCACAGCACCATGGAATCAATGGTGCTATATAAATAATAATAATATGTTGCTAGTACCAGCTAGACTCCTTACAAAGACTGGTTTTGGCTCCCAGTCTGAAGCTTTAGCTTGCACAAATAAAAATATTGCTATCAACATTTAGGTCTCGACTCTCGAGTGATCAATTTCTAACTAGTTATCCCACTGCATGTTAATGCTAGAACATAACACACTGTATATCATTAAACATGTATTTAAGTCTTAACTTACTGTCGGTTTTGGCTGAGACAGGCTTTATGTCCCGCGAAGCAATTAGGACGTTCAGATGTTTTTCTTAAACCAAGCAGAGGATGTGGAAGATGTTTTTCGTCCTCTTGATGTTCTGTAAAATACACGGTTAGTGAGACTAGTTGATCATGAAAAGAACATTGATTCTACTCTACAGCCATCCTGGGATTGGAGACCCCCAGCATACTAGGAAATGACTTAAGGGGAAACTGTCACCATGAAAACACACTTCTATCTGCAGACATCATATAATAGATCTGGGGGATGAGTAGATTGCTATATAATGTAGTTGTGTGAGAAAACATTCAGTATTACCTGTGTTTTAATCATTGATTCCTTTGCTTTTTCTTGGATTTTCGGACCAGTTGGCGATACTATCACTAACTGACACATTTCTTTGTACAAGTATGTATACAGAGGTGCTGTCAACCACGGATAGGACTGCCCACTGGACCACAAGTCCCAGAAAGAGCAGAAGTTTAAATGATTAACTCCTACTTGACCTATGACATATATATACGTCATAGTTTGTGCTCTGCATTACATGCAGGCTACTATTCTGAACCCTCATGTTTTAGGCACATGAGAGGTGATCTGATCAGCTGTCCTGTGCCCCTAACAGCCGTGAGTGTAATCACGATCCACCCATAGCTGTTAACCTATTAAATGCTGCTGTCAATCTACAAAACGGTGGCATTTATCATGGTCACGTCAGAAGCGCGTCACTAATCTCGCCCATCGTCGTGCCCGTCACATAAATGAGAGATGCCAATGGGATCGCATTACAACCCGGGGTCTGCAAGAGACCCCTGTGGCTGTCATTGCTGATCTGCTATGAGCGCCATCCTAAGCCCAGCGCTCAGAGTAAATGATCATTTCTGCTACAGGCAGCAGGGCTGAAGCGAACAGATGATTGCAGCTTCAAGTCTCCTAAATAGAGTATTGAAACAAGTAAAAAGTGGAAAAAAATGTTTTTAAAATATGAAGAGAATTTAAAAAATAAAAATTCAAATCACTCGCTTTTGCCCCATTCAAAATAAAGTGATAAAACAAAAAAAATAAAATACACAAATATTTGGTATCAATAGGACCTGTATGATCATGGTGTTTTTGAGGATTTCTCTTTCTTTTATGGGTACGTGAGGAGCGACATCAGTCACAATATTTGTTTTGCCCTCATGCTTTCCCGTAATGAAGAATATTGAAATTAGGTTAAATTCTCACTAAGGACAACATTTGCAAGGAGTTTGTGTGGGTTTCCTCTCGGTTCCTCCCACACTCCAAAGCCATACTGAGGGGGAATTTTGATTGTAAGCCCGAATGGGGACAGTAATAACAATGTAAGTAAAACGTTGTGGAAATAATGGCGCTACATACAGTGGGGAAAATAAGCTTTTGACACACTGCCAATTCTGCAAGTTCACCCACCTACAAAGAATGGAGAGGTCTGTCATTTTTAATGTAAGTACACTTCAACCGTGAGAGATAGAATCTTAAAAAAATCCAGAAAATCACATTGTATGATTTTTGCATAATTAATTAGCATTTTATTGTATGAAATAAGTATTTGAAAATAGAAAAACAGAATTTAATATTTGGTACAGAAACCTTTATTTCCAATTACAGAGGTCATATGTAGTAGTTCTTTCCCAAGTTTTCACACACTGCAGCAGGGATGTTGGCCCACTCCTCCATACAGATCTTCTCCAGATCTGTCAAGTTTCGGCAATGGTGGAGAGGTTGGAGTGTGATTAACTGAGTGTGTGGACAGGTGTCTTTTATACAGATAACAAGTTCAAACAGGTGCAATTAATACAGGTAATGAGTGTAGAGTAGGAGAAATTCTTAAAGAAAAACTAACAGTTCTCAGAGAGCCAGAATTCTTGCTGGTTGGTAGGTGATCAAATAATAATATAATAATAATCTTTATTTTTATATAGCGCTAACATATTCTGCAGCGCTTTACAGGTTGCACACATTATCATCACTGTCCCCGATGGGGCTCACAATCTTAATTCCCTATCAGTATGTCTTTGGAATGTGGGAGGAAACCGGAGTACCCGGAGGAAACCCACACAAACACGGGGAGAACATACAAACTCCTTGCAGATGTTGTCCAAGGTGGGATTAGAACCCAGGACCCCAGCGCTGCAAGGCTGCAGTGTTAACCACTGAGCCACCGTGCTGCCCTACTTATTTCATGCAATAAAATGCAAATCAATGATGTAAAAATCATAAACTAAATCTAGAAAATCACATTGTAAGATTCTGTGTCTCACAGTTGAAGTGTACCTATGATAAAAATTACAGACTTCTCCATTCTTTGTAGGTGGGAAAACTTGCAAAATTGGCATTGCATCAAATACTTATATTCCCCACTGTAAGTGCGATAAATATATAAAATACACATCATATAAATGTTGTAACCTCTAATTGGTGCAGTGACGTATAAAAAGATGGACCAAACCACTAGAGTTACCTCTGTGTCTAGGGTTTATTCACTGACATTTTCCTTTAAGAGACTTTTTTATAATGGTGTTTTTCCATTAAATTTATGTCATAAAAGTCCTGAGTACTTACTGTCAGAGTTGGCGATCGCGTTCTGATATGCCTTGAATTTGGCCACCATATCACTAACCGGGCCGGGAAGGATTTCGATGTTTTTGAGCTTGTCCCTTTTTTCAGCGAAGGGTCCGTGAGGAGCTTTATGATTTCCTGTAGCAGAAACCACAGAAATCAGTATTTTGATAATAAACACTTCTCTATATTTCCCATAGATTATTACCTCTACGCAGTAGCGTAGCTACTGGGGGGGCAGAGGGGGCCATCGCCCCGGGCCCAGTCACATGGAGGGGCCCACTCAGAGCCGCAGCCGCTTTAGTCAGTAAGCAATAAGCAGCAGCCGGCCACGGCTCTCTGATGTTTCAGACAGTGACACCAGAGTCCAGACACACAGGAGCGCAAGCTGCAGCGTCGCCCCAGGCCTGAACTTGTCACATGATGGAGGAGGAGGAAGGGCCCATCCACCCACCCATGACCCATCCAGAGCCGCGGCCGCTTCAGTGTTAAGCAATAAGCGGCCGCGGCTCTCTGACAGTCCAGACATGGGGACGCGCTGCTGCCTGGTCTCCACACAGATGGAGACTCTGCACGCTGCAGAGCAGGCTGCAGCCAATAGCAGAGTCTCACTGCGAGCGCACGGTGAGGGCTGGAGCTGGAGCGCTGCTAACCTGATAGTATCTTGACAGGCTGGCAGTGCTGCAGATAGCTCCGCCCCAGGTCTGCTCCTATTGGTCCACACTCTTCTCAGGTCCTAGTCAGCAGCAGCATCTCTTATTGTGCCAGGACAGAGCCACTGCCTGGCCTGCCACCTGGTCCCTGGACAAAGTCACACTGACGGACAGGAGTCACTCAGGACGGACATTTTCATAAATGTAAGGGCTGCTGTGGAAGTGGAATGTTCGTTCTTTTAAATAAAGCACAAGACACTGCACATGATATTAGTATGTTACTGTGGGAGTGGGGTGAATGAGGGTGAGAGTGGGAGCCGAGTTAGGGTGCGGAATGGGATGGGTGTCGCTGTAGGGGGCCTGCTATCTAACTAGATGGTGGCCCGATTCTAAAACGCATCGGGTATTCGTATTCTAGAATATGTATGTCCACATAGTATATTGCCCAGCCACGTAGTATATTGCCCAGCCACGTAGTATAGTGCCCAGCCACGTAGTATATTGCCCAGCCACGTAGTATATTGCCCAGCCACGTAGTATAGTGCCCAGCCACGTATATTGCCCAGCCACGTAGTATAGTGCCCAGTCACGTAGTATATTGCCCAGCCACGTAGTATATTGCCCAGCCACGTAGTATATTGCCCAGCCACGTAGTATATTGCCCAGCCACGTAGTATAGTGCCCAGCCACGTAGTATAGTGCCCAGCCACGTAGTATATTGCCCAGCCACGTAGTATATTGCCCAGCCACGTAGTATAGTGCCCAGTCACGTAGTATATTGCCCAGCCACGTAGTATATTGCCCAGCCACGTAGTATATTGCCCAGTGACGTAGTATATTGCCCAGCCACGTAGTATATTGCCCAGCCACGTAGTATAGTGCCCAGCCACGTAGTATAGTGCCCAGCCACGTAGTATATTGCCCAGCCACGTAGTATATTGCCCAGTCACGTAGTATATTGCCCAGCCACGTAGTATATTGCCCAGTGACGTAGTATATTGCCCAGCCACGTAGTATATTGCCCAGTGACGTAGTATATTGCCCAGCCACGTTGTATAGTGCCCAGCCACGTAGTATAGTGCCCAGCCACGTAGTATATTGCCCAGCCACGTAGTATAGTGCCCAGCCACGTAGTATAGTGCCCAGCCACGTAATATAGTGCCCAGCCACGTAGTATAGTGCCCAGCCACGTAGTATAGTGCCCAGCCACGTAGTATATTGCACAGCCACGTAGTATATTGCACAGCCACGTAGCATATTGCACAGCGACATAGTATACAGCACAGAGCCACGTAGTATATTACCCAGTGACGTAGTATATTGCACAGCCATGTAGTATATTGCCCAGTTACGTATTATATTGCACAGCCATGTAGTATATTGCCCAGTGACGTAGTATATTGCCCAGCCACGTAGTATATTGCACAGCGACATAGTATACAGCACAGAGCCACGTAGTATATTGCCCAGTTACGTAGTATATTGCACAGCCATGTAGTATATTGCCCAGTTACGTAGTATATTGCACAGCCATGTAGTATATTGCCCAGTTACGTAGTATATTGCACAGCCATGTAGTATATTGCCCAGTTACGTAGTATACAGCACAGAGCCCCGTAGTATATTGCACAGCCACATAGTATATTGCCCAGACACATAGTATATTGCACAGCGACGTAGTATACAGCACAGAGCCACGTAATATATTGCCCAGTCACATAGTATATTGCACAGCAACGTAGTATACAGCACAGAGCCACGTAGTATATTGCCCAGCCACGTAGTATATTGCCCAGCCACGTATGTCACAGGTTAAAAAATAAAAAATATACATATACTCACCTAACGATCCGAGGGCCCCCAGTCACGTAGTATATTGCACAGTGACGTAGTATACAGCACAGAGCCACGTAGTATATTGCCCAGTCACATAGTATATTGCACAGCGACGTAGTATACAGCACAGAGCCACATAGTATATTGCCCAGCCACGTAGTATATTGCCCAGCCACGAAGTATATTGCCCAGCCACGTAGTATATTACCCAGCCACGTAGTATATTGCCCAGCCACGTAGTATATTACCCAGCCACGTATGTCACAGGTTAAAAAATAAAAAATAAACATATACTTACCTAACGATCCGAGGGCCCCTTGTAGTTTAACATACCATTCTGGTCACTGCTCCTCAGCGTCCCGTCTCTCCGCCTCCTGGGATCCATCGGCGCTGTGTCGATGGGCGCGTGGCTACCGCCATCTTCCGTTCCCAGGATGCATTGCGAAATTACCTAGATGACTTAGCGGTCTCACGAGACCGCTAGGTCTTCTGGGTAATTTCGCAAAGCATCGCTGGGAAAGGAAGATGGCGGCAGGCGCAAGCGGACAACGGAGGGTGAGTATAGCAGGTTTTTTTTTCTTTTTTCTTTTTTTAACATTACTTTTTTTACTATTGATGCCGCATAGGCAGCATCAATAGTAAAAGGGTGGGGACACACAGGGTTAATAGCGGCGGTAACGGAGTGCGTTACCCGAGGCATAACGCGGTCCGTTACCGCCAGCATTAACCCTGTGTTAGCAGTGACCGGAGGGGACTATGGAGTGGGCGCCGGGGACAGTGACTGCGGGAAGCATGGAGCGGAGCGCCGGGGACACTGCAGGGAGTATGGACTAGAGCGCCGGGGACAGTGACTGCAGGAAGCATGGAGCGGAGTGCCGGGGACACTGCGGGGAGTATGGAGCGGATCACCGGGGACACTGACTGCTGGGAGTGAGGAGCGGCCATTTTCTTCCGGACTGTGCCCGTCGCTGATTGGTCGCGGCAGCTATGACAGGCAGCTGGCAAGACCAATCAGCGAATGAATAACCGTGACAGAAGGACAGACAGACGGAAGTGACCCGTAGACAATTATATAGTAGATAGTTGTCTAGGTGGAGATAGGGGGCTTATTATATTTACAGCTTAGGTCTTATAATAAGCTCCATCCTGTTAGGCTATGTCTCCACGTTCAGGATTTCCTGCGCTTTGGATGCAGCAAATACACCACTCCGCCAGAAGCGCTGCCCCCTGTTGTACGCATGGTGATTCCGCCTGTGTTCATTGAACAGAGGCGGAATGACCGCATCGTATTCATAGACTGGGTTATTCATCTTGTGGAGACGGAGCGTCTCCGGAAGATAAATAGACATGCTGCGGTCTATAAAGATGCACCGCATGTCCGGTTACACAGGTCTGCCACCTGGGTGTTTGTATGCATAGTGTAGATGGGATTTCATAACATCCCATCCACTGTGCTGTAACATCTGGAAGCTGCAGATTGGATGCTGCGGCTATACGCAGCGTCCAATCCGAAGCAAATCCGGAAGGTTTCATGACCATGGAAACATAGCCTTGGTATAACAAGCCCCCATACAACAAGCGCCCATACAATAACCATGGCTCTAGCTGCACTTTACTTAAAGGGACACTGTCACCTGAATTTGGAGGGAACAATCTTCAGCCATGGAGGCGGGGTTTTTGGGTGTTTGATTCACCCTTTCCTTACCTGCTGGCTGCATGCTGGCTGCAATATTGGATTGAAGTTCATTCTCTGTCCTCCATAGTACATGCCTGCGCAAGGCAAGATTGCTTTGTGCAGGCATGTACTACGGAGGACAGAGAATGAACTTCAATCCAATATTGCAGCCAGCATGCAGCCAGCGGGTAAGGAAAGGGTGAATCAAAAACCCTAAAACCCCGCCTCCATGGCTGAAGATTGTTCCCTCCAAATTCAGGTGACAGTGTCCCTTTAAAGGGATTGTCTGATCTAATGCTGCAAGTTTGCAGATACTCCTATGTGGCTGCAAAATTGTGAAACGTCACATCTCGCATACTAAGGATTCGCCATTGCCCATATCAACAAGTATGCGATTTGCATACTCCTGGCCATGTTCTAACTGTGCAGCCTCACTCAATAACATTTTCACACGTCCATTTATTTCCGATACCAGAAAAAACGGTACCAGATATATCCATGTCCATGTGTGCAATACGTGCGGCACATATGTAACAACCATGTGCCATCCGTGTGTGCCGCATCAGTACCACACGGACAGCCACCGGGGAAGCAGTGCTACAGTAAGCGCTGTTCCCCAGCAGCAGGGGCTGAAAGTGGCTCTTATCATTCTCCCCTGCTCTGCTTGTTAGGTGACATCAAGCCCACAGCTTAGTAATGGAGAGGTGTCTATAAGACACCTCTCCATTACTAATCCTATAGCTACATGTAAAATAAAGACAGTCAGAAAAAAAGTATTTTATTTGAAATAAAACAAAACACAGTTTACCATTTTTATTGTTACGGCTAATCCATGTGAAGCCCTCGATCTCCTGTAATAAAAGTAAAATCACAAACCAACAATGTACCATACCTGTCCATCGTTGTGTTCTAAGCAGTAATCCATATCATGGGAATATACAGTTTGCAACCGGGACGGTACTAAGATGCGACTGTCCCAGCTGTAAACCACTGGCGACTGAGATGCTGCCTTAGCAGCCTCAATGACTAGCGGTGACGTCACTGAGTTTACTCGCAGCCGGGCTGAACTGCTGTGACATCACGACCGTGAGAAAATGCCAGTGATGAGGTCACGGCAGTTCAAGCTCAGTGTCTTCTTCACAGGCAATCACTATGAGAGTAAGAGGCTGCTCTGTATTTAGGGGTTTAGAACCATGATTTAATGTATGTTATGCATAATATATTATCTATTCATGTGTAGCGATGTAGCAGAATATAATCTATCTGGCCCATGTGGAATGCACAGTATTCCACTGAGATGCCCACAACAGTGTTTAAAACTACCATAATTCTGTAAAAAAACGTTACTCAGGTTAGGGGGCCCACTCAGATGTGTTTCGCCCCCCCTAGCCTGAACCCTTAGCTACGCCTCTGCCTCTACGTCTACGGATCTTTTACTGACAAGATTAAATTTTTACAAGGTTGTTTTTCTTTTCATTGCGTTTCTAATTTATTTTCAGAAGGGTAAAAAAAACAGAAACGCAAAAAGAGAAGACTTCAATGGCTGTGTTATATACTGCATGCGTGGGCTGTTATATACTACGTGAGCTGTGTTATATGCTACGTGGGCTGTTATACACTGTGGGCTGTGCTATATACTCCATGGGCTGAGTTATATACTACGTGGCTGTGCTATATAATCCGTGGGCTGTGCTATATACTTTGTGGCTGTGCTTTATACTACGTGGCTGTGCAATATACTACGTGGCTGTACTATGTACTACGTGGCTGTGCTATTTACTACGTGGGCTGTTATATACTTCGTGGCTGTGCTATATACTCCATGGCCGGCCACGAACAATCAATGACAGGCACAGTCCAGCCGCAAATTGGCGCGGGATTTGAACCACGCTTCGCTAATTGGTCGCGGTTGGCCAAATCCTGTGTATTCAATGTATTATTCTAAAAGCTTCATAAATAAACTACATACATATTCTAGAATACCCGATGCGTTAGATTCGGGCTACTATCTAGTATAAAATAAACATCATATAAATGTTATAACCTCTAATTGGTACAGTGATGTATAAAAAAGATGGACCAAACCACTAGAGTTACCTCTGTGTCTAGGGTTTATTCACTGACATTTTCCTTTAAGAGACTTTTTTATAAGGGCGTTTTTCCATTAAATTTGTCATAAAACCCCTGAGTACTTACTGTCAGAGTTGGCGATCGCATCCTGATGTGCCTTGATTTTGGCGACCATATCCCTAACCTGACCAGGAGGGATTTTGATGTTTTTGAGCTCGTCTCTTTTTTCAGCCAAGGGTCCGCAACGAACTTCATGATTTCTAAAATTTAGATTATTATCATGTTTTCCTGTAAAGAAATCACAGAAATCAGTATTTTGATTATAAACACTTCTCTATGTTTTCCATAGATTATTACCTCTACGTCTACGGATATTTTACTGACAAGATTCTTTAGGAGACGATTTTTACAAGGTTGTCTTTCTTTTCATTGCGTTTCTAATATATTTTCAGAAGGGGACAAAAACAGAAACGCAAAAGGGAAAACCTCAATGTCGTGAAGGGATTAAAAAATGGGTTTTATTACCGCTACCTCTGCTCTATAATATGGAACCTGCACTTTAAACTGTATTTTCTTGATGACTGGTTCTCTGTAAAGAAGACTATTCACCACAAATAATTCTTGTTGAACTGGACACATGATGGAATATTGGCAGTAAATTGGAATAAAATATTTTTAAAAATTTGCCTCAGTTAAGTAGATATTAGTAATCAAAATACTTGTCGTTACAAGAGAACGTTTGTGAAATCAGAGTGGGATTTGCCAGAGAGTTTTCACTGGGGGTGTACTTCTTTTCCCTCTGTGATGCTGGCCACATCTAAAAAATGAGATCTAGTTTTAGGCTGCACATTTAAAAAAGGATATTCAGAAATTAGAGTCAGTTCGAAGGTGGGAAATTAGATTATTACAGGGGATGGAAGGCCTCTCATATGATGAGAGGTGGAAAAGTTGGGCTTCTTACATGAGATCTCATTAACATCTATAAATATGTGTGTGGTCAATACAAAGGTTTAGCACATGACTTATTCCTTACAAGGACCATACTTAGGACTAGGGGGCACACATTACCGATGGAAGAAAGACGATAACTGCAGCTAATTAGGAAAGGGTTCTTTGCAGTTGGAGCAGTCAGACTTTGGAATACCAAAAACTTTGATTTTGAGCACTTTGAGGGGTGCAGTTTTTAGAATTGTGTCATTTTTGGGTATTTTCTGTATTAAATGCTCCTCAAAGTAACTTCAAATGTGAAGTGGTCCCTAACAAAATTGTTTTTACAAGTTTAGTTGGAAAAATGAGAAAAATGCTATTGCTGATCCACTTTTAACCCCTTGAACTTTCTAAGAAAAAAAATTATGTTTCAAAAATTGTGCTGATGATAGCTAGACATGTGGGAAATTTTATTTATTACCTATTTTGTGTGCAAACACTCTGGTTTAAGGACTTGAAATAAAAAAATGTTAAATTGCAAAATTTTCCGATATTTTCAGACATAAACTCAATTTATACTGAACAAATTTTACCACTGTAATGGAGTTCAATATGTATAGAAAAAACTATCTCAGAATCGGTGGGATCTGTTGAAGCGTTCAATAATTATTACCACATAAAGTGACACTGATCAGAATGAAAAAAATTGGCCTGGTCATGAAGGCGAAAAAAGGCTGTGGCGCAAAAGGTTTAAGAGACCATTTCTAAAAAGATGTTCTTCTATTAATTACGTATCAAATGTCCCCAGAGTAAGTCATCGACTCATAAAGCTGTTACCAAGTTATAAAAAAGCAATGTGCCTGGTATTGTAGCTCAGCTCCAGTGGAGGGAATGCTACAGAGCTGCAATACCAGGAACAAGCTAGAGATTTTGAAAGCACAGGGTTTTTTTTTGGTCTTTTTATGGCAGCCCTGTTTTTCTTATCCTGGAGAACTGCTTTAGTGTCAGATTGGTTAGGCTGTACTTACCGAGAGGTTTAGCCGTAGTCTCTCTGTCTCCAGTAGAATCCTGAGGTTTATCATTTCTCCTCCTTTTCGGATATCTTTAAAACAGTAAAATATAAGGTATATTGTGAATTACAGAGTAACATATCTGTATTCTGCAGAATGAAATATAGACTCTTATGTTTCTTCATTCATTTTGTCTGTTACATTCTGCAGAAACATTGGCAATAAGTAACATTTTGGTATTTATCAACCATTTTTCATGTACATGAAAGTTCAATATGTGTGGATCATACTGGATTGTAAGGTCATATGAAGATTAGCCATGAGTGGATTTATTTGAGTGGAATTGAATTTTGCTCATATTTACAAAACTCAGAATTTTGGAGAACACAGATTTTTTGTAATTCACTCCACGTAAATAAGACAAAGTGGAAGCTAGCTGCAGCCGCCAGCTTCCGGAACAGTAGAGCGCTGGCAAAAAGTTTAGCTCTCCTCTCTGACCGACTTCTGCTGCTTTATTCTTGATGGCCAATTTTCCACACTACCATTGTACCGCGCCTCTGGCCAAGTGTTCCCTTTGGATTGGAACTTTGGCTACAAGCGGGCACCGAAAGGTCTTTGCTCATGTAAGCCCCAACCAAGAGCCAACAATGGGCCAGAGTTGCGGGCAGTGGGGGCTTCCGGAGAGGGGCTTGGTGATATATGAACTTTATTTTCTTCTTTCCTCCATTTATTATGATCTGGGACTGGGGAGACCCCAGAGCATAATAGGGAACAATCAATTTGTGAAGAATAATTTTGCTGTGAATCGAATCTCTATAAAACCTGCATGATTTGGCAGAATTTTGTCAGAGCCTCTCATCTGTAATAAAGATGTAATTTTTTTTTACAGACTCCCATGTACAATATAAATCATCCTTTCCAATACTCACCTATATATGATGTAATGGATGAGACCAATGAATATTCCAAGGAGGTAACTGATGATGGGACCTACACAATAAATTATGAATTTCTTCCAAAAGTTGTTTGGAGGCACAATACCATCCACTGAAAAAGAAGAAAGAATATGTATATTATATATATTCAATAACTTGTCTGTAATACACTATGCCATTATTATCGAAGCAGTCCTATGAATGGAATCTATCACCAGGCTTTTGCCATGTTATCTGAGACAAAGGTAATATAGAAGCATAGACCTTTATTATACCGATGTGTCAATTACTGGACTGTTTCAATAGAATCACCGTTTTACCACCAATTGATTATCACCACAGGACAACTGGTCTTGCGCCTCCTAGTCCAGCCAGGCCTCAGCACTGATTAGCTGCTTTCTGTCAATATACAATGTAAACACAAAGCTGTGGTGGGGTTATACACAGCTCAGAACCTGATCTCTGCTCAATCTGCAGTATAGAAATCTGTGACTCTATTATATATTCTATTGGACTGTAGGACCCGGCAAGACGATTGCAAAATTATGTCTCAGGGATGATGCCATATTAATATAAAAATAGATATAATGGACGATATAGAGATCTATCCAGTTGCTTAGGTAGAGACCGATGTGTCACGGTGAAAAATTTTGACCTGGGTCTCCACCTGAATATTTCTCAGATGTATGGTCCCTTGTAGCATTCCAGATCCTCATGTACAATGTCCCCATCCTGTAATAAAGTCCCCAATTCGGGCTTCTTATAATAATATCACCCATCCTGGCCCCTTCCTATAATAATGTTCCCCATCCTGGACCTCATTCAGTAATAATATCCACCATCTTGATATAAAGTCTTTATCCTTGGCCCCTTCTAGGTATAATGTCCTCCATCCTGGTATAATGTCTCCCTTTCCCAGTATAATGTCCTTGGTATAATGTCTCCCTTTCTTGGTATAATGTCCTCAATCCTTTGCCTCTTCCTGGTATAATGTTCCAGTTATATATATCCCCATCTCGATATATTTTTCCAGTAATAATGTCCCTGTTCTACAGCTCTTCTCTAACAAAAGTAAAAAATGAAATGATTCTATTCAAATTCCCCGACTCCCACTACTTGTGACATCTTCTTCCATAGCCGGAGCAGAAGCAGCTGACTTTAGCGCGCCAGTGACAGGAAGTGCATGACATCGCTAGCATGCGCCACTCGGTGAATATTTGTGCCGCAGTGAATTTCAGCTCAATGTATGTCTGCAGGGCCCACCTACCCAGGCCTGGTCGCACTCACTGTGACCTCGATCGTTAGGCCCCGGATCTATCTATATCCAGGTATGTAAACATATCAAAAGGGCCTCTGTGTCTAGAGAAAAAAAGGTTAAAGGAAATCTGGAGGCTTTTCCATAACTAGATAATATTACTAGATATCTGCTCTAGATTACTGGAGAAGAGGGATTGGTCCAGGAGTGGAGTCTGCAGCATTTATTAGGAAGGAACATTGGCTACAGAACATCGGGGTTACTACAAATTAATGGTACCGCTCATTACAGTAATGAATATGGACCCGACTCCACTCCCATAGGGGTGGAGCCGCATATTCATTACTGTAATGAGTGGTACCATGTGACCGCTCAATACAGGAAGAAGCTGTCAGCGCCCGGAGAACCAGGGACCTGCAGGGACCGTGCCAGGAGCAAGTGAGTATAACGGGGGCATATTCACCTGTCCCACATTCCACCATCGGTGCTGCTCCGTCTTCCGCGTCCTCTGCAGTGACGCTCAGATCAGAGGGCACGATGACGCAATTAGTGTGTGCGCCGCCCTCTGCCTGAACAGTCAGTGCAGAGGAGGCGGAAAACACATCGGCGCCGATGGTGGAACGGTGACAGGTGAATGTAGTAAGTGTCCGGGGCCTGAGCGACGAGAGGGAGTATGTGACTCTTTTTTTTATCGCAGCAACAGCACATGGGGCAAATATCTCTATGCAGCAACTTATGTGGCCATAGTCAGCATTTGTGCAGCATTAAATGGGGCAAATGTCTATGGAACATCTTATGGGGCCATAATCAGCATTTGTGCAGCATTATATGGGGCAAATGTCTGTATGGAGCATCTTATGGGGGCCATAATCAGCATTTGTGCAGCATTATATGAGGCAAATGTCTGTATGGAGCATCTTATGGGGGCCATAATCAGCATTTGTGCAGCATTATATGAGGCAAATGTCTGTATGGAGCATCTTATGGGGGCCATAATCAGCATTTCTGCAGCATTGTATGAGGCAAATGTCTCTATGGAGCATCTTATGGGGGCCATAATCAGCATTTCTGCAGCATTGTATGAGGCAAATATCTCTATGCAGCAACTTATGGGGCCATAGTCAGCATTTGTGCAGCATTAAATGGGGCAAATGTCTATGGAACATTTTATGGGGCCATAATCAGCATTTGTGCAGCATTATATGGGGCAAATGTCTGTATGGAGCATCTTATGGGGCTATAATCAGCATTTGTGCAGCATTATATGAGGCAAATGTCTGTATGGAGCATCTTATGGGGGCCATAATCAGCATTTATGCAGCATTATATGAGGCAAATGTCTGTATGGAGCATCTTATGGGGGCCATAATCAGCATTTGTGCAGCATTGTATGAGGCAAATGTCTGTATGGAGCATCTTATGGGGGCCATAATCAGCATTTCTGCAGCATTGTATGAGGCATATTTTAATATGGAGCATTTTATGGGGCCCATCATAAACTGTATGGAGCATTACATGGGGCTCCTAATTCAATATGGATATTCAAAAACACTTAACCTACTGATGTCTCAATTAGTTTTACTTTTATTGGTACCTATTTTTATTTTTTACATTTACCGCTAGCTGCTGCATTTTCCACACTAAGCTTATACTCGAGTCATTAAGTTTTCCCAGTTTTTTTGTGGCAAAATTAGGGGTCTCGGCTTATACTCGGGTCGGCTTATACTTGAGTATATACAGTATTTCCTATACCTCCCTTTTGTTATATGTAGAAGTTATTGTGTCCAGCCTGCAGTATTACACCTCTATGTCTTATCTATATATTATTTGACTAAACGCTTGTATCAGTCCTGGTCATGTATTTAGCATTAGATCCTTCATGACCTTTGATGTACATGTAGGTCAAAGGTCGTGCCCTTGTGTATAATGCCGTTCACATGTCGAGCCTGCATGTCTCCTGGCAGTTAATGGCTGATTCATGTGATTTTAACAGTCGCGGATAGAGTAGAGCTTCACCAATGGGTGTTAACCTGTTTAATGCCATTATGAATCTCTGACATTTGCATTTAACACGTGCCGTGGGGGGTTATATCAGAAGCTGATCGGTGTACCCGTGACATGTTGGGGGGTGACGATGGGTTGCTATGGCAGCCGAGGATCTGCTGAAGATGCCATGCTTGTTGTGCGGATCCTCTTGTGAAAGTGCCTGTAGCTGTTCATAGGAGAACGTGGCTTTAGCTATACATAGCAGTGTTTATCCTCTGTTATGGATAGCACAATCAACCAGACAATCACAGCTTCAAGTCCCTAAAGAGGACTATTGAGTACAGTAAAAATATAGTAAAAAATGAAAAAAGTTCATTCAAAATTAAACACTTTAAAAAATAATTCTAAATTCACTTTTGTTATCGCTGCATTTGTCAATGGAGATCTCAATGTGAAATCATGACAAGCGGAACACGAGGAGCGGAACACGGGTGATGTCACAATGGGTCAGATAACTGCAACCACTAAACATGGAGCAGCTCCATCAATCTATATATGATTAATATAATATTAATATATAAGGACCAAGCCGCGTTAGAGGGTATTATGAATTTATGGGGGCAGCATAGGGGACACTATTATTATATGGGGACTAGATAAGGGGTCAAAATTACTGTATATGGGTCACATAGGAGGAAATGATTAAAAATCGAAATCGCCAGAATAACATTTTTTGGCAGCTGCAACATTGCAATAAAAGGTGATCAAAACATTAAATGGACCCCAAAATGGTATCAGTAAAAATGTGAACTCAGGGCACAAAAAATAAGCCTTCACCCAGCTTAATGGGGTTTACCCCATAATATGTGAATATTTGGAAAAGTGCTTACCTGCTGGGATTGTATGTTCGATGTTGATAGGCGCCATATGCTTTGGCCAGGATTCACGGCGGCGGATGTTGACAGACACGCCTTCCGCAGATGCTAATAGCACACTCACGATTAAAAGAAATCGAAAGAGCATTTTAGCCTGAAGAAATATTGCTTAATGTGTAATCACAGTGAGCTTCTTCAGACAAAGCCTCTTCCTGCAGCGTCGCTGCCTTATAACCACACATTCCGTGATGTCACAATGGAGATCTCTATGTGACATCACAAGGAGCGGAACACGAGTGATGTCACCATGGGTCAGATAACTGCAACCACTAAACATGGAGCAGCTCCATCAATCTATATATGATTAATATAATATTAATGTATAAGGACCAAGCCGCGTTAGAGCATATTATGAATGTATGGGGGCCAATATTATTGTAAGGGGGCAGCAAAGGGGGACATTATTATTATATGGGGGTCAGATAAGGGGACAATATTACTGTATATGGGTCACAAAGGAGGAAATGATTAATATATTAGAGGCACATAAATGGACATTATTATTTTTTTTATTTGTTTCATGTATGTGGTAGTATTGGTGCACTGTGTGCAAAACTATTAAAGGGGTTGTATGGCCCTTATTTTGCCCCCTAGAAAGTAATAATGCCCTGTGTGCCTTTTTGATAGTCACAGTAACCTGAGTTCCCCTATAACCATAAGTGCCCACTTTACATTTAATAGTATCCCAAGTCTCCACCCTGTACAGCTCTCTTATACACAGTATAAGGCCCACTCACTGTATAGTACCACCCACACAGTATACCGACCCCTTAGTAACCCCCAAACTGTTTGATGGTTTCACCACTGTATGATGGCCTCCTCACTGTAATCTCCACACTGTATGATGCCCCTAGATAGCCTCCATATAGTATAATGCACCAGATAGTCCTTAATATAGTATAATGCACTTCCCATAGGCCTACTTTATAATGTACAATGCACCCCCCATAGGCAGACTCTATAGCACAAGGCAGCACCCCGATAGACAAACCTTATAGTATAAGACAGCACTCCATAGGCAGACCCTGTAGTATAATACAGAACCCCATAGGCAGACCCTGTAGTATAAGGAAGCACCCCCATAGGCAGACTCTGTAGGATAATGCATCACCTCCATAGGCAGACCCTGTAGTATAAGGCAGCACCCCCATAGGCAGACCCTGTAGTATAAGAAAGCACTCCTATAGGCAGACTCTATAGTATAAGGCAGCACCTCCATAGGCAGACCCTGTAGTATAAGGCAGCACCACCATAGGCTGACCTTGCATTATAAGACAGCACCCCATAGGCAGATCCAGTAGCATCCCCATAGGCAGACTCTGTAGTTTAAGGCAGCACCACCATAGGCAGACCCTGTAGTATAAAGCAGCATCCCCATAGGCAGACTCTGTAGTATAAGCAGAACCCCCATAGGCAGATCATGTAGTATAAGGTAGCACCCCATAGGCAGACCCTATAGTATAAGGCAGCACCCCAATAGGCATACCCTGTAGTATAAGGCAGCACCCCATAGGCAGACCCTGTAGTATAAAGGCAGCACCCCCATAGGCAGACTCTCCAGTATAAGGCAGCACCCCCATAAGCTGACCCTGTAGTATAAGGCAGCACCCCCATAGGCGGACCCTGTAGTATAAGGCAGCACCTCCATAGGCAGACCCTGTAGTAAAAGGCAGCACCCCACATGCTGACCCTGTAGTACAAAGCAGCACCCCCATAGGCAGACCCTGTAGTGTAAGGCAGCAGCCCCATAGGCAGACCCTGTAGTATAAGGCAGCATCCCCATAGGCAGACCTTGACGTATAAGACAGCACTCCCAAAGGCAGACCCTGTAGTATGAGGCAGGACCCCCATAGGCAGACCCTGTAATATAAAGCAGAACCCCCATAGGCAGACCCTGTAGTGTAAGGCAGCACCCCCATAGGCAGACCCTGTAGTATAAGGCAGCATCCCCATAGGCAGACCTTGACGTATAAGACAGCACTCCCAAAGGCAGACCCTGTAGTATGAGGCAGGACCCCCATAGGCAGACCCTGTAATATAAAGCAGAACCCCCATTGGCAGACCCTGTAGTATAAGGCAGCACCCCCATACATCAATTCTGCCTGCTCTGCCAATGAATGCAACTGTATTGGCGCACGCAGAGCACGGGGCCCCTCTGTTCCCCGGTAGCTACGCTACTGCTTTAGTTGTTTCATAAGAACTAAAGCAATTTGGAAGGAAAAAAATAACGTTTAACTTTTTTCACAAATTTTTTTACTTTAGATCCACACTTTTTATACTTTCACAAGGGAATCAGGACAAAATGGATCCCAAAATCTGTCGTGCAATTTCTCCTGAGCACGCTGATACCCCATATGTGGGGGAATACGGCAGGGTGGGCCATTTATGTGGATATACCTAAATAAAATGGGAGTGGTTACTGATATAAACTTCCTGTTTGTGGCACATTAGTATATGGGAGGGGGAAACTTTTCAAGATGGGTGGTGACCATGGTGGCCATTTTGAAGTCTGCCATTTTGGATCCAATTATAGAAACTTGATTCCAGCTCACCCAGTTGCTCCATGCTCATCCATCTGGGGCCCAGACTCCGGCCTCGCCCTGGCCTCACATCAAGGAAAATAGAAAAAATTGAAGCCCGACTCAACAGGACTGGATTTTCCTTTTCTTTTTATTTTTCAAAAGAAATGATAGTGCATACAAAAGAAAAATGACATGGTCAATATGACCCAGTCGACACGTTTCAACTGCACTAGGCAGTCTGGTTTCACATTTCGTTTTGGCAGTCCATTAGATGGACTACATTACACCGCGGCATAACGCGGTGTAACGTAGTCCGTTAACGCCGCCATTAAGTTCTATGTCGGATGCATCGCGAGCGCACGCCCACAATGGGTGTGCACTAGCAATGTGCCGTCATTGAATGACGGACCCTGGAACGCGGGCTGTAGCATTTCCGGGTACGTCACTGCTAGAGCAGATAGAGCTATCAGATGCTCTATCTGCGCTAGCGATGTGACAAGTCGGCACTTGCGTTAACAGCAGCCCTTTAACGTATGTGTTGAACGGGCTGCTGTTAACGCAGTGTGAACCTAGCCTTAGTCATGACTCATTACTCATCATGAGTAAGGCTGCCTAGTGCAGTTGAAATGCGTCGACTGGGTCATGTCGACCATGTACATTATTCTTTTGTATGCACTATAATTTCTTTTGAAAAATAAAAATAAAAGAAAAATCCAGTCCTGTTGAGCCGGACTCCAATTTTTTCTATTTTGGATTCATCATTATTTTTTAAAATGGTTAGAGGGTCATGTGACACATCAAACATATTGAAAATTTCACAACAAAAACAATGGTGTGCTTGGTTTTAATGTAGCTTTATTCTTTCATGAGTTATTTAAAAGTTGATGACCACTTATAAAATGTGTTCAATGTGCTGCCCATTGTGTTGGATTGTCAATGCAACCCTCTTCTCCCACACTTGACACACTGATAGCAACACCGCAGAAGAAATGCTAGCACAGGTTTCCAGTATCCGTTGTTACAGATGCTACTCATCTCATAACTTCACAGCATAGACAATTGCCTTCAGGTGATCCCAAAGATAAAAGTCTAAGGGGGTCAGATCGGGAGACCTTGGTGGCCATTCAACTGTCCCACGATGACCAATCCAATTTCCAGGAAACTGTTCATGTAGGAATGCTCAGACCTGACACCCATAATTTGGTGGTGCACCATCTTGCTGGAAAAACTCTGGGAACCTGCCAACTTCAGTGCATGAAGAGGGCAACACATCATCATGTAGCAATTTCAGATATCCAGTGGCATTGAGGTTTTCATTGATGAAGAATGACCCCACTATCTTTGTACCCCATATGCCACCAATTTTTGTGTTACAACATTCTTTGAGGGATCTATCCACTGTGGGTTAGTGTCAGACCAATAGCGATGGTTTTGTTTGTTAACTTCAACATTCACAAAAAAGTTTGCCTCATCACTGATCATAATGTTCTGTGTAAACTGAGGGTCCTGTTCCAATTTTTGTTTTGCCCATTCTGCAAATTCAGCGCGCCGATCTGGGTCATCCTTGTTGAGAATTTGCAGCAGCTGGATTTTGTAAGGTGCCATTTGTGAGTAGCTAATATCCACAGAATGGATGTTCGACTGATGCCACTCTACAGTGATATGCGGCGAGTGCTACCCTGTGGGCTCTTGCTGAATGAAGATAGGACAGACACTGATGATTAGTGACAGTTTTCTTGCGTCCACATTTTGACAAATCCAACACTGAACCTGTTTCACGAAATTTGGCAAGCAGTTTGCTAACTGTAGCATGGGAGATGGGTGGTCTCGTAGGGTGTCTTACATTGAAATCTGCTGCAAAGGTACTGCATTCACCAGATATTAACACAATTTCTGTCAGCTCCTCACGTGTTAACCTCTGCAACATGTCAATGGCTATAAACAAAGAGAAATTTGTAAATAACTCATGAATGGATAAAGTTATGTTAAAACCAAGCACACCATTTCTTTTCTTGTGAAATTCTCAATAAGTTCGATGTGTAACATGACCCTCTTCCCATTGAAAAAAAAAAAAAGTTGAATCCAAAATGGCCGTCTTCAAAATGGCCGCCATGGTCACCTCCCATCTTGAAAAGATTTCCCTTTCCCATATACTAACGAGCCACAAACAGGAAGTTGATATCACCAACCATTCCCATTTTATTTAGGTGTAGCCATATAAATGGCCCACCCTGTAGTACAGTTATGTGAAAAAGTTTGGGCACCCCTATTAATCTTAAGCTTAATGTTTTATAAAAATTGTTTTTTTTGCAACAGCTATTTCAGTTTCATATATCTAATAACTGTTGGACACTGTAATGTTTCTGCCTTGAAATGAGGTTTATTGTACTAACAGAAAATGTGCAATCAGCATTCAAACTAAATTTGACAGGTGCATAAGTTTGGGCACCCTTATCAATTTCTTGTTTTAAATACTCCTACCTACTTTTTACTTACTTACCTAAGCACTTTTTTTGGTTTTCTAACCTCATTGAGCTTTGAACTTCATAGCCAGGTGTATGCAATCATGAGAAAAGCTACTTAAAGTGGCCACTTGCAAGTTGTTCTCCTGTTTGAATCTCCTCTGAAGAGTGGCATCATGGGCTCCTCAAAACAACTTTCAAATGATCTGAAAACAAAGATTATTCAACATAGTTGTTCAGGGGAAGGATACAAAAAGCTGTCTCAGAGATTTAACCTGTCAATTTCCACTGTGAGGAACATAGTAAGGAAATGGAAGAACACAGGTACAGTTCTTGTTAAGGCCAGAAGTGGCAGGCCAAGAAAAACATCAGAAAGGCAGAGAAGAATGGTGAGATCAGTCAAGGACAATCCTCAGACCACCTCCAGAGAGGTGCAGCATCAACTTGCTGCAGATGGTGTCACTGTGCATCAGTCAACTATACAATGCACTTTGCACAAGGAGAAGCTGTATGGGAGAGTGATGTGAAAGAAGCCGTTTCTGCAAGCATGCCACAAACAGAGTTGGCTGAGGTATGCAAAAGCACATTTGGAGAAGCCAATTTCTTTTTGGAAGAAGGTCCTGTGGACTGATGAAACCAAGATTGAGTTGTTTGGTTATACAAAAAAGCGTTATGCATGGCAGCCAAAAAACACAGCATTCCAAGAAAAACACTTGCTACCCACAGTAACATTTGGTGGAGGTTCCATCATGCTTTGGGGTTGTGTGGCCAATGCCGGCACCGGGAATCTTGTTAAAGTTGAGGGACACATGGATTCCTCTCAGTATCAGCAGATTCTTGACAATAATGTTCATGAATCAGTGACAAAGTTGAAGTTTGTAGACCCACAAGAAAAAAGTAGGCTAAAAGCAGTTCAAAATTGGTAACAGGACTAAACAGGCAGCATAGCTTTGTTCAGTGGAGTACGACTGTAATGAGTGTCACCGACACAGTTTGTAGGCCCACAAGAAAAAAGTAGGCTAAAAGCATTTCAAAATTGGAAACAGGACTAAACAGGCAGCATTGCTTTGTTCAGTGGAGTAAGACTGTAATGAGTGGCGCCGACACAGTTTGTAGGCCCACAAGAAAAAAGTAGGCTAAAAGCAGTTCAAAATTGGAAACAGGACTAAACAGGCGGCATTGCTTTGTTCAGTGGAGTAAGACTGTAATGAGTGGCGCAGACACAGTTACTGGGCCCAAACTAAAAAAGTAGGCTAAATGCAGTTCATAATTGGTATCAGGACTAAACAGGCGCCATAGCTTTGTTTAGTGGAGTACGACTGTAATGAGTGGCGCCTACACAGTTTGTAGGCCGACAAGAAAAAAGTAGGCTAAAAGCATTTCAAAATTGGTAACAGGACTAAACAGGTGGCATTGCTTTGTTCAGTGGAGTAAGACTGTAATGAGTGGCGCCGACACAGTTTGTAGGCCCACAAGAAAAAAGTAGGCTAAAAGCAGTTCAAAATTGGTAACAGGACTAAACAGGCGGCATAGCTTTGTTCAGTGGAGGACAACTGTAATGAGTGGCGCAGACACAGTTACTAGGCCCAAACTAAAAAAGTTGCTAAATGCAGTTCATAATTGGTATCAGGACTAAACAGGTGCCATAGCTTTGTTCAATGGAGTACAACTGTAATGAGTGTCGCCGATACAGTTTGTAGGGCCACCAGAAAAAAGTAGGCTAAAAGCATTTCAAAATTGAAACAGGACTAAACAGGCGGCATTGCTTTGTTCAGTGGAGGACAACTGTAATGACTGACGCAGACACAGTAAGTAGGCCCAAATAAGTACCGTATATACTCGAGTATAAGCCGAGATTTTCAGCCCAAATTTTTGGGCTGAAAGTGCCCCTCTCGGCTTATACTCGAGTCAAGGTGGGTGGCAGGGTCGGCGGGTGAGGGGGTGAGGGCGCTGAGGTATACTTACCTAGTCCCAGCGATCCTCGCGCTGTCCCTGCCGTCCCACGGGCTTCTGTGCTGCAGTGTCTTCCCCTCTTCAGCGGTCACGTGGGACCGCTCATTAAAAATGTGAATAGGCGGCTCCACCTCCCATAGGGGCGGAGCCGCCTATTCATTCCTCTAATCAGCGGTGCCGGTGACCGCTGATAGAGAAAGAAGCTGCGGCACCGAAGACCAGGCAGAGGGACAGCGCGAGGATCGCCAGGACTAGGTAAGTATAGCATATTCACCTGTCCCCGTTCCAGCCGCCGGGCATCGCTCCATCTTCCCGGCCGGCGCCTCCATCTTCCCGGCGTCTGCGCTCTGACTGTTCAGGTCAGAGGGCGCGATGACGCATATAGTGTGCGCGGCGCCCTCTGCCTGATCAGTCAGAGCAGAGACGCCGGGAAGATGGAGGCGCCGGAACGAGACGCCGGGAGCTGCAATCAAGGGAGGTGAGTATGTGTTTTTTTTTTTTATTGCAGCAGCAGCAGCGGCGGCAGAGATTTATGTGGAGCATCTATGGGGCACAATGAACGGTGCCGAGCACAGTATATGGGGCACAGCTATGGGGCACAATGAACGGTGCAGAGCACAGTATATGGGCACAGCTATGGCTCACAATGAACGGTGCAGAGCACCGCATATGGGCACAGCTATGGGGCACAATGAATGGTGCAGAGCACCGTATATGGGCACAGATATGGGGCACAATGAACGGTGCAGAGCACTGTATATGGGCACAGCTATGGGGCACAATGAACGGTGCAGAGCACCGTATATGGGCACAGCTATGGGGCACAATGAACGGTGCAGAACACCGTAGATGGGCACAGCTAAGGGGCACAATGAACGGTGCAGAGCACTGTATATGGGGCACAGCTATGGGGCACAATGAACGGTGCAGAGCACTATATGGGGCACAGCTATGGGGCACAATGAACGGTGCAGAGCACTGTATATGGGGCACAGCTATGGGGCACAATGAACGGTGCAGAGCACTATATGGGGCACAGCTATGGGGAAATATGAACGGTGCAGAGCACTATATGGCACAGCTATGGGGAAATAATGATCTATTTTTATTTTTGAAATTCACCGGTAAATGCTGCATTTCCACCCTAGGCTTATACTCGAGTCAATAAGTTTTCACAGTTTTTTGTGGCAAAATTAGGGGGGTCGGCTTATACTCGGGTCGGCTTATACTCGAGTATATACGGTAAGTAGGCTAAATGTGGTGCAAAATAGCTAACAGGACTAAACAGGCGGCATAGCTTTGTTCAATGGAGTACAACTGTAAGGAGTGGCTGACAGAGTTACTAGGCCCAAATAAGTAAGTAGGCTAAATGCAGTTCAAAATTGGTTACAGGAGTACACAGGCGGCATAGCTTTGTTCAGTGGAGGACAACTGTATTGAGTGGCGCAGACAGACTTAGTAGGCCTAAAATAAAAAGTAGTCTAAATGCAGTTCAAAATTGGTTACAGGAGTGCACAGGCGGCATTGCTTTGTTCGGTGGGGGACAACTGTAAAGAGTGGCGCAGACAGACACAGGTAGTAGGCCTAAAATAAAAAAGTAGGCAAAATGCAATTCAAAAATGGTAACAGAAGTACATAGGCGGCATAGCTTTGTTCAGTGGAGGACAGCTGTATTGAGTGGCGCAGACAGACTTACTAGGCCTAAAATATAAAAGTAAGCTAAATGCAGTTCAAAATTGTTAACAGGAGTACACAGGCGGCATAGCTTTGTTCAGTGGAGGACAGCTGTATTGAGTGGCGCAGACAGACTTAGTAGGCCTAAAATAAAAAAGTAGGCTAAATGCAGTTCAAAAATGGTTACAGGAATGCAAAGGCGGCATTGCTTTGTTCGGTGGGGGACAACTGTAAGGAGTGGCGCAGACAGACACAGGTAGTAGGCCTAAAATAAAAAAAATAGGCTAAATGCAGTTCAAAATTGGTTAAAGGAGTGCACAGGCGACATTGCTTTGTTCGGTGGAGGACAACTGGAAGGAGTGGCTGACACAGTTAGTAGGCCAATATAGTAAAGTGGGCAAATTGTCTGCCAAAACAATGTTCATAAATAAACAGGTGGCATAGCTAGATATGGGGTGGGCTCATCTGCTGAGTAGCAGACAGTGGTAGTATTAACTGGTCTAAATGGAGGGCAGGGTGTCATGATTAGGTAATTCAGAACCACAATGGACATTGAAGTTCAGAGCACATACAGTGACCTGACAATACCCCAAAAACATAGGACGAGCTCTGAGACGTGGGAACTCTACTGACCGCAATCCCTAATCCTCACCAACCACACTAGAGGCAGCCGTGGATTGCGCCTAACGCTCCCTATGCAACTCGGCACAGCCTGAGAAACTAGCTAACCTGAAGATAGAAAATAAGCCTACCTTGCCTCAGAGAAACACCCCAAAGGAAAAGGCAGCCCCCACATATAATGACTGTGAGTGGAGATGAAAAGACAAACGTAGAGATGAAATAGATTTAGCAAAGTGAGGCCCGACTTTCTGAACAGACCGAGGATAGGAAAGGTAACTTTGCGGTCAACACAAAACCCTACCAACAACCACGCAGAGGGGGCAAAAAGACCCTCCGTACCGACTAACGGCACGGAGGTACTCCCTCTGCATCCCAGAGCTTCCAGCAAGCAAGAAAAAACAAATAACGCAAGCTGGACAGGAAAAACAGCAAACAAAAATAATACAAGCAAACTTAGCTTATGCAGAGCAGTAGGCCACAGGAACGATCCAGGAGGAAGATAGACCAACACTAGAACATTGACTGGAGGCCAGGAGCAAAGCAGCAGGTGGAGTTAAATAGAACAGCACCTAATGACTTCACCACATCACCTGAGGAAGTAAACTCAGAAGCCGCAGTACCACTCTCCTCCACCAATGGAAGCTCACAGACAGAATCAGCTGAAGTACCACTTGTGACCACAGGAGGGAGCTTTGCCACAGAATTCACAACAGCAGGGCCCCTGTATAATCTTACTATCATCTATCATTTCAACAAATTTGGATTGGCAGTGCCATTGAAGGATTTAACAGCACAGACTAAACAGTGGTTGAGCAGTGAGAGGTAAGTTTTGCAAGTGGTAGAGCACTGTTCGAGCTGGGGGGGAACACGCTCTCGTTGGCGGCGGTACTGGCACAGGGCCCCTCATATTACGACGGTGTGTCTGATGTTGGGTGTGCACCACCACCACCAGAGACACTTTATTGTACTATGAGGGACCCTGTGCCAGTGCCTTCGCCCAAGAGTGGGCACACCCACCTGTCCAGGCAAACGGCACTCGCACGGGTGCTTGCACCAAGTGGTGACCATGGCCCCGTGGGGGGAGTCAGTCCATTTAGGGAGGTATAAAAATGGCCTATGGTGGACATTCAGCAGCTGCAAATGGAGGAATTGGAGCAGTCATTAAGAGGAGGCCAAAAGCAAGACATTTTTCAGGCAAGCTACGTGTCAGCAGGGGAAGGTGGGGCAAAATAATTTGAAATCCATGATAGGTTCATTTTAATGAAGGTTAGATCATCAACATTTCGGGTAGCCAGACGAGTCCTTTTTTCGGTCAGTATTGAACCAGCAACACTGAAGACTCTTTCTGATAGCACACTAGCAGCTGGGCAAGAGAGCTCCTGTAATGCATATTCTGCCAATTCAGGCCAGGTGTCTATTTTAGATGCCCAGTAATCAAAGGGGAATGACCTGTGAGGGAGAACATCCATAAGGGAGGAAAAATAGTTCGTAACCATACTGGACAAATGCAGTCTCCTGTCACTTTGAATCGATGCAGCAGTACCTGTCATGTCTGCGGTCATTGCGAAATCACTCCACAACTTGGTCATAAAACCCCTCTGTCCAACGCCACTTCTGATTTGTGCACCTCTAACACCTCTGCCATGTTGCCCCCTACAGCTCGCGTGAGAACCATCACCACTGTGTGCTGGGAATGCCTGAACCAAACGGTCTACAAGAGTTGCTTGTTTGGTAGCCAATATTTGCTCAAGGTTCTCATGTGACATGATATTTTGTAATTTTCCTTTATATCGTGGATCCAGGAGGCAGGCCAACTAGTAATCGTCATTGGTCATCATTTTTATAATGCGGGCATCCCTTTTTAGGATACGCAAGGCATACTCAGCTATGTGGGCCAATGTTCCAGGTGTCAATTCACTGCTAGTGCTGGGTTGAGGAGCACTTTCTTGCAAATCAACATCACTTGTCTCCCGCAAAAACCCTGTACCTGACCTTGCAACGCCACCAGTTTCTATTGCCCTCTGAGAAGCATCCTCCTCCCATAAATATTCATCCATATCATCCTCCTCCTCCTCCTCTTCGTCTGCCACCTCATCCAGGAGAGTTCCCTGAGCAGACAATGGCTGACTGTCATCAAGGCTTCCCTCCTCCTCGGCTGCAGACGCCTGCCCCTTAATGTGCGTCAAACTTTGCATCAGCAGACACATTAGTGGGATGCTCATGCTTATGATGGCGTTGTCTGTACTTACCAGCCGTGTGCATTCCTCAAAACACTGAATGACTTGACAGAGGTCTTGTAGCTTCGACCACTGCACACTAGACAACTCCATATCTGCCATCCAACTGCCTGCCCGTGTATGTGTATCCTCCCACAAATATATCACAGCACACCTCTGTTCGCACAGCCTCTGAAGCATGTGCAGTGTGGAGTTCCACCTTGTTGCAACGTCGATTATTAGGCGGTGCTGGGGAAGCTTCAAAGATCGCTGATGGTTCTGCATACGGCTGGAGTGTACAGGCGAACGGCGGATGTGCGAGCAAAGTCTGCGCACCTTCAGGAGCAGGTCGGGTAACCCCGGATAACTTTTCAGGAAGCACTGCACCACCAGGTTCAAGGTGTGAGCCAGGCAAGGAATGTGTTTCAGTTGTAAAAGGGCTATGGCAGCCATAAAGTTCCTTCCGTTATCACTGACTACCTTGCCTGCCTCAAGATGTACACTGCCCAGCCATGACTGAGTTTCTTGCTGCAAGAACTCGGACAGAACTTCCGTGGTGTGTCTGTTGTCGCCCAAACACTTAATTCCCAACACAGCCTGCTGACGCTTGCCACTAGCTGTTCCATAATGGGACACCTCGTGTGCAACAGTGGCAGCTGCGGATGGAGCGGTCGTGCGACTGCGGTCTGTGGACGAGCTCTAGCTTCTGCTGGAGGATGAGGAGGAGGAGAAGGGGGGGCGAACGCCTACAGCCTACTGTTTCCTAGACCGTGGGCTAGGCAGAACTGTCCCACTATGGCTGTCCCCTGTGGACCCTGCATCCACCACATTAATCCAGTGTGCCATGATGGACATGTAACGTCCCTGGCCATGCCTACTGGTCCATGCATTTGTTGTGAGGTGCAACTTTGTACTGACAGATTGCCTGAGTGCATGGACAATGCGGTCTTTTATATGCTGGTGGAGGGCTGGGATGGCTTTTCTCGCAAAGAAGTGTCAACTGGGTATGTCGTAGCGTGGTACTGCATAGTCCATCAGGGCTTTGAAAGCTTCTCTTTCAACTAACCGGTAGGGCATCATCTCTAACTAGATAAGTCTAGCAATGTGGGCGTTCAAACCCTGTGTACGTGGATGAGAGGATGAGTACTTCCTTTTCCTAACGAGAGTCTCTTGTAGGGTGAGCTGGACTGGAGAGCTGCATATGGTGGAACTAGCGGGGGTGGTGGTGGACATGGCAGACTGAGAGAGGGTTGGTGATGGTATTCTTGCTGTTGGCCTACATACAGTGTTTCCTACCAAGAACCTAGTGATTCCCTGACTGATTTGGCCTTGCGACGATACCTCCACATTTGCTGCAGGTGGTGTGGTAAACGGTGTGCTTACAGTGAGGGAAAGAATGTAGCGTTGCTGACTAGCTTCATTGTGAGCGGGTGCAACAACGTTACAGGACGTTTGGTAGTTAGTCAGGCTTGCAAGTGCATGTTCCACCAGGAGTGGAACAATCAGAGGAAAAGTATAATAGAAACATATGCACCACTTCTGCATTTATCGCCCACTCCTGGTTTTGGCTTACAAATACTGATGTAAAATACTGACCAAATACTGCTAGTGTGACGGCAGCCTAACTGTAGCCCCAACCCTAACCCTAACTTTAGCCCCAACCCTAACCCTAACTTTAGCCCCAACCCTAACCCTAACTTTAGCCCCAACCCTAACCCTTACTCTAACTTTAGCCCCAACCCTAACCCTAATGGGAAAATGGAAATAAATACATTTTTTAAAATTTTATTATTTTTCCCTAAATAAGTGGGTGATGAAAGGGGATTTGATTTACTTTTATAGCGGGTTTTTTAGCGGATTTTTATGATTGGCAGCAGTCACACAGTACAAGACGCTTTTCATTGCAAAAAATACTTTTTGTGTCTCCACATTTTGAGAGCTATAATTTTTCCATGTGAGGTCTTGTTTTTTGCAGGACAAGTTGACGTTTTTATTGGTACCATTTTTGGGCACGTGACTTTTTTTGATCGCTTTTTATTCCGATTTTTGTGAGGTAGAATGAACAAGAACCAGCAATTCATGAATTTCTTTTGAGTTGGGCACTTATACCATTCCACGTTTGGTAAAATTGATAAAGCAGTTTAATTTTTCGGGTCAGAACGATTACAGCAGTACCTCATTAATATCATTTTCTTATGTTTTGGCGCTTTTATACGATAAAAACTATTTTATGTAAAAAATAATTATTTTTGCATCGCTTTATTCTGAGGAATATAACTTTTTTATTTTTTTTTGATGACGCTGGATGGCGGCTCGTTTTTTGTGGGCCAAGATGACGTTTTCAGAGGTACCGTGGTTATTTATATCCGTCTTTTTGATTGCGTGTTATTCCACTTTTTGTTTGGAGGTATGATAATAAAGCGTTGCTTTTTGCCTCTTTTTTTAGGGTGTTCACTGAAGGGGTTAATTAGGGGGACAGTTTTATAGGTCGGGTTGTTACAGACTCGGCGATACTAAATATGTGCACTTTTATTGTTTTTTTTATTTAGATAAAGAAATGTATTTATTTTCCTTTATTTAGGAATTATTATTTTTTTTTACACATGTAAATATTTTTTACTTTTTTTTTACATCGTCCCAGGGGGGACATCACAGTAAAGTGACAGATCACTGATCTGACACTTTGCAGTGCTCTGTGTCAGATCAGCGATCTGACAGGCACTGCAGGGAGGCTTCCCGGCGCCTGCTCTGAGCAGGCGCTTGAAAGCCACCTCCCTGCAGGACCCGGAAGGCCCCCTGTGGCCATTTTGGAACCGAGCCTGCAGGGAGGAGGAGGATCACATCGCATTGCTCTAAGGGTCTCAGGGAAGCACGCAGTGAGCCCCCTCCCTGCACGATGCTTCCCTTTGCCGCCGGAACGCTGCAATCATCTTTGATCGCAGTGTGCCGGGGGTTAATGTGCCAGGAGCGGTCCGTGACTGCTCCTGGCACATAGTGCCGGATGTCAGCTGCAGTAGTCAGCTGACACCCAGCGGCGATCGGCTGCATTTCCCCCCGGAGCCATGACGTACTATCCCGTCACTTGGAATTAAGTCCCAGGTCACCTCGATGGGATAGTATGTCGTATGGGATTAAGGGGTTAAATAATCATCAGCAAGGGGTGGTGCTAGTGTCAGTCACACAGCTTCTATCCCCGTCTTCTGATTATATTATGATTTGTTTGAGGACAGCAATTGATGCTGTGGGGAAGAGCTGGTGTCACTCACCCTGCTTCTATCAGCATCCCTTGATGACATCTTCTTTCACAGCCTGTGCACTGCAGTACTTTACTCTGCCCTCAACAGGGCAGACAAAGTACGCCTGCACCGGAGCCGCGGCGTGAAGACCAGAAGAGGACGTCATGGAATGAAGATAGGAGGCACCGGAGCGGACCTGAGACACTCATTTGACCGGACCGCAGCGGGACCGCCCCTGGGTGAGTATAATCTAATCTTTTTTTCTCCTCTTTTAGGTTACATCGGGGGCTTATCTACAGCATTACAGAATGCTGTAGATAAGCCCCTGATGACGGTGAGTTTACCTCACCATCGATTTTGGGGGTGACAGGTTCCCTTTAAAGGGATGATTACTATCATTTTGCACTTTATAATGCACTCCAATTAATTATCTACCTTATTATTTTCCCTGTGGTTCCCCTTCTCCCTCTTTTCAATCAATTTAATTCCATGTATCTTGTCTTTTTATACCTTTTTAATTTGTTTATTGTATTTGTGCGGGCACTCTTTTGCACACCTACTGCTTAATAAAGGTGTTTTTTTTTGTCCCGTTACTACTCTTTTGGGTCCATACTTAGAGGTTTCTTTGGTTCCTCCCACCCCGAATGATCTGCCATTCACTCCTTTAGGTCACACATGTCACTAATTTGTGAATAAGGAGTATACAAGGAGCATAGAGGTAATCAGCAAAAATAACAATACTTTATTAAGTTACATGTAAAAATACAACATACCAATAATGTGCTAATAACGCAAACAATACAGTACTCAAGGATAGTTAAAAACAATACATAAGTGGGCAACCCCCGGTGTGCACCGTCAATAGAGCCAACGGTTACAGTGTGCCGCGATAGGTTATTATGTTGCCTGGTCGTGTTATTATGTCACTAATTTGTGTAGCATTTATTCATGGATTTCTTTTATTCCATATAAGCTGTTGCGCCTGTTTTTTCTGTTTGTTTCGTTAAGTTCCGTATAGGCCTCAACAAGACTGTCCTCCAGTAGGTTAGGATCGGGCATGTAGAGCATCCCAAACAAAATAACCCAGTGCCAGAAGTGTTTGGTCGCTTCTCCTTAGTTAAGCACTTGCATGCTCAGTTGAGTCGAGAGTGCATGTGTATGAAGGAATGAGACAGTATTGCTAATGAGAATATGGGCATTAGCACGTGACATTACAACAGGAAAGGTTGTCATCAAAGCCGCTGTATTGTTCAGCTTCAGACTTTGGGCGTATTTCCAATATAATTGCTATGATGGTCACTACCGACTTGCTGTGCACTTAGGCTCAGGAGGGCTCACATCACCTTCTGCTTTCTGCTGAGCAGTATATTTGGGGCTTCCATTTGAACACTACAAATGCATGTCTGACTGCTGTTTTTCGACTGTTCAAATAGAAGCCGACGGATTATTTAGTGCAAAACATTAGGCAATGTGAACCCTCCCTTTAATTTTCTGCAGATTAATCCTACAAGATTGCAGAGAGGGGAAGCCAACCAGTGATCACTCATCCGGCACGATACAGCGGGTAAGAACATACCGTATATACTCGAGTATAAGCCGAGATTTTCAGCCCAAATTTTTTTCATATGGCTATATGAAGATGGAAATGTCAGAGTCTGGCTTGTTTATAGACAAGGATGACAGCTGAAAGAAAGAAGTCAAGAAATAAAAAAGTGAAATTGTAAGTTCCTCTAATAAGCGCCTGCAGAGTCAATGCAACCAGCCAGACCAGTTTACTGAGCATTCGAGTCAGTATATAAGTGCAATCCACTCACAAGCAAAGAAATAACAATCCTTGTCCTCCAGCAATGCCGCCTAATGGCTGCAGGGAGGTCAGCTCATGTTCACAGTCATTAGGGTGACAATCTGACATACTAGTTTACCAGCCCTGAGAAGCAACATGTTACACGCTGCAAAATCATCAGTCTGACAAGGTCACTATTAGGCTTCTTTCACACTTGCGTCGGTACGGGGCTGTTGCAAAGCGTCGGCGCGACGTACCGACGGACGTTGTGCAAATTCAGCACAAAGTGGGCAGCAGATGCAGTTTTTCAACGCATCCGCTGCCCATTGTAAAGTCCAGGGGAGGAGGGGGGGAGTTCCGGCCGCGCATGCGCGGTAGGAAACGCAGGATCTTGAACGTTTTTAGGATACGACGGTCCGCCAAAACACGACGCATCCAGTGCATGACGTACGCGACCTATGGCCATACGTCACGATCTGTCGGCAATACAAGTCTATGGGAAAAAAAACGCATCCTGCGGGCACATTTGCAGTATGTGTTTTTTTCCCAAAACGACGCATTGCGACGGAGGCCAAATGACGCAAGTGTGAAAGAGGCCTAAAGCAAAGCACACTGCGCCCATGTGGCACTTGTGATCAAAAGTACATAGTTACCGCTACTACCAGGAAGCGCAGACGATGCACATGCCCAGGGAAAGCTTATACTGACGGTATGTACCCAGCGATCACAGATACTGCTCTGGTCATTCAGGAGACTTGTATTTCTCAGCTTAAGGATTAAACTAATGCCACTGCTGCCTCCACAGTACAGCAGGTCAAATATGAGGGTTTCCAATGCAAAGTTATGTGCCTTCATACAGAGGGAGCATTTTAGCCTCTAGTGTATATTAAAGCCCAAAACACACTTCTTGCCACACGGTACACCGGAAAGCAGCCTTGGGCCATTGCCGATGCTTTTCATGTATTGCTACAACCATTGCACCATGTTTTTGTTCCATTGACCACCCATAATATTTAGGAAGCACTTTGAGACCACATTGTTTCACAATCATTTAGTCGTTGGCCTGAAGTGGCTGGGCAGAGCTTCACCCCTACCGCACTCTATGCCATACTCAAAAAATACTCAATGGTAAAGTAAATATTATTTTGTTAAAATGGCACCTGTTAAGGGGTGGGAGGGCAGAAAGTGGTCATTTAGCTGATAATTTGCAGCATGCAAGAAAAATGGGCAACAGTAAAGTTGGAAGCAGCTTTGGCAGTGGTCAAATTGTGATGACTAGGCACAGGTACAGAGAGGGGAAGAAATTCAGTCCTGGCATTTGAAGTCACACAGGCCCATATTGTCCCCGTCCCCATGAACCAGATGGGATATATTACTAATATAACCCTGGATGGAGGAAAGGAAGATTTACTACAAGACCAATATTTCTAATGATACCCGTGGCTGCTGGGGTAAGTGACGGAGTCAGCGACTTTGTGCTCAATCACAGCTCTTAACAGTATGGGTATCGTGAGAACACCGATTCTGTTAGTAATGTAGCAGACAAGGCAGCCCACAACCAGACTGGCCCTTCTTGCATTTGCCAGAATTACCAGATGGCCAGTCCGGCCCTGACTAGGCAAAGGTTTTCTAAAACAGCCGGTTTTGTAACATATTCTCAGTGGTTAGTACCTACCAAAAGTGGTCCAATGACTAGTGATGGACGAACCTGTGGATGTTCAGGTCTGGCTGAACAGTTAAAAAAAAAAAGTTTGGTTCAGATACCAGAACAGTACCCGAACATCCATTGTTTTCCACACTGTCATCTGCATGACAGTGCAGCAAACACTAGCTCTGATCGGCAGTAAGCTCATTACTGATGGTCAGAGCACTGAAGCTCCCATGCTGTCAGATGACAGCGTGAGGCAGCAGTTGTGACCAGAGATAAAAATTTTACCTCTGGTCACTGGTATTGGCTGATGGGACTACTATTCTCATCTGCCATAAGAAATTTCTTGCTTCTTGATAACCAGCCATGATAAAGCTGACAGCCGATGGGTTGCAGCCCACAGCTGTCAGTTTTGCCATGCTGGTTATCAAATATAAAGGGGAACCAATGCAGTATTTATTTTTTTATAGCGCAGGCACCTGTTCATGAATACTATCATCAGCTGCCGCCTGCTCTCGCTGCTATCAGCGACAGGTGTAGGCTGATGGGAGTAGTACTCTCCCATCAGCAGATGCCTGTGACTGGTAGTAACTTATTACCACTGGCCACAGCTGCTGGCTCAGCAAGTCATCTGACAGCATGAGACAGGGTGGGAAATAACTGATGTTTGGGGTGCTGAACCTGAACAGTAACATGGACTTCCTAGAGAAGTCCATGTTTGGGGTCCATGCCCGAAAAAAAGGTGTACGGTATGGACCCCGAACTATACTGTTCGGGTTCACCCATCTCTACCAATGACAGTTGGTGAACCAGTGACATGTCAAGGGCACCTGGTTGATGCACCATAGCAAGCAAATCCACAGATGAGCTACTTTTGCTGAAGCTGCTTAAAAAGTAATTCTGGCTATGATACAATGGAGTCAGAACACACAGAGCATGGTATCCCTAGTAGAAAGGAGTTGGAACACAGAGAGCATGGAAGCTATGGTAGAAGAGAGTCAGAAAAGACATAGCATGGCAACCATGGTAGAAAGGATTCAGAACACAGACCGCATGACAGCTATGGTAAAAAAAAGGGTCAGAACACAAAAAGCAAAAAAAATTTGCCATCGCTGTGTGTTTAAGGCTGTGTCACACTTAGCGTAGGGACATACGGTCCGTTTTTTACAGGCGTGATATGCAGAAATGATCCCAAAACAGTGATCCGTATGTCATCCTAAAGCAGGGTGTGGCTGCATATTTTGCACATGTAAACCTCCGTATGTAATCAATATGACATCCATACAGTGAGATTTTCTCGCTGGCTTGCAAAATGGACATAGAATGGATCCATGGGCTCAAATATTCATGAAAACATATATACAGTCTATATATATATATATTATATATATGTCAGTGAGACACACACACACATATATATATAGTTATATATAGTTATATATACTGTATATATTTATATTTCATACAGCGCTAGATAACTTAAAAGCCGGTAATTCAATTGCCGGCTTTTGCTATCTCCTTATCAAACCCGACATGATATGAGACATAGTTAACATACAGTAAACCATGTCATATCCCTTACTTTTTACATATTCCTCACTAATAATGTTAGTAGAGTGTGTGTGCAAAATTTGGGGGCTCTAGGTGATAAAATAAAGGGTTAAATCATGGAAAAAACTGACGTGGGCTCCTGCACAATTTTCTCCGCCAGAGTGGGAAAGCCAGTGACTGAGGGCAGATACTAATAGCCTAGAGAGGGACCATGGTTATTGGCCCCCCTGGCTAAAAACATCTGCTCCTAGCCACCACAGAAAAGGCACATATGTAAGATGTGCCTATTCTGGCACTTAGCCTCTCTTTTCCCACTCCCCTGTAGCGGTGGGATATGGGGTAATAAAGGGTTAATGTCACCTTGCTAATGTAAGGTGACATTAAACCTGGTTAATAATGGAGAGATGTCAATAAGACACCTATGCATTATTAATCCAATAGTAGTAATATATATACAGTGGGGCAAAAAAGTATTTAGTCAGTCAGCAATAGTGCAAGTTCCACCACTTAAAAAGATGAGAGGCGTCTGTAATTTACATCATAGGTAGACCTCAACTATGGGAGACAAACTGAGAAAAAAAAATCCAGAAAATCACATTGTCTGTTTTTTTAACATTTTATTTGCATATTATGGTGGAAAATAAGTATTTGGTCAGAAACAAACAATCAAGATTTCTGGCTCTCACAGACCTGTAACTTCTTCTTTAAGAGTCTCCTCTTTCCTCCACTCATTACCTGTAGTAATGGCACCTGTTTAAACTTGTTATCAGTATAAAAAGACACCTGTGCACACCCTCAAACAGTCTGACTCCAAACTCCACTATGGTGAAGACCAAAGAGCTGTCAAAGGACACCAGAAACAAAATTGTAGCCCTGCACCAGGCTGGGAAGACTGAATCTGCAATAGCCAACCAGCTTGGAGTGAAGAAATCAACAGTGGGAGCAATAATTAGAAAATGGAAGACATAGAAGACCACTGATAATCTCCCTCGATCTGGGGCTCCACGCAAAATCCCACCCCGTGGGGTCAGAATGATCACAAGAACGGTGAGCAAAAATCCCAGAACCACGCGGGGGGACCTAGTGAATGAACTGCAGAGAGCTGGGACCAATGTAACAAGGCCTACCATAAGTAACACACTACGCCACCATGGACTCAGATCCTGCAGTGCCAGACGTGTCCCACTGCTTAAGCCAGTACATGTCCGGGCCCGTCTGAAGTTTGCTAGAGAGCATTTGGATGATCCAGAGGAGTTTTGGGAGAATGTCCTATGGTCTGATGAAACCAAACTGGAACTGTTTGGTAGAAACACAACTTGTCGTGTTTGGAGGAAAAAGAATACTGAGTTGCATCCATCAAACACCATACCTACTGTAAAGCATGGTGGTGGAAACATCATGCTTTGGGGCTGTTTCTCTGCAAAGGGGCCAGGACGACTGATCCGGGTACATGAAAGAATGAATGGAGCCATGTATCGTGAGATTTTGAGTGCAAACCTCCTTCCATCAGCAAGGGCATTGAAGATGAAACGTGGCTGGGTCTTTCAACATGACAATGATCCAAAGCACACCGCCAGGGCAACGAAGGAGTGGCTTCGTAAGAAGCATTTCAAGGTCCTGGAGTAGCCTAGCCAGTCTCCAGATCTCAACCCAATAGAAAACCTTTGGAGGGAGTTGAAAGTCCGTGTTGCCAAGCGAAAAGCCAAAAACATCACTGCTCTAGAGGAGATCTGCATGGAGGAATGGGCCAACATACCAACAACAGTGTGTGGCAACCTTGCGAAGACTTACAGAAAACGTTTGACCTCTGTCATTGCCAACAAAGGATATATTACAAAGTATTGAGATGAAATTTTGTTTCTGACCAAATACTTATTTTCCACCATAATATGCAAATAAAATGTTAAAAAAACAGACAATGTGATTTTCTGGATTTTTTTTTCTCAGTTTATCTCCCATAGTTGAGGTCTACCTATGATGTAAATTACAGATGCCTCTCATCTTTTTAAGTGGTGGAACTTGCACTATTGCTGACTGACTAAATACTTTTTTGCCCCACTGTACATGTGTCTCAATGACATATACATATACAGTACAGACCAAAAGTTTGGACACACCTTCTCATTTAAAGATTTTTTCTGTATTTTCATGACTATGAAAATTGTAATTTCACACTGAAGGCATCAAAACTATGAATTAACACATGTGGAATTATATACTTAACAAAAAAGTGTGAAACAAATGAAAATGTCTTATATTCTAGGTTCTTCAAAGTAGCCACCTTTTGCTTTGATGACTGCTTTGCACACTCTTGGCCTTCTCTTGATGAGCTTCAAGAGGTAGTCATCGGAAATGGTTTTCACTTCACAGGTGTGCCCTGTCAGGTTTAATAAGTGGGATTTCTTGCCTTATAAATGGGGTTGGGACCATCAGTTGTGTTGTGCAGAAGTCTGGTGGATACACAGCTGATAATCCTACTGAATAAACTGTTAGAATTTGCATTATGGCAAGCAGCTAAGTAAAGAAAAAAGAGTGGCCATCATTACTTTAAGAAATGAAGGTCAGTCAGTCTGAAAAATTGAGAAAACCTTGAAAGTGTCCCCAAGTGCAGTTGCAAAACCATCAAGCGCTACAAAGATACTGGCTCACATGAGGACTGCCCCAGGAAAGGAAGACCAAGAGTCACCTCTGCTTCTGAGGATAAGTTTATCCGAGTCACCAGCCTCAGACATCGCAGGTTAACAGCAGCTCAGATTAGAGACCAGGTCACACACACAGAGTTCTAGCAGCAGACACATCTCTACAACAACTGTTAAGAGGAGACCTTGGGCAGCAAGCCTTCATGGTAAAATAGCTGCAATGAAACCACTGCTAAGGACAGGCAACAAGCAGAAGAGACTTGTTTGGGCTAAAGAACACAAGGAATGGACATTAGACCAGTGGAAATCTGTGCTTTGGTCTGATGAGTCCAAATTTGAGGTCTTTGGTTCCAACCATTGTGTCTTTGTGCGACACAGAAAAGGTGAACGGATGGACTCTACATGCCTGGTTCCCACTGTGAAGCATGGAGGAGGTGGTGTGATGGTGTGTGGGTGCTTTGCCGGTGACACTGTTGGGGATTTATTCAAAATTGAAGGCATACTGAACCAGCATGGCTACCACAGCATCTTGCAGCGGCATGCTATTCCATCCGGTTTGCGTTTAGTTGGACCATCATTTATTTTTCAACAGGACAATGACCCCAAACACACCTCCAGGCTGTGTAAGGGCTATTTGACCAAGGAGAGTGATGGGGTGCTACGCCAGATGACCTGGCCTCCATAGTCACCAGACATGATCACAGTTTAGATGGTTTGGGGTGAGCTGAACCGCAGAGTGAAAGCAAAAGTGCCAACAAGTTTTAAGCATCTCTGGGAACTCCTTCAAGATTGTTGGAAGACCATTTCCGGTGACTACCTCTTGAAGCTCATCAAGAGAATGCCAAGAGTCTGCAAAGCAGTCATAAAAGCAAAAGGTGGCTACTTTGAAGAACCTAGAATACAAGACATATTTTCAGTTGATTCACCCTTTTTTGTTAAGTATATAATTCCACATGTGTTAATTCATAGTTTTGATGCCTTCAGTGGGAATGTACAATTTTCATAGTCATGAAAATAAAGAGAAATCTTTAAATGAGAAGGTGTGTCCAAACCTTTGGTCTGTACTGTATATATATATACCGTATATACTCAAGTATAAGTCGAGATTTTCAGCCCATTTTTTGGGGCTGAAAGTCCCCCTCTCGGCTTATACTCGAGTCATATCCGGGGGTCGGCAGGGGAGGGGGAGCGGGGGCTGTCTAGTTATACTTACCTACTCCCAGCGCGGTCCCTGCAGTCCCTGCTTTTTCCACCGCTGCATCTTCTTCCTGTATTGAGCAGTCACATGGTACCGATCATTAGAGTCATGAATATGCGGCTCCACCTCCCATAGAGGCGGAGCCGCATGTTCATGACTGCAATGAGCGGCAACTGTGACCGCTCAATACAGGAAGAAGATGCAGCGGTGGAAGAAGCAGGGACTGCAGGGATCGCGCTGGGAGCAGGTAAGTATACGGGGAGGAGCGCTGCGCGATATTTACCTGCTCCTCATTCTGGTGCGGCTCCGTCTCCAGCGTCCTCTGGCTGTGACACTCAGGTTAGAGGGCGCGGTGATGTAGTCAGTGCGCGCCCCCTGCTGAGCGTCAGTGCTGGAGACGGAGCCGCACGAGGAGCAGGTAAATATTGAAAGCGCCGGCGTCCTGAGCGAAGAGAGATGAGTATGTGATTTTTTTTTATTGCAGCAGCATTATATATGGCACATCTATGGGGCCATTATCAACGGTGCAGAGCATTTTATATGGCACAGCGTTCTATGGAGCATCTATTGGGCCATAATGAACGGTGCAGAGCATTCTATATGGCACAGCTTTCTATGGAGCATCTATGGGGCCATAATGAACGGTGCAGAGCATTCTATATGGCACAGCTTTCAATGGAGCATCTATGGGGTCATAATGAACGGTGCAGAGCATTATATATGGCACAGCTTTCTATGGAGCATCTATGGGGCCATAATGAACGGTGCAGAGCATTATATACGGCACAGCTTTATATGGAGCATCTATGGGACCATAACGAACGGTGCAGAGCATTATATGTGGCACAGCTTTATATGGAGCATCTATGGGGCCATAATGAACAGTGCAGAGCATTATATATGGCACAGCTTTCTATGGAGCATCTATGGGACCATAATGAACGGTGCAGAGCTGTTGTGAATTCTGTTGTCGGGCTCCCTCCTGTGGTCATGAATGGTACTTCGGCTGGTTCTGTCCATGGACTTCCTCGGGTGGCTGTGGGTGTTTCTGAGTTTCCTTCCACAGGTGACGAGGTTAATTCGTTAGCTGCTGCTCTATTTAACTCCACTTAGATCTTTGCTCCATGCCACCTGTCAATGTTCCAGTATTGGTCTAGTTCACTCCTGGATCGTTCTTGTGACCTGTCTTCCCAGCAGAAGCTAAGTGCCTGCTTGTATTTCTCTGGTTTGCTATTTTTCTGTCCAGCTTGCTATTTTGATTGTTGTCTTGCTTGCTGGAAGCTCTGGGACGCAGAGGGAGCGCCTCCGCACCGTGAGTCGGTGCGGAGGGTCTTTTTGCGCCCTCTGCGTGGTCTTTTTGTAGGTTTTTGTGCTGACCGCAAAGCTACCTTTCCTATCCTCAGTCTGTTCAGTAAGTCGGGCCTCACTTTGCTAAATCTATTGCATCTCTGTGTTTGTATTTTCATCTTTACTCACAGTCATTATATGTGGGGGGCTGCCTTTTCCTTTGGGGAATTTCTCTGAGGCAAGGTAGGCTTTATTTTTCTATCTTCAGGGCTAGCTAGTTCCTTAGGCTGTGCCGAGGTGCATAGGGAGCGTTAGGAGCAATCCACGGCTATATCTAGTGTGTTTGATAGGATTAGGGATTGCGGTCAACAGAGTTCCCACGTCCCAGAGCTCGTCCTATATTATCAGTAACTATCAGGTCTTTCCGTGTGCTCTTAACCACCAGGTCCATTATTGTCCTGACTACCAGGTCATAACAGTACAGGTGGCCCAAAGTACTAATGCATCTCAATAGAGGGATGAGAGAAGTTCTGAGACCATTTTTTTTTTTTGCAGTGTGTTTTGTCTCTCTTTTCCCCTTTACCTCTGGGTGGTTCAGAAGACAGGTGTAGACATGGACATTCAAGGTCTGTCCTCTTTGATGGATAATCTCACTATAAGTGTACAAAACATTCAAGATTTTGTGGTTCAGAATCCGATGTCAGAGCCTAGGATTCCAATTCCTGATTTGTTTTTTGGTGATAGATCTAAGTTCTTGAATTTCAAAAATAATTGTAAATTGTTTCTTGCCTTGAAACCTCGCTCCTCTGGTGACCCTGTTCAACAAGTAAAGATCATTATTTCTTTGTTACGTGGTGACCCTCAAGACTGGGCATTTTCCCTTGCGCCAGGAGATCCGGCATTGCGTGATGTTGATGCGTTTTTCCTGGCGCTTGGATTGCTTTATGACGAACCTAATTCAGTGGATCAGGCAGAGAAAATCTTGCTGGCTCTGTGTCAGGGTCAGGATGAAGCGGAGATATATTGTCAGAAGTTTAGAAAGTGGTCTGTGCTCACTCAGTGGAATGAATGTGCCCTGGCAGCAATCTTCAGAAAGGGTCTCTCTGAAGCCCTTAAGTATGTCATGGTGGGATTTCCCATGCCTGCTGGTCTGAATGAGTCTATGTCTTTGGCCATTCAGATCGATCGACGCTTGCGTGAGCGTAAAGCTGTGCACCATTTGGCGGTACTATCTGAGCATGGGCCTGAGCCTATGCAATGTGATAGGACTTTGACCAGAGCTGAACGGCAAGAGCACAGACGTCGGAATGGGCTATGTTTTTACTGTGGTGATTCCACTTATACTATCTCCGATTGTTCTAAGCGCACTAAGTGGTTCGCTAGGTCTGCCACCATTGGTATGGTACAGTCTAAATTTCTATTGTCCGTTACTCTGATTTGCTCTTTGTCATCCTATTCTGTTATGGCATTTGTGGATTCAGGCGCTGCCCTGAATTTGATGGACTTGGAGTATGCTAGGCGCTGTGGTTTTTTCTTGGAGCCCTTGCAGTATCCTATTCCATTGAGAGGAATTGATGCTACGCCTTTGGCCAAGAATAAGCCTCAGTACTGGACCCAATTGACCATGTGCATGGCTCCTGCACATCAGGAGAATATCCGCTTTCTGGTATTGCATAATCTGCATGATGTGGTCGTTTTGGGGTTGCCATGGCTACAGGTTCATAATCCAGTATTGGACTGGAAATCTATGTCTGTGTCCAGCTGGGGTTGCCAGGGGGTACATGGTGATGTTCCATTTTTGTCTATTTCGTCTTCCACTCCTTCTGAAGTCCCAGAGTTTTTGTCGGATTATCGGGATGTATTTGATGAGCCCAAAGCCAGTGCCCTACCTCCTCATAGGGATTGCGATTGTGCAATTAATTTGATTCCTGGTAGTAAGTTTCCTAAGGGCCGATTGTTCAATTTATCTGTGCCAGAACACGACGCTATGCGGAGTTATATAAAGGAATCCTTGGAGAAAGGCCATATTCGCCCGTTGTCATCACCGTTAGGAGCAGGGTTCTTTTTTGTGGCCAAGAAGGATGGTTCTTTGAGACCTTGTATTGATTACCGCCTTCTCAATAAAATTACAGTCAAATTTCAGTATCCTTTGCCGTTGCTAAACAACCACAGAAAATTGAAGTATACTACCGCAGATTAATCCATAAAAGCATCATTTTATTTCAAATGTTTAAAAAGAAAACACTATAGTACAGACAATAAAGATATAAATACAGAGATATCTGAATACAAGGAAAGGGTGCACCACAACACCCACTAACACATCACAAAGGAGGGATGAAGGAAATAAATCCAAAGGAGGGTGCTAGTCAGTCCCTGTAAATACTTATTGGGATCTAAGGTGCCAGTGCTCAATATCCCTCAGGGCATTACAGACTTCTATTAATGCTGCATATAAGTATCAGGAAAAAACTCCCATGATCTAGTGACCTATCGTCCCCATATATGCATATGTGACACATATAATGCTGCATTACAAGCTCATTATGGCCCCATAAGATGCTCCATACAAAAATATGCCGAGGGCGAAACGCGCGTTGGGGCGTGTTTTATCATCTATGGAGATGGAGAAGGGTAAGACTGTTACATGTGGAGGAGTTTAGCTGCATATATGGGGACGATAGGTCACTAGATCATGGGAGTTTTTTCCTGATACTTATATGCAGCATTAATAGAAGTCTGTAATGCCCTGAGGGATATTGAGCACTGGCACCTTAGATCCCAATAAGTATTTACAGGGACTGACTAGCACCCTCCTTTGGATTTATTTCCTTCATCCCTCCTTTGTGATGTGTTAGTGGGTGTTGTGGTGCACCCTTTCCTTGTATTCAGATATCTCTGTATTTATATCTTTATTGTCTGTTCTATAGTGTTTTCTTTTTAAACATTTGAAATAAAATGATGCTTTTATGGATTAATCTGCGGTAGTATACTTCAATTTTCTGTGGTTGTTTATCTAATGGGAAGTATATCGAGGTAATATTCCATGTAATGGTGTCAAACCTTTGACAGGACCAAATTTTGAGTATGGTCTTCGGACCTGAGTTTTCGTTCCTTTGCCGTTGCTGTCTGATTTGTTTGCTCGTATTAAAGGGGCTAGTTGGTTCACCAAGATAGATCTTCGAGGGGCGTATAATCTTGTGCGTATTAAACAAGGCGATGAATGGAAAACAGCATTTAATACGCCTGAGGGCCATTTTGAGTACCTGGTTATGCCATTCGGGCTTTCCAATGCTCCATCAGTATTTCAGTCCTTTATGCATGACATCTTCCGAGAGTACCTGGATAAATTCCTGATTGTGTATTTGGATGATATTTTGGTCTTTTCGGATGATTGGGTGTCCTTTTTGCCGTTGGCTGAGTTCGCCCTTAATAATCGGGCCAGCTCGGCTACTTTGGTTTCGCCGTTTTTCTGCAATTCTGGTTTCCATCTGTGTTTCTCTTCAGGGCAGGTTGAGTCTTCGGACTGTCCTGGTGTAGATACTGTGGTGGATAGGTTGCAGCAGATTTGGACTCATGTGGTGGACAATTTGACATTGTCCCAGGAGAAGGCTCAACGTTTCGCTAACCGCCGGCGCTGTGTGGGTCCCCGACTTCGTGTTGGGGATTTGGTTTGGTTGTCATCTCGTTACGTTCCTATGAAGGTTTCCTCTCCTAAGTTTAAGCCTCGTTTCATTGGTCCGTATAAGATTTCTGAGGTTATCAATCCTGTGTCATTTCGTTTGGCCCTTCCTGCTTCTTTTGCCATCCATAATGTGTTCCATAGGTCGTTATTGCGGAGATACATGGCGCCTGTGGTTCCATCCATTGATTCTCCTGCCCCGGTGTTGGTTGAGGGGGAGTTGGAGTATGTGGTGGAGAAGATTTTGGATTCTCGTATTTCGAGACGGAAACTCCAGTACCTGGTCAAGTGGAAGGGTTATGGTCAGGAAGATAATTCCTGGGTTTTTGCCTCTGATGTTCATGCTGCCGATCTGGTTCGTGCCTTTCATTTGGCTCACCCTGGTCGGCCTGGGGGCTCTGGTGAGGGTTCGGTGACCCCTCCTCAAGGGGGGGTTACTGTTGTGAATTCTGTTGTCGGCTCCCTCCTGTGGTCATGAATGGTACTTCGGCTGGTTCTGTCCATGGACTTCCTCGGGTGGCTGTGGGTGTTTCTGAGTTTCCTTCCACAGGTGATGAGGTTAATTCGTTAGCTGCTGCTCTCTTTAACTCCACTTAGATCTTTGCTCCATGCCACCTGTCAATGTTCCAGTATTGGTCTAGTTCACTCCTGGATCGTTCTTGTGACCTGTCTTCCCAGCAGAAACTAAGTGCCTGCTTGTATTTCTCTGGTTTGCTATTTTTCTGTCCAGCTTGCTATTTTGATTGTTGTCTTGCTTGCTGGAAGCTCTGGGACGCAGAGGGAGCGCCTCCGCACCGTGAGTCGGTGCGGAGGGTCTTTTTGCACCCTCTGCGTGGTCTTTTTGTAAGTTTTTGTGCTGACCGCAAAGCTATTTTTCTTATCCTCAGTCTGTTCAGTAAGTCGGGCCTCACTTTGCTAAATCTATTTCATCTCTGTGTTTGTATTTTCATCTTTACTCACAGTCATTATATGTGGGGGGCTGCCTTTTCCTTTGGGGAATTTCTCTGAGGCAAGGTAGGCTTTATTTTTCTATCTTCAGGGCTAGCTAGTTCCTTAGGCTGTGCCGAGTTGCATAGGGAGCGTTAGGAGCAATCCACGGCTATTTCTAGTGTGTTTGATAGGATTAGGGATTGCGGTCAGCAGAGTTCCCACGTCCCAGAGCTCGTCCTATATTATCAGTGACTATCAGGTCTTTCCGTGTGCTCTTAACCACCAGGTCCATTATTGTCCTGACCACCAGGTCATAACACAGAGCATTATATATGGCACAGCTTTATATGGAGCATCTATGGGGCCATAATGAACGGTGCAGAGCATTATATATGGCACAGCTTTATGTGAAGCATCTATGGGGCCATAATGAACGGTGCAGAGCATTATATATGGCACAGCTTTATATGGAGCATCTATGGGGCCATAATGAACGGTGCAGAGCATTATATGTGGCACAGCTTTATATGGAGCATCTATGGGGCCATAATGAACGGTATAGAGTATTATATATGGCACAGTTTTATAAGGAGCATCTATGGGGCAATAATCAACGGTTTGGAGCATTATATGTGGCACAGCTTTATAGGGAGCATCTAAGGGTCAATAATGAATGGTATGGAGCATCTATTTTTATTTTTGAAATTCACCGCTAGCTGCTGCATTTCCTACCCTAGGCTTATACTCGAGTCAATAAGTTTTCCCAGTTTTTTGTGGCAAAATTAGAGGGGGTCAGCTTATACTCGGTATACAGTATATATACACACCGTATATACTCGAGTATAAGCCGAGATTTTTTGGGCTGAAAGTTCCTCTCTCGGCTTATACTCGAGTCATGGTTGGCGGGGGGGTCGGCGGGTGAGGGGGGGGATAACTGTCTCATACTCACCTGCTCCTGGCGCTGTCCCTGCACATCCAATGGTCTCCGGGCGTCCGCAGCTCTTCCTCTGTTCAGCAGTCACGTGGTACCGCTCATTAAAGTAATGAATATGGACTCCACTTTCAAAGTGTTGGAGCCGCATATTCATTACTATAATGAGCAGTACCAGTGACCGCTGAACAGAGGAAGAAGCTGCGGGCACCGGAGATCATCTGTCCAGAAGCTGTCAGGGACTGTGCCTGGAGCAGGTGAGTATTAAATATACACCTGTCTGCGTTCCACCGGTGCTCCGTCTTCCCCGTCCTCTTGCTGTGACAGTACAGGTCAGAGGGCGCGATGATGTGTTAGTGTGCGCCCTCTGCCTGAACAGATACTGCGGAGTGTCGGGACGCTGAGGAGCAGTGGGCAGCAACGAGAGGTGATTATGTCATTTTTTTTATTGCAGCAGCATTACATGGGGCATATTTTTGTATGGAGCATCTTATGGGGCCATAATGAGCTTGTAATGCAGCATTATATGTGTCACAGTTTTGTATGGAGCATCTTATGGGGCCATAATGAGCTTGTAATGCAGCATTATATGTGTCACAACTTTGTATGGAGCATCTTATGGGGCCATAATGAACTTGTAATGCAGCATTATATGAGGCACAGTTTTGTATGGAGCATCTTATGGGGCCATAATAAACTTTAATGCAGTATTATATGTGGCACAGTTTTGTATGGAGCACCTTATGGGGCCATAATGAACTTGAAATGCAGCATTATATGGGGCACAGTTTTAATGAAGCATCTTATGGTGCTATAATGAACTGTATGTAGCATCTTATGGGGCCCATCATGAACTGTATGGAGCATTATATGGGGCTCCTGATTCAAGATGGATATTCAAAAACACTTAACCTACTGATGTCTCAATTAATTTTACTTTTATTGGTATCTATTTTTATTTTTGAAATTTACAGTAGTTGCTGCATTTTCCACCCTAGGCTTATGCTCGAGTCATTAAGTTTTCCCAGTTTTTTTGTGGCAAAATTAGGGGGGTCGTCTTATACTCGAGTATATGCGGTATATACCTATACTATGTGTTGTAGGGATTTCACTCACTCAGGTGCAACGGCTGACACTCAGGAGGCACGTTCCTTTAAAAGTTCACAAAGGTTTATTGCATCATAAACCATTTGGTAAAAATAACAGAAAACAAATAGCCTCTGGCTCAGGGAAGAAAACAAGTGTCCAGTCCTTCAGGCTCAGTCCTGGAGCCTTAACACACTCAGGAGGGTTCCACCTCCACACATATCTGCTGTGTTAAACATTAGCCCTTCTTTTATAGGACTAACCACACCCAGGAACCCATCACATGATTAGACATGTGGTTATGACATCACCACAGGTCCTGCAACACACATAGATAGGCAGGGTTATGTTACAGCGACAAGCCACCTATGTGACACATATCTCCCGTCGACTACACAACGTTTAGCCATGCTACAGTGTATACATTTATTTGATCTATTCTATTCTAACCTGTCTGTGTGATTATACTATACCCCACACTGAATTACCAGCTTTTCTATAGAACAATAGAACAACGGTGCGTATTTCTCGCAAGTCACACTGATGGTCCGTGTGTAATCCGTATTTTTCTCGCCCCCATAGACTTTCATTGGTGGATTTTTTGTGCAACACACTAACAAATGCAGCATGCTGCGATTTTCTACGCACGAAAAATATGGCTGCGAACTATACGGCAGATAGGAGCTGCCCCATAGGGAATCATTGGTCCGTGTGCAATGCGTTGTTTTTGCGCCTCTCATACGTCCGTAAAACTCTCTAGTGTGACCCCGGCCTAATTGTCTAATAACATAAAATATATATATACACAGTATGAATTTTTACATAGTTACATTTGATACTGTGAGCACCAGAAAAGAAAAAAATATTGTAACGGTGGAATTAGAAGTAATGTGTGAACCTAGCCCAAATTTTGAGGAGCATCAATCGCCTCCTAACTATGTAAACTGTGATCATGCACTGAATCCTAAAATCAATTTAGACCTTCGAATGAAACAAACTAGAAATGACTTTGACACTAATACCAGTCACTATGATGAGAGTAGTAGTACTAGAACCTCCTGATCATTATTTCCCTGAGCTCAGGCTTTGTGGTAATTGTTTCTGCAGTGGACAAGATTTCACATCTTCGCTGTCTCAGTCATAACCAATAAAAGACACCGGGAAAACCTAGCGTGAAGAATATCAGCGTGCACTCAAGAAACTCTGTGTGAAAAGACAATTTTGAAAACATTGAGGAAAGCCGAGCGATTTTCAAGCTCTCCGTTGGCGGTATCGTTGTATAGTACAGATGATTGCAATGTCTAGGAAGGTCACTCACGCTCAGATCAACTATTGATTCTTCGGATACCCTGAGGACAAGAGGTTGTGATGGCAATTTTATTTCTATTTTGTTTTGTTATCTTTTTCTTAGTTTGTGACACCGAGACTACCGGGGGAAGAAAGCGGCACAGCTCCTGGGCCCAGCGCATACAATTAGGAAATCAATATTTCTGCCTTCAGAAATCTGGTGGCTCTTGACTGATGTGACAGCGTACACCGCCCTTCTGCTATTCTACCTGCGGACAATCTCTAATGTTTTATTGTCATTTTCTGCAGATTATTTTACTTTCCTGCTCACGCTGACATACTCTGGTCTTTTCACTACCCCACAAATTGCAGCATTTCTCAACAAAGATTTTCTTTAATATTCTTTAACTTTTTTTTGTTCTTTTGCAGAACTATCTCAACATGTCGCCCAGCACTGATCATGCTGATGTTCTTGGTTCACAAGGGGCAGAGAGCTGGAGAAGAGACGTGGGGAAGTGGAAAGGTGAAAAGTTATCAACTGTGCGACAATAGGGGATGGACACGTGGTTGAATGGCACGTTTAGAACGGACGACGATATTCTGTGCGCGCCGAACGATCATTAACATTATATTCAATGAGCACAGAGCAATCGTGTCAAGGCCAGCACAGCACCTGTTTATGCAGAACAACGTGATGCCCACGATGAGCTTTTGGTGTGTGTTCTGTCTCCGCCATCTAATTTGTTACCCCGATTATCTGTTTGCATAATTGCAGGTTTCTCAGTATTGATATATTCATATCTTTATTTGTTTGTAGTGCTTTGGCTCCCTCTAGCGGTCAGAGTTATGTTGGCAGTTCCATTTTCTGTTTTTGGTATTTTCCATTTCTCATTCTCCTCCCCCTTTGCAATGCATTATGGTAGCTCAGCCTCCATTTCTCTCCATTTCCCTTTCACTTCCTCCAGTTTGCTTCCAAGGAAAGACGCTTGCACTTCATCCCCTTTGCGATTGCATTGCCGGTATGTCTTTATGCTTTCTGTAGATATTTCTGCTCTATATTAGCCTAGTTTAACCAGTTGTACTCCTAGTTCAGTTACTAGCTTTCTAAATGTTATGCATAATGTACATCATGTGTAGTATGTATCTGTTCTATACCATGCACTGATTCTATGCCAGGGATTCAAGCTTGAGGAGGCTAATTTGCATATTCCAGGTGCCTTCTGGGAAAGCGAAGAGTCTCCCTAAGCTAGAAGATCGTTGGGTACAGCCGGGACCAGCTGCTTGGAAAGAATCACCAAACCAGGGATTCAAGCTTGAGGAGGCTAATTTGCATATTCCAGGTGCCTTCTGGGAAAAGCGAAGAGTCTCCCTAAGCTAGAAGATCGTTGGGTACAGCCGGGACCAGCTGCTTGGAAAGAATCACCAAACCGCGCGCCTGTAGGACATTATTGCAAGAGAGCTTGGCTGAGTAGATTACACAAGAAGGAAAACACACAGCAAGTCAGCAGGATCTAGGAGCAACATGGCAGATGTGACAACCTACATGGTGAGCTGCAGCATGTGCTACATGTTCACAGATCGACCAGAAGAAGAATTAAATTTCACCTGTCAGAAGTGTAGACTAGTGGCCCTTTTAGAAGAAAAGGTGCGGGGTCTGGAAGAAAGAATAGCAACTTTGAAACTCATCAAAGAGAATGAAGACTTTCTAGACAGAACAGAAGCATCTCTACTGGTCACAGAAGGTGAAAAAAGTGTCAGAGAACCTCCAAAAGCAGATGAGTGGAAGCATGTGACCAAAAGAAGCAAGAAGACCATAGAGAAATCACCAACCACACAACTGAAGAACCGATATCAAATCTTTGTAGAGGATGAAGATGGCACACCTAAGGATGAAGCAATACCAGCAAGCAAAAAAGAAAAGGGCACACAGCAACAAGTGACAGCAAAAAGTACAGCCAAGAAGCAACGAAGAGTGGTGGTGGTGGGAGACTCACTACTGAGAGGCACAGAAGCAGCCATCTGCAGACCGGACATAACTGCAAGAGAAGTATGCTGCCTTCCAGGTGCGATGATCAAGGATGTGACCGATAGGATACCAAAGCTCTTCAGCTCCAAGGACGTCCACCCATTTCTTCTGATACATGTTGGCACCAATGACACGGCAAGGAAGGACCTACCGACAATCTGCAAAGACTTTGAAGAGTTGGGGAAGAAAGTAAAGGAACTGGATGCACAGGTAGTTTTTTCTTCTATCCTTCCAGTAGACGGGCATGGCACCAGGAGATGGAACAGGATCCTTGATGCAAACAACTGGCTAAGACGATGGTGCAGACAACAAGGATTCGGATTCCTGGACCACGGTGTGAATTACTTGTACGATGGACTCCTCGCCAGAGACGGACTACACCTCAACAAACCTGGGAAACACACATTCGCCAGAAGACTCGCTACACTCATCAGGAGGGCGTTAAACTAGAAGAAGAGGGGACGGGAAAAAAAACATTAGACTTGAACAAAGAAGATCCAGGAAAACAAACTCAGAAGGGAGGTAAGAACATTTCTAAAACAATCCACAGCGAGGAGATTGGAACAAAACAAAATCCTCTAAACTGCATGCTTGCAAACGCCAGAAGCCTGACAAACAAGATGGAAGAACTAGAAGCAGAAATATCTACAGGTAACTTTGACATAGTGGGAATAACCGAGACATGGTTAGATGAAAGCTATGACTGGGCAGTTAACTTACAGGGTTACAGTCTGTTTAGAAAGGATCGTAAAAATCGGAGAGGAGGAGGGGTTTGTCTCTATGTAAAGTCTTGTCTAAAGTCCACTTTAAGGGAGGATATTAGCGAAGGAAATGAGGATGTCGAGTCCATATGGGTCGAAATTCATGGAGGGAAAAATGGTAACAAAATTCTCATTGGGGTCTGTTACAAACCCCCAAATATAACAGAAACCATGGAAAGTCTACTTCTAAAGCAGATAGATGAAGCTGCAACCCATAATGAGGTCCTGGTTATGGGGGACTTTAACTACCCGGATATTAACTGGGAAACAGAAACCTGTGAAACCCATAAAGGCAACAGGTTTCTGCTAATAACCAAGAAAAATTATCTTTCACAATTGGTGCAGAATCCAACCAGAGGAGCAGCACTTTTAGACCTAATACTATCTAATAGACCTGACAGAATAACAAATCTGCAGGTGGTCGGGCATCTAGGAAATAGCGACCACAATATTGTACAGTTTCACCTGTCTTTCACTAGGGGGACTTGTCATGGAGTCACAAAAACACTGAACTTTAGGAAGGCAAAGTTTGACCAGCTTAGAGATGCCCTTAATCTGGTAGACTGGGACAATATCCTCAGAAATAAGAATACAGATAATAAATGGGAAATGTTTAAGAACATCCTAAATAGGCAGTGTAAGCGGTTTATACCTTGTGGGAATAAAAGGACTAGAAATAGGAAAAACCCAATGTGGCTAAACAAAGAAGTAAGACAGGCAATTAACAGTAAAAAGAAAGCATTTGCACTACTAAAGCAGGATGGCACCATTGAAGCTCTAAAAAACTATAGGGAGAAAAATACTTTATCTAAAAAACTAATTAAAGCTGCCAAAAAGGAAACAGAGAAGCACATTGCTAAGGAGAGTAAAACTAATCCCAAACTGTTCTTCAACTATATCAATAGTAAAAGAATAAAAACTGAAAATGTAGGCCCCTTAAAAAATAGTGAGGAAAGAATGGTTGTAGATGACGAGGAAAAAGCTAACATATTAAACACCTTCTTCTCCACGGTATTCACGGTGGAAAATGAAATGCTAGGTGAAATCCCAAGAAACAATGAAAACCCTATATTAAGGGTCACCAATCTAACCCAAGAAGAGGTGCGAAACCGGCTAAATAAGATTAAAATAGATAAATCTCCGGGTCCGGATGGCATACACCCACGAGTACTAAGAGAACTAAGTAATGTAATAGATAAACCATTATTTCTTATTTTTAGGGACTCTATAGTGACAGGGTCTGTTCCGCAGGATTGGCGCATAGCAAATATGGTGCCAATATTCAAAAAGGGCTCTAAAAGTGAACCTGGAAATTATAGGCCAGTAAGTCTAACCTCTATTGTTGGTAAAATATTTGAAGGGTTTCTGAGGGATGTTATTCTGGATTATCTCAATGAGAATAACTGTTTAACTCCATATCAGCATGGGTTTATGAGAAATCGCTCCTGTCAAACCAATCTAATCAGTTTTTATGAAGAGGTAAGCTATAGGCTGGACCACGGTGAGTCATTGGACGTGGTATATCTCGATTTTTCCAAAGCGTTTGATACCGTGCCGCACAAGAGGTTGGTACACAAAATGAGAATGCTTGGTCTGGGGGAAAATGTGTGTAAATGGGTTAGTAACTGGCTTAGTGATAGAAAGCAGAGGGTGGTTATAAATGGTATAGTCTCTAACTGGGTCGCTGTGACCAGTGGGGTACCGCAGGGGTCGGTATTGGGACCTGTTCTCTTCAACATATTCATTAATGATCTGGTAGAAGGTTTACACAGTAAAATATCGATATTTGCAGATGATACAAAACTATGTAAAGCAGTTAATACAAGAGAAGATAGTATTCTGCTACAGATGGATCTGGATAAGTTGGAAACTTGGGCTGAAAGGTGGCAGATGAGGTTTAACAATGATAAATGTAAGGTTATACACATGGGAAGAAGGAATCAATGTCACCATTACACACTGAATGGGAAACCACTGGGTAAATCTGACAGTGAGAAGGACTTGGGGATCCTAGTTAATGATAAACTTACCTGGAGCAGCCAGTGCCAGGCAGCAGCTGCCAAGGCAAACAGGATCATGGGGTGCATTAAAAGAGGTCTGGATACACATGATGAGAGCATTATACTGCCTCTGTACAAATCCCTAGTTAGACCGCACATGGAGTACTGTGTCCAGTTTTGGGCACCGGTGCTCAGGAAGGATATAATGGAACTAGAGAGAGTACAAAGGAGGGCAACAAAATTAATAAAGGGGATGGGAGAACTACAATACCCAGATAGATTAGCGAAATTAGGATTATTTAGTCTAGAAAAAAGACGACTGAGGGGCGATCTAATAACCATGTATAAGTATATAAGGGGACAATACAAATATCTCGCTGAGGATCTGTTTATACCAAGGAAGGTGACGGGCACAAGGGGGCATTCTTTGCATCTGGAGGAGAGAAGGTTTTTCCACCAACATAGAAGAGGATTCTTTACTGTTAGGGCAGTGAGAATCTGGAATTGCTTGCCTGAGGAGGTGGTGATGGCGAACTCAGTCGGGGGGTTCAAGAGAGGCCTGGATGTCTTCCTGGAGCAGAACAATATTGTATCATACAATTAGGTTCTGTAGAAGGACGTAGATCTGGGGATTTATTATGATGGAATATAGGCTGAACTGGATGGACAAATGTCTTTTTTCGGCCTTACTAACTATGTTACTATGTTACTATGTTACTATGTATATCATTGTTCACAGTTTCACCGCATCAATATACCACTACGTTTAATAAAGCACAGACTCAACCACAGTCTCCTTATTGGACCCCGGGTATAGCGGTTTAGCTGACTGTATAGCTACTTATGAGCCTGCCTCATCTAGTGAGGACAGAACAGTGAAACGGCAGCCATCCAACTAGTGGGATTCAAGTCACCGGCTACTCAGAGACTAAAGACAGCTACAGCAATCTCTGCACAGCCAAGTACTTTCCCAAGACACCATGTCTCACAAATCACATAGGACAAGATCTGTTACTTCCGTCTCCTCAAAGACAACATCCATCAGCAGCGCGGTCGCCATTGCCCACGCAAATGCTGAAGCCGCCAGAATACGACCGAGCTTTGCTTACCAAGAGATGCAACTTAAATTAGAAAAAGCACGCATAGATGATGAGAGAGCCGAGCAAGAGAGAAAAACGCAGTTAGAGAAGGCACGTGTGGATGCCGCCTTAGAAAGCCTAGCAGCAAAAAGGGAAGCAGCCGCAGCCCTCGCCGAAGCAGAATCGCTAGAAGTCACGCAAAATCCCAAGCTGCATAGCCAAAGCAGTACGTCGAGTCTGGAGTTTCCACTGCAAGACTCACCACAACGCACATCTCAGTATGTTAATGAACTTCCTGATCCAAACTATAACCCTGAACCAGTACCAAAACCAGAATACGACGTCTCCAGCGAAGTGAGCGAGAGTTGTCACGAGGCTCAGCTCCAGGACAGAAACAAACTCAAAAGCGTGAGGCAAAACAACTCTGCTAATGACTACCTTGCCCCTCATCAGGTACCCAACGTGGATCACCCTGCTGACACACCGTACATCAGGCCAAAGCAATACGACACCGGCTGGCACCACCATGAGGACACTAACAGGTAGGAACGCACCTCACATCACTATCAGGGTGACCCATCACCAGTCTACTCTGCTGACAACCGGTTCATGACAGAATTTGCCAAGTTCTTCACACGACGTGAACTGGTTGCCAAGGGACTCATGAAATTCACTGACTGAGCTGAAGGTTACAGAGCTTGGAAAGCTTCCTTCCAAAATGTCATTAGAGACTTGGGGCTACAACACAGGGAAGAGATAGACCTGTTAGTCAAATACCTGGGAGACGAGTCAGTCAAACACGCAGTAAGGATCAGAGACATTAATATAAACCGCCCTGAGACTGGCCTTAAAGAAAAAGCTGGATGAGTGTTGCGGCTCAGCAGAAGTAATAGAAAAAGCCTTGTTCAAAAGAATCGATGACTTTCCTAAAATATCTAACAAAGGTCTCCAGAAACTTAGAGAGTTAAGCGACCGGCTAAAGGAAGTCCAAGTTGCCAAATACGAGGATGACCTACAGGGACTTGCATTTCTCGACACAGCCAGAGGTGTTAACCCTATAGTCCAGAAGTTGCGCTACAATCTACAGGAGAGGTGGCTCACACATGGTTCCACGTACAAATACAAACACAGCGTTCCATTCCCTCCCTTCTCCGTTTTTGTAGACTTCATACACCAAGCGAGAATTAGAAACGATCCCAGCTTTGACTTTGCAATGCCATATGCCACACCATCACCACCTGCAAATCCACGCAGAACATCTGTGGCAGTACACAAGACTTATGTTTCTTCTTCAGATTCTAATTACAGGTCTGCTGGCTGCTCCCAATCAGAGACAAAGGTGCAGGACCCTGACAAGCAGTGCCCACTTCATCAGAAGCATCCTCTCCTGAAATGCAGAGCCTTCAGAGGAAAATCTATGCCAGATCGCAGAAGCTTCCTGAAAGAAAACGGTATCTGCTAAAAGTGCTGCTCGTCCACAACTCATCTCACCAAGGATTGCAAGGTCAGTGTGAAATGCACAGAATGTGGCACCACAGATCATAACACTGCTCTACACCCTGGCCCAGCTCCATGGAGTACACAAAACACGCCAGCTGACAGTGAGAATGGCGGGGAGGAAAGGAGCACTGATACAGCTACGCCAGAGATCCCTTCACAATGTACAGAAGTCTGCAAAGGGACAATAGACAGTAGGTCCTGTTCAAAAATATGCCTCGTCAGAGTATACCCGAAGGGCCATAGAGACCAAGCTGTAAGACTGTATGCTATCTTGGATGATCAAAGTAATCGATCCTTGGCTAGATCAATGTTCTTTGACCTATTCAACATCAAAGGGCCAAGCACTCCCTACTCCTTAAAGATGTGTGCAGGTACTGTGACAACAGCAGGCAGGAAAGCTACTGACTACCAAATCGAGTCTTTAGACGGACAATTCTGCCTACCGCTACCTATGATCATCGAATGTAACCAGATCCCAGACAACAGATCTGAAATCCCTACACCAGATGTAGCAATCCATCACGCTCACTTAAAACGAATAGCACACTTTATACCGGAACTCGACCATCAGGCCCAGATAATACTGCTGTTGGGGAGAGATATCCTGCAGGTTCATAAAGTGAGACGTCATATCAATGGACTCCACAACGCTCCCTATGCCCAAAGGCTAGACCTAGGATGGGTCATAATTGGCAACGTATGCTTGGGACGCATGCACGCCCCATCTTCTGTGACAAGCATGCTGACAAATACATTGGAGAAAGGACGACCATCTCTGTTTCAACCTTGTAACAATGAGTTCCATGTCAGGGAACTGCCACACAGCATCCAACTACCTGATCATTTAATAGACTTTACTCATGACAGCAGTATAGTGTCGGGAAGCTATGAGGATCAGTTAGGGTGCACAGTCTTCCAGAGAACTAAGCAGGACAACCAAGTGGCAATGTTGGTAGAGGACAAGTTGTTCTTAGAGGTAATGGACAAGGGACTTGTTAAAGATGAGACCAACAGCTGGGTCGCACCTCTTCCCTTCAAAACCCACAGACCACGTCTACCGAACAACAGAAATCAGGCATTACAACGTTTCTCCTCTCTCAAACGTAATCTGCAAAAGAAACCAGAGATGAACGATCACTTTTTCTCCTTCATGTCAAAGATTTTTGAAAACTGTCACGCAGAACTAGCTCCCACTCTCAAAGACTCTGAAGAATGCTGGTTCCTACCCATGTTCGGAGTATACCACCCTAAGAAACCAGGCCAGATCAGAGTCGTGTTTGATTCCAGTGCTAAATTTAATGACGTCTCCTTGAATGACGTTTTTACTGACAGGACCAGACCTCAATAACAAACTATTGGGTGTACTTATGCACTTCCGTAAGGATTCCATTGCCTTCATCGTTGACATCCAGCAAATGTTCTATTGTTTCCTTGTGAGAGAGAGAGACATGAACTTCCTAAGATTCTTCTGGTACAGAGACAATGATCCTACTAAAGAAGTCACAGAGTATTGCATGAGAGTGCACATCTTTGGCAACAGTCCTTCACCTGCAGTCACCATTTACGGACTCAAAAGGTCGGCTCAGGAAGGAGAAGCAGAATACAGAGCAGATGTCAGACAATTCATAGAAAAGGACTTTTATGTCGACGACTGTCTAAAAGCCATGCCTTCAAATGAAACTGACATCAGTCTTCTCAGGAGAGCAAAGGACATGCTTGCCTGCTCGAACCTTAGGCTTCATAAAGTACCCTCAAACAGCCAAGAACTCATGGAAGCGTTCCCTTCTCAGGACCTATGTAATGGTCTCAGAGACCTGGACCTGGGGTCAGACCCCGCACCAATGCAACGCAGCCTAGGGCTTCTCTCAAATCTACAATCAGACACTTTCACCTTTCAGGTCAGCCAGGAAGAAAGGCTTTTCACACGTAGAGGCATCCTGTCTACCATCAACAGTCTGTACGATCCCTTGGGTTTCGCAGCTCCTGTTACTATACAAGGCAAGGCCCTACTAAGAGACTTAACTAGGGAATCATCTGACTGGGATGCACCTCTGCCACCTGATAAGAGGATCCAGTGGGAAGAGTGGAAGAACTCGTTAGCAGCACTCTCCAACCTGCATGTGCCGAGACCATACACCCCTGTGCCATCTACTGAGATACAGAGCCAAAGACTATGTATTTGCAGATGCTTCTATCAAAGCAATTGACGCTGTTGCCTACCTCAAAACTGTAGACTCCAAATGTCAGTGCCACATTGGTTTCATTATGGGAAAGGCCAAACTCGACCCATTCATCGACAACAGCGGCCTACTGAGAGTAGGAGGCCGACTCAAAGAAGCTGAGATGGAGTTTGTGGAGAAATTCCCTCTTATACTTCCCGGAAAATGTCACGTTGCCTACCTAATCGTACAACATTACCACAATCTGGTCAAGCACCAAGGAAGACAATTTACAGAAGGAGCCATCAGATCTGCTGGCGTGTGGATCATCGGTGCAAAAAGACTCATCAGTAGTGTCATCTACAAATGTATTACCTGCCGTAAGCTTCATGGTTCAACTCAAACCCAAAAGATCGCTGACCTACCAGCAGATAGACTCAGCCCAGACCCTCCTGTTACTAGCATTGGTCTCGATGTGTTTGGACCTTGGTCAGCTGTTATACGTCATTACGAGAGGCGGCCAAGCCAATAGTAAACGTTGGGCAGTCATGTTCACTTGCATGTCAATCAGAGCCGTCCACTTAGAGGTCATCGAGTCCCTTGACACGTCAAGCTTCATCAATGCCTTAAGACGTTTTATGGCCATCCGTGGTCCTATCAAGCACATACGTTCAGACAGAGGTACTAACTTCGTCGGTGCAGCAAAGAAATTAGGAATACCTTCAAATCTAAACTATAAGACTCTCGAGAGGTTCCTCAGTGACCAAGGCTGCACATGGTCATTTAACCCACCTCACTCTTCACATATGGGAGGATTTTGGGAACGAATGATTGGTCTAGTATGGAGAATTCTTGACTCCACTCTTCTTCAAGAAGGAGCAGCGAGGCTTACCCACGAAAGCCTAATCACCTTCATGGCTGAAGCTGCAGCTATAATCAATGCAAGACCCCTGGTTCCAGTTTCTAACGACCGTGAGGAGCCCTTGTTATTGACTCCATCTACTTTACTTACCCAGAAAACGGGACTGTCCAGTGCCCCTCCAGGAGGATTCGACGCTAAGGACCTCTACAAGTGCCAATTGAGACAGGTACAAAGTCTTGCAAATACTTTCTGGGACAGGTGGCGCAAACAATATTTGTCTACCCTGCAGCCACGTACAAAGTGGCAATCTACTAAACCTAATCTGAACATAGGTGACCTTGTTCTTGTGAAAGACTGTCAGATTCACCGGAACCAGTGGCCACTTGGTCTAGTTACCGCAATGTTCCCGAGCAAGGATGGCAACGTCCGCAAAGTTGAGCTAAGGATGACCAAAGGGAATGAACCTAAGACATTTTCCAGACCGGTATCTGAACTGGTCCTATTGTTGCCTTCAGAAGAAAGGAGTAGTGACATCCGTTGATGCCAGACGGGGAGTGTTCTGTCTCCGCCATCTAATTTGTTACCCTGATTATCTGTTTGCATAATTGCAGGTTTCTCAGTATTGATATATTCATACCTTTATTTGTTTGTAGTGCTTTGGCTCCCTCTAGCGGTCAGAGTTATGTTAGCAGTTCCATTTTCTGTTTTTGGTATTTTCCATTTCTCATTCTCCTCCCCCTTTGCAATGCATTATGGTAGCTCAGCCTCCATTTCCCTCCATTTCCCTTTCACTTCCTCGAGTTTGCTTCCAAGGAAAGACGCTTGCACTTCATCCCCTTTGCGATTGCATTGCCGGTATGTCTTTATGCTTTCTGTAGATATTTCTGCTCTATATTAGCCTAATTTAACCAGTTGTATGTTGTGAGTTCTGTTTTTGGGCTCCCTCTGGTGGTTACTGGTGGTACTGGGTGACTTGTGTTCTCTGCGGTCTCTGGTGTCCACCTGTTCCATCAGGATATGGGAGTTTCCTATTTAGCCTGGCTTTCTTGTCATTTCCTCGCCGGCTATCAATGTAATCAGTGTGTCTTTTTTCCTCTGCTACCCGCTTCTGTAATCTTCAGGACAAGCTAAGTTTTGATTTTCCTGTTCCACGTTTTGCTTTATTTTTGTCTTGTCCAGCTTGCAGATATGTGATTTCTTTTTGCTGGTTGCTCTTGTGGGCTGAAATTACTCCTCATGTTCCATGAGTTGGCACATGAGTTCAAGTAATTTCAGGATGGTTTTTTTGAAGGGTTTTTCGCTGACCGCGCAGTTCACTTTTGTATCCTCTGCTATCTAGCTTTAGCGGGCCTCATTTTGCTGAATCTGTTTTCATAACTACGTATGTGCTTTCCTCTCATTTCACCGTTATTACATGTGGGGGGCTGCTATTTCTGTGGGGTGTTTCTCTGGAGGCAAGAGAGGTCTGTGTTTCTTCTAATAGGGGAAGTTAGTTCTTCGGCTGGCGCGAGACGTCTAGAATCATCGTAGGCACGTTCCCCGGCTACAGCTAGTTGTGTGTTAGGTTCAGTATCGCGGTCAGCTCAGGTTCCATCACCCTAGAGCTTGTTTTGCTTTTGTGCTTGTCCTTTTGTGATCCCCTGCCATTGGGATCATGACAGTTGTACTCCTAGTTCAGTTACTAGCTTTCTAAATGTTATGCATAATGTACATCATGTGTAGCATGTATCTGTTCTATACCATGCACTGATTCTATGTATATCATTGTTCACAGTTTCACCGCATCAATATACCACTACGTTTAATAAAGCACAGACTCAACCACAGTCTCCTTATTGGACCCCGGGTATAGCGGTTTAGCTGACTGTATAGCTACGTATGAGCCTGCCTCATCTAGTGAGGACAGAACAGTGTGTTTTATGGCAGCTATGGTAGGAAGGAGTCAGAATACAGAGTAAGGCCGGGGTCACACTAGTGAGTTTTACGGACGCATGAGCGCAGAAAATACGTCCAGAAAATACGCATTGCACACGGCCCAATGATTCTCTATGGAGCAGCTCCTATCTGCCATATATTACGCATCCGTAATAAACGGTATGTTACGAGCGTAGAAAATCGCAGCATGCTGCGTTTGTCAGCGCATTGCGCAAAAAATAAATACGCCAATGAAAGTCTATGGGGGCGAGAAAATTACGGATTACACACGGACCATGCGTGTGACTTGCGAGAAATACGCAGCGGTGTTCTATAGAAAAGCCGGCAATTCAGTGCGGTGTACAGTAAAATCACACTGACAGAATAAAATAGAATAGGTAGAATAAATGTGTACACATAGTATAGGGGTATATAAATATATATGTCAGTGAAACACATATATATATATATATATATATATATATATATATATATATATATTTAATTCAGCGCTAGATAGCAGAAAAGCCGGTAATTCAATTGCTGGCTTTTCCTATCTCCTTCACAAACCCGACGTGATATGAGACATGGTTTACATACAGTAAACCATCTCATATCCCTTCTTTTATTACATATTCCTCTTTAGTAATGTAAGAATTGTCTTTGTGTCAAATTTGGGGTTTCTAGCTATTAAATTAAAGGGTTAAATCCCAGAAAAAATTGGCATGGGCTCCCACGCAATTTTCTCCGCCAGAGTGGGAAAGCCAGTGACTGAGGGCAGATATTAATAGCCTAGAGAGGGACCATGGTTATTGGCCCCCACCTGCCTAAAAACATCTGCCCCCATTCACCCCAGAAAAGGCACATCTGTAAGATGCGCCTATTTTGGCACTTAGCCACTCTCTTCCCACTCCCCTGTAGTGGTGGGATATGGGGTAATGAAGGGTTAATGTCACCTTGCTATTGTAAGGTGACATTAAGCCAGGTTAATAATGGAGAGGCGTCAATTATGACACCTATCCATTATTAATCCAATAGTACGAAATGGTTAATAAAACATACACACATTATTAAAAAGTATTTTAATGAAATAAAGACACATGGTGTTTTAATATTTTATTATACTCTTAATCCACCTGAAGACCCTTGTCACCTGAAATAAAGTTAAAAAAAACAAACAACAATATTCCATACCTTCCGTCGTTACAGTCTTGTCCCACGCTGTAAATCCATCTGAAGGGGTTAAATAATTTTACACCCAGGAGCTCTGCTAATGCAGCTGTGATCCTGACTGTAAAATTTGGTGAATGCATGGAATACAGGGGAATGTACTGTAGTTACCTCGAGTCGCGGTGATGCGCCCTCTGCTGGATGAACTCATATGAACTCGAGCATGGGAAAATATTCTGAAAAGTTCCCAGGCTCGAGCTTTGGTAGAAAATAGTTGGAACACACATAGCATGGCAATGCAGCGCCCCCACGTCTGGGCAATAGGGTACTCGGTAGCGGGTCCTTAGGTTCGGGGGATGTCACGGTGGCCCGACCCGGCCCATGGCTCTTTGAGGGGCGCACAAATAAAAGGGAGAATGTTTATAAGAATAATGTTCGTGATGCCACCTGTGGTATTCGGTCAGGTTGACCGACGCTGCTTAGGAGTCCGCTGGGATGATGTTATGGCAGCCAGATGGTATACCTTCCCACTGCTGAAGTGTTTCCCCAGGGCTTCCCAGAGGTGTAGATGTTGGATAGTGGATGATGTAAGGCACAGTGAATAATGAGGACACAAGGTTGCAGTCTCTTTACCTTTACTGAAGGCTTCAGCATCCACAGTCCAGGGTAGGGACCGCAGGGTAGGCAGAGTCCGGCCGGTCTGAAGGCAAATCCAGAGTCCCCTTATCCAGGTGGAATTCAATAGCCTTCCTCTAGCATCTGGGCATTGTAGTACCCCCTGCTGAGCAACTCGGTAAGGTCCTCACAACTATTGGAGATGTTAAGTCTCTTCCTCTCTGTCCCCCTGACGGACAGGACAAAACCCGTATGACTGGTGGCCTGGGGCTTTTTATAGGGACCCTAGAGACGCCCCGGCCCCCACAAGTTGCCACCGTGCCTCCTGGGTATGTGTTCGGGCAGCCAACGTGCAATCAACTGTCCTGCCAGTCTCTGAAGTAATGCATAGAGATCCTTACTCCCTCGGTGTTCTGGCTACCGGAACTGCGCTTCAGAAGGAGGCAGCCTGCTTCTAGCTGGTCCCCCTCTGATATTCTCCTTTTGCTATGACTTTGTTTCTCACTTACTGCAACACAATTCCTTTTAATGTGTCTTTCTTGGGATGCTGCCGCACGTGGGGAAGGCGCAGCTCCATGTACCCTCGTCTTCCGCAGACCGCAGTCTGGAGCTGGCTGGAACCCACTCCAGCCAACCTCTGCCGAACTCGGTCGGGATCTGACTGACTCTCTGTCCTGACCACCAGTTTTACCTATATGTGAGGAGTGCCCTAATAGATAGAAGCTTAGCTCCCCCTGGCGGACTGGAGTGTGAAGTGTGTTATGTGGTTGTGATACCTGGACAGAAGATCTCCTTCATTGCCTTCAGAAGTATCATCACTCCCCCTGGTGGAAGAATAACATTACTGCAATGACCAGGACTCTGGGGCGCTGCAGCAACCATGGTAGAAACAAGTCAGGACGCACAGAGCATGGCAGCTTCCTTCCTACCAAAACGCTGATTCTTGCAGTACCAGCAGGGTGGAACCACTCACTGGACCAAAAATTCATAAAACAAAAGTTTAAATGAGTGAAACACAGGTTATACTGAGTCTTGCCTCACAAAACTATGTAGCAATCTGCTCCCCCTGCCCTATAAGGCCGGCCTCACACTCAGCGTATAAAAATATGGTCCGTATTCTACGGTCGTAATATGCCTCAAAATTCGAAATACGGTGATCCGGAAGTACTCCGTAGGCAAGGTGTGGTCGCGTATTTTGCGCATGTAATGTTGCGTATGTAATCCGTATGCCCACCGTAATGCGTATTTTTCACGCAACCTGACAAAATGGACATTTAACGGTTTTGGAGGGTGAAATTGATTTAAATTACCCTCATCAACCCTATTTAAGGCCTCTACAACAGGTGGCTCACTCCCATATGGTCATTTTGTGGTTTGACATCTGTTGTAGTGTTGTGGTAACATTTTTACCATGTCTGACCACCTGCAGTTCACTCCAACACAGCGGGTTTTGTTTAACTGGCTATTGTCTCGTCGGTTTGGGCACCCATACCCTGTGATTGTGGATCCGCGAAGGAGGAGCAGAAGAATGTGGGTGCATCCTCTTTTGACTAAACGCCTCACTAAAGGCCATTTTCATAGGCTATATACAGCTCTGTGGGAACATCCAGAAAAGTTTTCTCTCTACTGTCGCATGTCAATCCAAAAATTTGACAGATTGTTGGAGATATTACGCCCAGGTATCCCATTTCAGGACACCAGGATGCGCAAAGCCTTCTCCGCCGAGGAGCGTCTTCTCCTTACGTTACGGTATGTATTCTACATACTCACATACTGTATGATGATGATCTTTTTTCTTTTTTTTTTGTTTTTCAATCTGTTTTTGGCCGGAATATGTGTACATTATGTCCCAAACAGATGTGACAAAGTGACGTAACTGTTATAGTTAAGCACCTTAAGGACATTTTTCCCTTTCCAGCGTTAATCTAGTATCCAAAAAATGCAAATATGATTGTGCTTATTCATGTTTTGTGTTCACTCTTGAAACATACCTTATTTTTTTTTTGTGTGTTTCACTTTCAGATTCCTGTCCACTAAATTGTCCTTTGCGGGACTCCACCTGGAATTTTTGATTGGCCGGTCCACAATTTTTGGCATTGTGCGGTTAACCTGTCAGCAAATATGTGATAGACTCAAGGACCTTGTGATGCCTGAGCCAAAACAGGCTGATTGGCTCAAAATAGCCCGTGGGTTCCAGGTCAATTGTGACTTCCCAAACTGCATTGGAGCGGTGGATGGGAAACATATCAGGGTGCGTAAGCCGCAGAACTCTGGCTCCCAATTCTACAATTATAAGCAGTTTTTCTCTGTAGTTCTGTTAGCTGTAGTTGACAGTAACTACAGGTTTATAATTGTAGACATTGGGGCCTATGGCCGAACTGGAGAATCTAGGGTCTTCAATTCGTCTATAATGGGTCGGCGGCTACGTGACAACCAGTTACATCTCCCACCACCACAACAACTCCCAGGCTCCACTGCAGAAGCACTGCCTTTTTTTTTTGTGGGAGATGAGGCGTTCCAACTCACCAGACACGTCATGAGGCCTTATCCCCGGCGCAACCTGGACCACCGTCGGAGGATCTTTAATTTGCGGCTTTCTAGGGCGCGGAGACTGGTGGAGTGCGCCTTTGGTATTCTGGTGGCCAAATGGCGTGTCCTACAGACTGCCATACAGCTCAGTGAGGCTACAGTAAATTAAGTTATCAAAGCATCAGTAATTTTGCACAACTATACCCGCATACATGATTGCTTCTCAGAAGGTAATGATGAACACATGTTGCGTAGTGTAATTAGGCCAACACCACATGGCCCTCCTCCGCGCCGTCCCCTTTCTGGACTAAAAGTTAGGGATGTTTTGACAAATTTTTTTGTTTCTCCTCAGGGTTCTACTACCTGGCAAGATTATGCTGTTTCTCAGTTGTGATTTCATTTTTTTCAACATATCTTTGAGAAATATACTATTTTCATCCACTGAAACAGTACTGTGTGTGTGTTGTGTTTCCTTAATGACCATATGTTTATGTTTTCGGAATATGTGTGTTATTCAAAAATGATTAATCCACAAACATCAATTGGCTTTTGTGATAACTTTTTAGTAACATACCAAGCCTTTTTTTGGTAACTTTAACCCCTTTACCCCCAAGGGTGGTTTGCACGTTATGGACCAGGCCAATTTTTACAATTCTGACCATTGTCCCTTTATGAGGTTATAACTCTGGAAAGCTTCAACGGATCCTGGTGATTCTGACAATGTTTTCTCGTGACATATTGTACTTCATTATAGTGGTAACATTTCTTTGATACTCTCTGCATTTATTTGTGAAAAAAATGGAAATTTGGTGAAAATTTTGAAAATTTCACAATTTTCCAACTTTGAATTTTTATGCAATTAAATCAGAGATATGTCACACAAAATACTTAATAAGTGACATTGCCCACATGTCTACTTTACATCAGCACAATTTTGGAACCAAAATTTTTTTTGTTAGGGAGTTATAAGGGTTAAAAGTTGACCAGCAATTTCTCATTTTTACAACACCATTTTTTTTAGGGACCACATCTCATTTGAAGTCATTTTGAGGGGTCTATATGATTGAAAATACCCAAGTGTGACACCATTCTAAAAACTGCACCTCTCATGGTGCTCAAAACCACATTCAAGAAGTTTATTAACCCTTCAGGTGTTTCACAGGAATTTTTGGAATGTTTAAATAAAAATGAACATTTAACTTTTTTTCACAAAAAATTTACTTCAGCTCCAATTTGTTTTATTTTACCAAGGGTAACAGGAGAAAATGGACCCCAAACGTTGTTGTTCAATTTGTCCTGAGTACGCCGATACCCCACATGTGGGGGTAAACCACTGTTTGGGTGCATGACAGAGCTCGGAAGCGAAGGAGCTCCATTTGACTTTTGATTGGAATTGAGATGGGACGCCATGTTGCGTTTGGAGAGCCACTGATGTGCCTAAACATTGAAACCCCCCACAAGTGACACCATTTTGTAAAGTAGACCCCCTAAGGAACTTATCTAGATGTGTGGTGGGCACTTTGACCCACTAAGTGCTTCTCAGAAGTTTATAATGCAGAACCGTAAAAATAAAAAATCATTTTTTTTCACAAAAATTCTTTTCGCCCCCAATTTTTTATTTTCCCAGGGGTAAGAGAAGAAATTGGACCCCAAAAGTTGTTGTACAATTTGTCTTGAGTATGCTGATACCCTATATGTGGGGGTAAACCACTGTTTGGGTGCATGACAGAGCTCGGAAGCGAAGGAGCTCCATTTGACTTTTGACTGGAATTGAGATGGGACGCCATGTTGCGTTTGGAGAGCCACTGATGTGCCTAAACATTGAAACCCCCCACAAGTGACACCATTTTGTAAAGTAGACCCCCTAAGGAACTTATCTAGATGTGTGGTGGGCACTTTGACCCACTAAGTGCTTCACAGAAGTTTATAATGCAGAACCGTAAAAATAAAAAATCATTTTTTTTCACAAAAATTCTTTTCGCCCCCAATTTTTTATTTTCCCAGGGGTAAGAGAAGAAATTGGACCCCAAAAGTTGTTGTACAATTTGTCTTGAGTACGCTGATACCCCATATGTGGGGGTAAACCACTGTTTGGGCGCACGGGAGAGCTCGGAAGGCAAGGAGCGCCATTTGACTTTTCAATGCAAAATTGACAGGAATTGAGATGGGACGCCATGTTGCGTTTGGAGAGCCACTGATGTGCCTAAACATTGAAACCCTCCACAAGTGACACCATTTTGGAAAGTAGACCAACGAAGGAACTTATCTAGATGTGTGGTGAGCACTTTGACCCACCAAAGTTTATAATGCAGAGCCGTAAAAATAAAACAACTTTTTTCCACAAAAATTATTTTTTAGCCCCCAGTTTTGTATTTTTTCCAAAGGTAACATTAGAAATTGGACCCTAAGTATTGTTGTCCAATTTGTCCTGAGTACGCTGATACCACATATGTGGGGGGGAACCACCGTTTGGGCGCATGGGAGGGCTCGGAAGGGAAGGAGCGCTATTTGGAATGCAGACTTAGATGGAATGGTCTGCAGGCATCACATTGCGTTTGCAGAGCCCCTAATGTACCTAAACAGTAGAAACCCCCCACATGTGACCCCATATTGGAAACTAGACCCCCCAAGGAACTTATCTAGATATGTTGTGAGAACTTTGAACCCCCAAGTGTTTCACTACAGTTTATAACGCAGAGCCGTGAAAATAAAAAATCCTTTTTTTCCCCACAAAAATTATTTTTTAGATCCCAGTTTTGTGTTTTCCCAAGGGTAACAGGAGAAATTAGACCCCAAAAGTTGTTGTCCAATTTGTCCTGAGTACGCTGATACCCCATATGTTGGGGTAAACCCCTGTTTGGGCACACGGGAGAGCTCAGAAGGGAAGGAGCAATGTTTTACTTTCTCAACGTAGAATTGGCTGGAATTGAGATCAGACGCCATGTCGCGTTTGGAGAGCCCCTGATTTGCTAAACAGTGGAAACCCCCCAATTATAACTGAAACCCTAATCCAAACACACCCCTAACCCTAATCCCAACGGTAACCCTAACCACACCTCTAACCCAGACACACCCCTAACCCCAACCCTATTCCCAACTGTAAATGTAATCCAAACCCTAACCCTAACTTTAGCCCCAACCCTAGCCCCAACCCTAGCCCTAACCCTAGCCCTAACCCTAACCCTAGCCCTAGCCCTAACCCTAATGGGAAAATGGAAATAAATACATTTTTTAAATTTTTCCCTAACTAAGGGGGTGATGAAGGGGGGTTTGATTTACTTTTATAGCGGATTTTTATGATTGGAAGCTGTCACACACTGAAAGACGCTTTTTATTGCAAAAAATATTTTTTGCGTTACCACATTTTGAGAGCTATAATTTTTCCATATTTTGGTCCACAGAGTCATGTGAGGTCTTGTTTTTTGCGGGACGAGTTGACGTTTTTATTGGTACCATTATCGAGCACGTGACATTTTTAGAGCGCTTTTTATTCCGATTTTTGTGAGGCAGAATGACCAAAAACCAGCTATTCGTGAATTTCTTTTAGGGGAGGTGTTTATACCGTTCCGCGTTTGGTAAAATTAATAAAGCAGTTTTATTCTTCGGGTCACTACGATTACAGCGATACCTCATTTATATCATTTTTTTATGTTTTGGCGCTTTTATACGATAAAAACTATTTTATAGAAAAAATTATTATTTTTGCATCGCTTTATTCTGAGGACTATAAATTTTTTATTTTTTTGCTGATGATACTGTATTGCAGCTCGTTTCAGCGGTACCATGGTTATTCATATCTGTCTTTTTGATCGCGTGTTATTCCACTTTTTGTTCGGCGGTATGATAATAAAGCGTTGTTTTTTGCCTCGTTTTTTTTTTTCTTACGGTGTTTACTGAAGGGGTTAACTAGTGGGACAGTTTTATAGGTTGGGTCATTACGGACGCGGCGATACTAAATATGTGCACTTTTATTGTTTTTTTTTATTTAGATAAAGAAATTAATTTATGGGAATAATATATATATTTTTTTTCATTATTTTGGATTTTTTTTTTTTTTTTTTACACGTGTGGAATTTTTTTTTTTTTACTTTGTCCCAGGGAAGGGGGACATCACAGTTCGATGATCTGACAGTTTGCACAGCACTCTGTCAGATCACCGATCTGACTTGCAGCACTGTAGGCTTCACAGTGCCTGCTCTGAGCAGGCTCTGTGAAGCCACCTCCCTCCCTGCAGGACCCGGATGCCGCGGCCACCTTGAATCCGGGTCTGGAGCAGGAAGGGAGGTAGGGAGACCCTCGCAGCAACGCGATCACATCACGTTGCTGCGGGGGTCTCAGGGAAGCCTGCAGGGAGCCCCCTCCCTGCGCGATGCTTCCCTGCACCGCCGGCACACCGCGATCATGTTTGATCGCGGTGTGCCGGGGGTTAATGTGCCGGGAGCGGTCCGTGACCGCTTTTGGCACATAGTGCCGGATGTCAGGTGCGATAGGCAGCTGACACCCGGCCGCGCTCCCCCCATGAGCGCGGCCGATCGCGCTGGACGTACTATTCCGTCCTTGGGAAGTAGGAACCACCCCACATGGACGGAATAGTACGTCTAATGGCATTAAGGGGTAAACCATATTTTTGGCATATGGTTTTTTAAAACCTTTTTTTTTGGTATTTTAAACAAGGAACCACTACAAAGTGGAAATGGTGCCCAAACACAAAACGAACATGGTAGGCAGCTCACAAAAAAACAACATAATGCAGCCAAAAAAAAAAAAAACATTACAGATCCTTGTAAGGTGGTGGGGGAGATGTTGACAGCTCTGGGTCCTGGTCAGGGGGCCTTTGTTGGGCCGATGGGACTTCATCCTGTGAGGATGCAGTGGCTTGTGGGCCAGAATACTGGCCTTGTCCATATTGGCCAGTTGTGTGGTGACCATAAGCCAATTGTCTCTGTGCCTCATGCTGACGGACATATTGGCTTGCATCATACCCCAACCCAAAATGGCCATGTTGTCCAAACCCAGGTTGGGACCAGCCAACATCACTGGGTCTGGAAAAGTGGCCATATTGGGATTGGGGGTTGTAGCCTGCCATTTGGTAGGCTGATGGCCTTTGTAGAGGCATACGTGGAGTAGGTGCTGCAAATCCTGATTGATTCTGCTCCTGTTGAGGGAATTGAAGGCGCAAGAGGTTGGTTTGGCCAAGCTGCCTTTGCCCAAGATATTCAAACACCTCATAGGGGTTATTTGGAGGGGTGCTTAAATCAATCAGGATTTGCATACACCCTCTCACACGTAGCCTCACCTCATGGGGAAGGGGTCTAAGGTAACGGGCAAGGCTGCGGGCAAAGGCCTCCTCTCCATCATCTGTGGCTGCCCTGGCCAAATAATTGAGGACCCCAGCATCAACATCAGTTCTTCTGGCTTCCAGCTCTCTCCTTCGGCGGGATCTCCGTAAAGGCCCAGCTGCCTGTGGGGATGAGACCAGTGGGCCTGTAGGGCTGCTGCTCTGGCCATGTTCCTCAAGTCTTTCGGCATCATGTGCTGCTGAGGGTGCTGGTGTTGCATCTTCCTCACTTGCTGCTGCCTGCAGTGATGATGATGCTGATGGGTCCTCAAGGATGGATGCTGAAGAATCCAAAGATGGGCCTGCCACCTCTTCGTCCACACTTACAGGATCTATGAGAGCCTCAGATTCCAACCCTTTTTCCCTCTCTGTGAAGTTAGACTTTGTTCTGTTAGTAAAACAATAAAAGGTTATTTTTTGTGGCCATTGTTTAATTACACATCTAATAATAATAATAATAATTTTTATTTATATAGCGCCAACATATTCCGCAGCGCTTTACAAATTATAGAGGGGACTTGTACAGACAATAGACATTACAGCATAACAGAAATACAGTTCAAAACAGATACCAGGAGGAGTGAGGGCCCTGCTCGCAAGCTTACAAACTATGGGGAAAAGGGGAGACACGAGAGGTGGATGGTAACAATTGCTTTAGTTATTCGGACCAGCTATAGTGTAAGGCTCAGGTGTTCATGTAAAGCTGCATGAACCAGTTACCTGCCTAAGTATGTAGCAGTACAGACACAGAGGGCTAATACTGCATAAAGTGTATGAGAACATGATGCGAGGAACCTTTTTTTTTTTTTTTTATTATAAATAGGCCACACAGGGATCGTTAGGTTAATGCATTGAGGCGGTAGGCCAGTCTGAACAAATGAGTTTTTAGGGCACGCTGAAAACTGTGGGGATTGGGGATTAATCGTATTAACCTAGGTAGTGCATTCCAAAGAATCGGCGCAGCACGTGTAAAGTCTTGGAGACGGGAGTGGGAGGTTCTGATTATTGAGGATGCTAACCTGAGGTCATTAGCGGAGCGGAGGGCACGGGTAGGGTGGTAGACTGATACCAGGGAGGAGATGTAGGGTGGTGCTGAGCCATGGATTGCTTTGTGGATGAGGGTAGTAGTTTTGTACTGGATTCTGGAGTGGATGGGTAGCCAGTGTAATGACTGGCACAGGGTAGAGGCATCGGTGTAACGGTTGGTGAGGAATATGATCCTGGCTGCAGCATTCAGGACAGATTGGAGCGGGGAGAGTTTTGCAAGAGGGAGACCGATTAGTAGAGAGTTACAATAGTCCAGACGAGAATGAATAAGTGAAACAGTCAGAGTTTTTGCAGAGTCGAAAGTAAGAAAAGGGCGAATTCTAGAAATGTTTTTGAGATGCAGGTAAGAAGAGCGAGCCAGTGATCGGATGTAGGGGGTGAATGAAAGGTCAGAATCAAGGATGACCCCAAGGCAGCGGGCATGTTGCTTTGGAGTAATGGTGGAACCGCACACGGAGATGGCAATGTCAGGCAAAGGTAGGTTAGTAGAGGGAGAGAACACGAGGAGTTCAGTTTTTGACAGGTTTAGTTTCAGATAGAGGGAGGACATGATGTTAGAGACAGCGGTAAGACAAACACTGGTGTTTTCTAAAAAGGTCGGTGTGATATCGGGAGCAGAAGTGTATAATTGGGTGTCGTCAGCATAGAGATGGTACTGGAAACCAAATCTACTGATTGTTTGTCCAATAGGGGCAGTATACAACGAGAAGAGTAGGGGGCCTAGGACTGATCCTTGAGGAACCCCAACAGTAAGGGGAAGGTGAGAGGAGGAGGAACCAGCAAAACATACAGTGAAGGATCGGTCAGAGAGATAGGAGGAGAACCAGGAGAGAACGGTGTCCTTGAGGCCGATGGAGCGGAGCATAGTGAGGAGGAGCTGATGATCCACAGTGTCGAATGCTGCAGAGAGATCCAAGAGAATTAGCATGGAGTAGTGACCATTAGATTTAGCTGTTAGTAGGTCATTAGAGACTTTAATGAGACTTTAATCTGTGAACAATATTCCCCCCCCAAAAAAACACACACACAACCTCAGATCAGCACAACATCTCCTTCTCTACTCCCCTCTTATCTCATATTCCCACAAGAATATACAAGATTTGTCTTGGGGATCACCACAAATGTACCAAAGACTATCACAACACATCATAATGATGCATATCATTTCAAGCTACAACAAAACCAAGAAGACCCACCTCTTCAAACAATCAGATAACCCGCAGGAACAACCCATCCAACAAACCACTACATGAACATCTCTAAACTCGCATACTACATTCTCACCCATCCCTTGTTGTAGCTTGGGATGCTTTGCAGGCAGGGTCCTCTCTCCTCCAGGACCCTTTTGGAATTTATGCTTGTTTACATTATTGTTTGCACTATATTGACACATCCTTACATGTAATTCGCAATCATGTATGCGGGTATAGTTGTGCAAAATTACTGATGCTTTGATAACTTAATTTACTGTAGCCTCACTGAGCTGTATGGCAGTCTGTAGGACACGCCATTTGGCCACCAGAATACCAAAGGCACACTCCACAAGTCTCCGCGCCCTAGAAAGCCGCAAATTAAAGATCCTCCGACGGTGGTCCAGGTTGCGCCGGGGATAAGGCCTCATGACGTGTCTGGTGAGTTGGAACGCCTCATCTCCCACAAAAAAAAAGGCAGTGCTTCTGCAGTGGAGCCTGGGACTTGAACCCCTCGACTGAGTTCGTCATCACCACCTCCTCAGGCAAGCAATTCCAGATTCTCACTGCCCTAACAGTAAAGAATCCTCTTCTATGTTGGTGGAAAAACCTTCTCTCCTCCAGACGCAAAGAATTGTGTCTGTCACCTTCCTTGGTATAAACAGATCCTCAGCGAGATATTTGTATTGTCCCCTTATATACTTATACATGGTTATTAGATCGCCCCTCAGTCGTCTTTTTTCTAGACTAAATAATCCTAATTTTGCTAATCTATCTGGGTATTGTAGTTCTCCCATCCCAGTTCCATTATATCCTTCCTGAGCACCGGTGCCTGTTGTGAATTCTGCTCTTGGGTTCCCTCCAGTGGTTGTAGGTGGGAATGCAGTTGCCTCTGAGTCACAGTCCTGGCCAGGTGTATCTGCTAATTGCTGTTCGGACTGGGATATTTAAGTGTGCAGGATTCATTAGCCCTTGCCAGTTGTCAATGTTTCTTTGGAAGTATTGGATCTCTGCCTGGCCTCACCTGCTTAGCTGCCAGTTCAGCAAAGATAAGTGTCTGTTTCTTTTTCTGAAGCACACTTGCTGTGTACTTATTTTCAGTGCTGATCTTTTGTTTCTATTTGTCCAGCTTAGACTGTGTCAGCTGTTTTTCTCAGTCTGGTTGGATTCTCTGGAGTTGCAGTTATACTCTCCACGTCTTTAGTTAGATGGTGGAGTTTTTGTATTTTGTGCTGTGGATATTTTGGAAGGGTTTTAATACTGACCGCACAAAACTCTGTCCTGTCCTTTTCTATTTAGCTAGTAGTGGCCTCCTTTGCTAAGCCTGTTTTCTGCCTGCGTGTGTCTTTTCCTCTCCAACTCACAGTCAATATTTGTGGGGGGCTGCCTATCCTTTGGGGGTCTACTCTGAGGCAAGATAGTTTTCCTATTTCCATCTTTAGGGGTATTTAGTCCTCCGGCTGTGTCGAGGTGTCTAGGTTTTGTTAGGTACACCCCACGGCTACTTCTAGTTGCGGTGTTAAGATCAGGGTTTGCGGTCAGTATAGTTACCACCTACTCCAGAGAAGGTTTTCATGCTGCTCCAAGGCTACCTGATCATAACAGGTGCCCAAAACTGGACACAGTACTCCATGTGCGGTCTTACTAGGGATTTGTACAGAGGCAGTATAATGCTCTCATCATGTGTATCCAGGCCTCTTTTAATGCACCCCATGATCCTGTTTGCCTTGGCAGCTGCTGCCTGGCACTGGCTGCTCCAGGTAAGTTTATCATTAACTAGGATCCCCAAGTCCTTCTCCCTGTCAGATTTACCCAGTGGTTTCCCGTTCAGTGTGTAATGGTGATATTGATTCCTTCTTCCCATGTGTATAACCTTACATTTATCATTGTTAAACCTCATCTGCCACCTTTCAGCCCAAGTTTCCAACTTATCCAGATCCATCTGTAGCAGAATACTATCTTCTCTTGTATTAACTGCTTTACATAGTTTTGTATCATCTGCAAATATCGATATTTTACTGTGTAAACCTTCTACCAGATCATTAATGAATATGTTGAAGAGAACAGGTCCCAATACCGACCCCTGCGGTACCCCACTGGTCACAGCGACCCAGTTAGAGACTATACCATTTATAACCACCCTCTGCTTTCTATCACTAAGCCAGTTACTAACCCATTTACACACATTTTCCCCCAGACCAAGCATTCTCATTTTGTGTACCAACCTCTTGTGCGGCACGGTATCAAATGCTTTGGAAAAATCGAGATATACCACGTCCAATGACTCACCGTGGTCCAGCCTATAGCTTACCTCTTCATAAAAACTGATTAGATTGGTTTGACCCTGTGTCCCCTTTATTGACTGCACCTCACACCATCACCATCCACATTACTGGGAAGTGGTGTGAATTCTGTGGTCGAACTCCCTCCTGTGGTCGTGAATGGTACTTCGGCGAGTTCTGTCCATGGACTCCCTCTGGTGGCTGTGAGTGAAGCTGCTGCTTCTGAGGTTCCTTACACAGGTGACGTGGTTTATCCTTTGGTTGGCTGCTCTATTTAACTCCACTCAGATCGTTACTCCATGCCAGCTGTCAATGTTCCTGCATTGGTTCAGTTCGCTCTTGGATCTTTCTGGTGACCTGTCTTCTCCGCAGAAGCTAAGTTCCTGATAGTTATTATTTGTTCATTGTTTCCTTGTCCAGCTGGTTATCATGATTTTGTCTTGCTAGCTGGAAGCTCTGGGATGCAGAGTGGCATCTCCGCACCGTTAGTCGGTGCGGAGGTCTTTTTGCACACTCTGCGTGGTCTTTTGTAGTTTTTTTTGCTGACCGCAAAGATACCTTTCCTATCCTCTGTCTGTTTAGTAAGTCTGGCCTCCTTTTGCTGAAACCTGTTTCATTTCTGCGTTTGTGACTTTCATCTTTACTCACAGTCAATATATGTGGGGGGCTGCCTTTTCCTTTGGGGATTTTCTCTGAGGCAAGGTAGGCTTTACTTTCTATCTCTAGGGCTAGCTAGCTCTTAGGCTGTGAAGAGGCGTCTAGGGAGAGTCAGGAACGCTCCACGGCTATTTCTAGTGTGTGTGATAGGATTAGGGCCTGCGGTCAGCAGAGCTCCCACATCCCAGAGCTTGTCCTGTGTGAGTTTAACTATCAGGTCGTACCGGGTGCTCCTAACCACCAGGTCATAACAGGGAAGCCCTGGGGACATACTTCACCTGTGGGAAGGTATACCATCCAGCTGCCATTCCATCACCCCAGCGGACCCCACAGCAGCTTCGGTCACCCTGACCGAACCCCACTGGTGGCGTCACGAACCCCTGACAGGCTGCACCACCTTTATTGGACGCCCCTTAGCAGGGTCTCGGACCGGGTCTAGCCACCGTGACAGCCTCAGAACCGAACCAGAGAGGTCTGGTACCGAGAACTCGTGGCCCTGTGTCTGGGGGCGATCCAACTTGGCGTCACGAACAGCATCCTACTTAAACCTGAGAAGCAGGTCATGTGTGCCTTAGAACTGTGATTGAAACATGTTGGACTGTGATTTGTTACAAGAACTGTGTATTGCTATCTGCCGCAAGATTCCCGCCAAAACTGCCGCCATTATAGCGCCACGAGGAGCGCAAGAGAAGAAGAAGGGCGTGGAAGTGGGCGTGAGTAAGCTGAAGAGCGCGAAAGATAATGGTCGCCCAGTCTAAGCATTGCTGTATCCTGAGGGCATGTCCGTCAGCGGCTGAGGTCCGCCTTCTCATTCTCCATGGAGGGTGGAGACAATGGAGACGGGACCGCCCTCGGAAAAGAGCCCGGGATGAAGACCCAGAGAAGGAGACAAAGATGGCGACGTCCAGGCCACCGCATGGCGACAACCCGGCCAGGCAGAGACCTGCACCCCCTGCAGCGACCTCGGAGTCATCACCGCTGCAGAGACTTCCCATCGCGGAGCAGCCGGAGGGAAAACCCGGCGGATGGATGCCCGACGGTGGGATGTCCGCGGCTGAGGCCTGGGAGCTGGCGCGCTGCCTGAAGGCCCAAGCTCGTGTGAGTTCCCGATTGGGCCACCCGACAGATTTGCCTGTCGCCCATGTCTCCTCCTTTACCCGTTCCGGCCACGGCGGACCCCCGAACCCGGCCAGGGGATCGTGTACCGCAGGGGTCGGATCTGAAGATCTTGACGGTGATGGAGCATCAGCGACACCTGGTGGCGGCCCGGAGGAAGCAGCCTCAACCCGTGACCGTAGTCGACCTCACGGAGGAAGTGGAGGTCTCGCCGTCGCACTGGGGAGTGGTGGTCCTTTTTGATCCCAGGGAGGAAAGAGGAGCTATCCAGGAGATCGGAGAGCCCGTGCAAGTCCATTTCAACCGGAGCGAGGTGGAGCCGTGTTATGGGACGGTCGAAGACCGCGACCTAAGACCTGGAGATGCGGTAACCTATACCCGATGGTCGAGGGGGACCGGCTGGATGGCCAGGGGCGTTCAGCGGTGCGCAGTCCTTCAGGTCGCAGCTGGGACTCCGGAAGATAAGGTTCCCGCTGTGGATCGCCGGGCTGACCAGGCCCTGTGTGCGACTGTGGATCCCACCCATGCTCAACGGAGAGGAGTGGTCTGCGAGGTAAGACCACAACCTTCACAGAACTAAACCTCGAAAACCCGAATATGTAAATAGTTGACTATTTCCTGCTTTTGCTGCTGCTTTAAACCCGACCAGGGTTATTTCTTAAAGGGATTCTTTGTTTACCCGGGATCCCTATTGTTTATAGTTCTTTTTCTACTTTTGCACAGAGTTATCATTGTCCCAAAGACTGCCGGATCATGGACGGTGAATGATTCAAAACTGTTTTTGTATATAGTTTGCACCTTCTCAAAGGTGCTCCCTACTGGTTTTACAAGCGAAAGAAGACTTTGCGAAGATAATGCTTCTGGACATGATGCAGAAGGTCTTGCTTTCAGTGGACTTGCAGACAGAGAGAATCTGCACTACCTCCTGGAGACTTGGGTCCCTCTTAAAGGGAATGTTTACATGATTGCTTTAATAAAAGTTGAAACGTTAATAATGTTGAAATTTAGAAAGTTTGATAATGTTGATAGAGACTGAGGACAGGAAAGCTTGAAAGCGAACCCATAGGGGTTAGAGAGAGAGTCCTCCTGAGAACTGTAGAAAGATGGTCGGCACAATGACAGTAGGCCCAGCCAAGGAGCTAGGCGGTCCTGCATTGGGAAAGTTAGAACGGAAAGAAAAGTTGAGTTATTTATATAGTATTTTATAGTAGGCCTTTAGTGGGTTCAGCTTATACGCCCTTAAAGGAAAAAGTTAAATTATTGTTCAAAGTTTGCACTTGGTAGAATACCCGGCTGGGTACTGAGAGTTATTTATAGTCAACATGTTATTTAAAAATATTTAATTTTGTTTGTAACGTTCAAGTGTACTCACCTCCCATAAAGGGAAGCATTGTTCTATTTACTTGTTTTAGCATTTCAAAAAAGTTGTATGTCTTTTGCTGCAATGTATTGTTGTTCTTCTTCCCAGTCCAGGAGTACTGGATTTAACCGGGGGTAAGTGCAGCGCCCCAGAGATCTGGTCGTTGCAGTATGACGCTCTGCCACTAAAAGGAGTGATGGTACGTCTGATGGCACTAAAGGAGTTCTCCTGACCAGGTATCACCAGAACACTTTACACTTCACACTCTGGCCACTAGGGGGAGCAAAAGGCTTTATTTATTGGGCCACTCCTCACACTGGTAAAACTAGGGGTCGGGGAGGAAGTTAGTCAGAAGCTGACTGGGTTGGATTCAGGCAACATCCCGTGGCAGGGGGTGTTTCAGGGAGAAGGGGGGTCCCTGTCAGGCGTGGGAACCTGGCAGGTGCCTAGCGAACAGAAAAGAACGTAACGGAACCGCGCCTGCACTACCTTGCGGCGGTATCCTAAGAAAGAGACACGAAGGGAAGGATATTGTGGAACAGTGTAAACGAGATCAAGCACAAAGGATAGCCAGTAGGAGTCGTGCCGTGAGACCGAGGCAACATCCTACTGAGGTGCGTAGGCCGGAACACCGCGGAAGTAACTGACTCTAGGCCTTACTTCGAACTCCACAGGACAGTTAATTATAGGTTGGCTGTCTACCTTAAATTTCCTACAAAGACATAGGGGGCAACAGTGGGAGAGGGGCGTCTCTAGGGTCCCGGAAGAGCTCCGAGCCTTCCCGTCATACGGGTGCCTCCTAGCCATAACATATCTGGGGGACGAGAAACTAGCAACATCTGGAACTAAAGAGAGAGAGAGCTGTAGAGAACGACGAACGAGAACAGCAGTTGTGAGGACTATTCCGAATGCTCAGCAGGGTAGGACTACAACACAAACAGGCGCTAGTGGTAGGCAACGATTTCCATCTGCGAAGGAAACTCTGGAAGTGCCCATCGGACTGGCCGGTCTCAGATAGCCCTGCTAAACATGCTCTGGGTTGAGGATCCTGAAGTCTTCAGTAAAGAGGTAAAGAGACTGCAACCCTGTGTCCTCGTTATTGACTGCACCTCACACCATCACCATCCACCTTACTGGGAAGCCCTGGGGCCATACTTCACCTGTGGGAAGGTATACCATCCAGCTGCCATTCCATCACCCCAGCGGACCCCAAAGCAGCGTCGGTCACCCTGACCGAACACCACAGGTGGCGTCACGAACCTGACAGACTGCACCACCTTTATTGGACGCCCCTTAGCAGGGTCGCGGACCAGGTCTAGCCACCGTGACAGCCTCAGAACCGAAACAGAGAGGCCCGGTACCGAGAACTCGTGGCCCTGTGTCTGGGGGCGATCCAACTTAGTTTCATTAAAAATGTGTTGGGAGGTTTTTACTTACTGCCTAAGATCCATACTGACATCCAAAAAGGAAAGATGGTCATAGTAAATATATTTGCGCTTCTTCAGTGGGGCTGCTGACCCACTTCTAGCCCGCTGCTGTCTTTCCCACTGATATTGGTCCCGGATGCTGCGCCATCGTGTCATAACATCATCCACTGCAATTACATGGTCAGAAATATTGTTCAATATCATTCAGAACATAGCTTATTCCAGTTGTCAGTGATTTTTTTGGGGGGGGGAAAATTTGTTTCTAGCACCATTATTTCCATGGTGCTGCAGATGATAAAGGGGTTACATGCAGAGGTCTATATATCGGCCACAGTTATTAACTTTACAGTCAGACTGGTAGAGAGGGGAGAGAACCCTGTTCTGGCAAACATACATTAGGTAAGATTTGGGATAGGAAAGGAAAATGCCTTGTGCAATAATGAGCCTAATGTGCGAAATTATGTCAAAATAAGACAAGGGTCAACACCCCTCTGGACGGGGTATGAGGCCAAGAAAATATTTAGCAGGGCAAGATCAAGATTACCTATGTCCAGAAACACTTTTGCATGTTACTCAGCTTTAGAAATTTCCAAAAATGGCCATAAATTACATATATAGATAAAAATGATTGCTCAAGTAATCATGTAGGGAAAGCATCTTGTAAAGTTCAATCTTGTGAATACATGAGTGTACTTACATAGACTTGTCTGCTCCGCACGTGGCCGTTGGGCATAATCGGGGAATAGGAGCCCACAGATGGCCCTCCAAGCTGCCTCTTTCTTGGCCCAGTTGGAGTAGTTGGGATCCCGCTGGTCCCATATTTCTGGCCTTTCTTGGACCAGGATGAGGAGCATATCCACATTTATTATGCTGGCCATGCTGCTTGGAACTCCGTGGAGGCGAGCACCAGACTTCCGGGATGTCTGTGTGGCTTTTTGAGCTAATTAGCATGTCTAAGATTCATGATTGAGGGTTTGGCTCAATTCCTTGCACCTGGCGATGTCTGGAGAAGTCATACTGTTGGTCCGTGTGTAATCCGTATTTTTCTCGCCCCCCATAGACTTTCATTGGCGATTTTTTTTGCGCAATAGCTCTGCTAATGCAGCTGCTCCTTGCTGCAAAACCCCGGAGAATGAAGGTAAAGTAGGTCAATGACCTATATTTACCTTCATTTGCGGTGAGGCGCCCTCTGCTGGCTGTTCCTGGAGCGTGGGAACTTTCCTAGAAAGCTCCCAGGCTCAAGTTCATATGAGGACAACCAGCAGAGGTGGAGCCGCCTATTCATTTCTGTAATGAGCGGTGCCATGTGACCACTCAGTACAGGAAGAATCTGCAGCGCCGGGGAAGCCAGGGACTGCAGGGACCGCGCCGCAGCAGGTAAGTATAACTACACAGCCCCCGCTCCCCCTCCCCCTCCCCTGCCGACCCCGGGTATATGACTCGAGTATAAGCCGAGAGGGGGACTTTCAAAAAAAGCCCAAAAAAATGGGCTGAAAATCTCGGCTTATACTCGAGTATAATATATATATATATATATATATATATATATATATATATATTGTGAGGATACGCTACCTGAGTGTGTTGGGGGACACTCGCTTGGCATAAGATTCAAGCACTCAGGCACGGTACCTCACATAAATCTGGTTTATTACACATCATAAACCACATGACGTACAGTCCATTGTGTTACATTTCATGAACTTATCACGACCCCCGGTCAGTTCATACAGCCAAAAGGCTTCTCTGTTTGTATATTACAATTCCCCCCGTCCGGGGTTACCTTTCAGGAGTCCATTGCTCAGGCTGACTTCATGTCAGACCCAGGTCCTCAACACAGACTGTCCAGGTCTACGGACACTAGGTGCTTCCAGGGTGACCCCACTCCTAGGAGTCTCCAACACCGACCGTCCAAGACTTACAGCACACAGGCCAGTCTGTAGTGTCCAGCCAGGACACATGGAAGTCTGTCCACAGTTGCATAAATAAGGCAGCACACTGCAGCGCTAGAACATACAAACTTGAAATACGAAATTTGAACTGCATTACTGCACTAGAAATATGAAAAATGAGAGCGTTTAGCGCATAAAAATGGCCAATTTTATGTGTACCTGGTAGCCACTTTACGGCATCTCTCTTATACCAGGTCCTACGCTTGCCTTACCTCGCTGAGAATAAACGTCTACATCTGAATGGGTACATGTGAAACCTCTTCCTAGACTAAAATTCTCTCTCTCTATGGAGGGGTTTTGGACCTGCTGTAATTAAAACACCTGTGGCTAGAAGGCGGAGTGCACGATCAGAAGGCTAGAGAATACATTTCAAAAACCTGACCTGCACATCCAAACATAGACTCAGTGTGAACAGGTGCTGAACCTAGAGTCGCCAACTCGTATATAGTTAAATAAATAAGGCAGCACACTGCAGCGCTAGAACATACAAACTTGAAATCCGAAATTTGAACTGCATTACTGCACTAGAAATATGAAAAATGAGAGCGTTTAGCGCATAAAAATGGCCAATTTCATGTGTACCTGGTAGCCACTTTACGGCATCTCTCTTATACCAGGTCCTACGCTTGCCTTACCTCGCTGAGAATTTTAGTCTAGGAAGAGGTTTCACATGTACCCATTCAGATGTAGACGTTTATTCTCAGCGAGGTAAGGCAAGCGTAGGACCTGGTATAAGAGAGATGCCGTAAAGTGGCTACCAGGTACACATAAAATTGGCCATTTTTATGCGCTAAACGCTCTCATTTTTCATATTTCTAGTGCAGTACTGCAGTTCAAATTTCGTATTTCAAGTTTGTATGTTCTAGCGCTGCAGTGTGCTGCATTATTTATTTAACTATATACGAGTTGGCGACTCTAGGTTCAGCACCTGTTCACACTTAGTCTATGTTTGGATGTGCAGGTCAGGTTTTTGAAATGTATTCTCTAGCCTTCTGATCGTGCACTCCGCCTTCTAGCCACAGGTGTTTTAATTACAGCAGGTCCAAAACCCCTCCATAGAGAGAGAGAATTTTAGTCTAGGAAGAGGTTTCACATGTACCCATTTAGATGTAGACGTTTATTCTCAGAGAGGTAAGGCAAGCGTAGGACCTGGTATAAGAGAGATGCCTTAAAGTGGCTACCAGGTACACATAAAATTGGCCATTTTTATGCGCTAAACGCTCTCATTTTTCATATTTCTAGTGCAGTAATGCAGTTCAAATTTCGTATTTCAAGTTTGTATGTTCTAGCGCTGCAGTGTGCTGCCTTATTTATTTAACTATATACGAGTTGGCGACTCTGGGTTCAGCACCTGTTCACACTTAGTCTATGTTTGGATGTGCAGGTCAGGTTTTTGAAATGTCCACAGTTGCAGTCTCCCAAACACTGCCTCCATGTGCTACACACACCTACTTTTCATAGGTGTAACCACACCCAGGTACCTGTCATATGGCCAGTCAGGTGAGCGTGACATCACCACAGGTCCTTCAACACAATTATGTCTCCAAGTGCATCCCGAAGTGCACATGCAGCGCCCCCTGGCTGCAACATTGGTCACTGCATCACATTATATATATATATATATATATATATAGACAGTATATGTTTTTTTTTTTTTTTACACATGGATCCCTTGTATATCCGTATGTCGTTTTTGCAAGCCTGCGAGAAAAACACGCAGTACGGATGCCATACGGATTACATACGGAGGATGCCATGCGCAAAATACGCTGACACACCCTGCCTATGGAGGAGCTATGGACCACTTTTTGGGGACTTTACAGCGTATTACGGCCGTAATATACGGACCGTATTGTCTTACGCTGAGTGTGACTCCAGCCTTAGAGTTTTTCTCCACACATACATTATTCAATAGCTTAGGTAATACATATATTAGCGCTTTTACGGTCACATAAAGCAATAAACAAAACAACAAACTTTGCATACAAGTCTGTACAATGCCAAAAATCCATCCTGCTAGGCCATTAAACCATCTTGCTGGATTTAAAAATGAGAATGTGTGACCCCACCAGGAGTCTCTGTTTGCACTGTGCTGCTTTAACCATTGGGCCGGGATCACGCTACAGCGAGTTACGGCCGAGTCTCGCAGGTTAAAACCAAGTTCTGGCACCGGTACTCCGGAGCGGAGCGGCCAGCTCCATGTATTGCTATGCGGTCGCATGCTCCGCTCAGGAGTGCCAGTGCCAGAGCTTGGTTTTAACCTGCGAGACTCGGCCGTATCTCGCTGTGTGTGATCCCGGCCTTGGTCTCTAAGTTCACCTATTTTCTCTATACCGGCTCTGGTCCGGAGATTGCCAGCAGGGTCAATGTAATTGCAACAGGTGGGACCAATTATTTGACACATTCCTCCTTCTTTTGCTGTCAGATAATCTAGTACTATAGTACGTTGGTTAGTAACTATGATTAATTGTCTCTGTATTGTATTAGTTTCATTAAGAACTTCAAGAACCTGGAAAATCTGATCATCCAGGTAGTCGGTAGCTTCCACTAATTTATCCCACATTTGTGTTATGAAGGGGTACATTAGCATACTACTGAATATTTTATTTGTTATCCGCATTTCTACCATTTGGATGGGGCTTATTGTCTGCAGCGCTTCTATACAAGGTGTGAATTGGGACCGCAGCTGTGTCCATTTTACTATACAGAACTATGAAAGTGGCTGGTGTCAGCTTGGCAAGAGTGCAAACCCCTCTAATGTTCGGGCTCACCCACCTGTAGGCATGATGTCCACAAACTAAGAGTACTCCTTCGGGGAGAATACAAATGTGACCAGGGGTCTGTATACATTGGTATAAACTCAAAAGTCCCAACATAGCTTTATGGGCACACCAAGTATTATTCATTTGTTTTCCATTTATACTAAATGTACATTTACCCCTTTCTTTCCTTAGTATTTTACCCATAGATGCTATACAGCCTTCAACACCATCTTGTTAAACCGTCTCATTGACCTGTGTTTGATCATGAGTGTATATACGGAAGCAATTATTGTCCTCACCACAGGTATTTGCTCCAGTGTGTTGAAGACTGAACCACAGTCCACCACTGGGAATGGGGTCTGAATGAGGGATTTCAGTCCTCCTCCTGGCGACCTCATTTCCGACGTCTGAATCATACTTCTGCCACCACATTTGTACCTTAGGCCGCGTTATATTAAACTGAACCAGGGATTAGCAGCCCATCCGATAATAGCCAATGAGGCAGATATGTCACGAGGCACAACTTTTCCCCAAAACCTAGATTGAGTCCAAGTCTCATTGTGTATGCAGTGTGGGGTTAATATCTTCCACGGTTCCAGAGGAAAGGTGAAGTATGGCATAGTCCTTGCAGATACTGGGCTGTGTTCAGATTCAACAGTCTTTCGGATTCTGTCCTCCCATATCCTTTATAAGAACAGCATGATGTTGTATAAGTTTGTTGTCCCAGTCAACATTTAAGAGTTGATAAGGTGTCTCTGTAGAGTGCAGTAAGGCTACGTTCACATTTGCGTCGGCGACACAACGCACAACGCAAATAAAAACGCACCAAAACGCACGCAAAAACGCTGCGTTTTGCGACGCATGCGTCGTTTTTTGCCGAAATTTGGACGCAAGAAAAATGCAACTTGTTGCGTTTTCTGCACCCGACGCTTGCGGCAAAAAAACCGCATGCGTCGCACAACGCAGCACAACGCATGTCCATGCGTCCCCCATGTTAAATATAGGGGCGCATGACGCATGCGTCGCCGCTGCGTCGCACGACGCAAACACGCAAAACGCTAATGTGAACGTAGCATTATCCTGTCACTGCCAGCAAGGTGATTAGGAGAACAGTCATTCTGCTGGTGAAAGGACCTTCTTGCAGTGACTGGCGTGGATCCAGGTGGGCTTTCCCTCAAGTTTTACTGAGGTGGATGTGATCAGCTGGGCTTAGAAGGTGCCGTCAAATCGTGGCTCCAGGCTCCTTCTTACGTGTCTGCGTATAACCACCCAATCACCTGGATTCAGCTGGTGCACATCTCCACTTTCATTAGGATCTGGAACACATGTTTATGTACCACATTAAGTCTTTCCTGTAAGGCCTGGACATAGGCTGTCATAGACCCGTGTTGTATTTGTAGCACCTATGGGAAGTACAGACCAGTCTTTGGTGCACTACCAAACAGGACTTCAAATGGAGACAAGCCTGTCTTTCTATTTGGAGTGTGTCTGACTGAAGAGAGTGCAAGAGGCAAGCACTCTACCCAGCTCTTTCCTGTGTCTGCCATGGCCTTTTGAATGTTCAGTTTAAGTGTCCCGTTTAGTCTTTCCACTTTCCCACTACTTTGTGGTCTATATGGTGTATGAAATGCTTGCTGTACTCCCAGGACCTGCATGACTTCCCTCATTATTTCTCCCGTGAAGTGTGTGCCCCTATCGCTTTCTATGGTTTCTGGGACACCATACCTGCAGATCAGTTATTTCATCAGTTTGTCTGGAGTCGTTTTAGCATTTGCACATTTTACTGGATAGACCTCCGGCCAACCAGAGAAGAGATCTACACATACTAGGACATTTTCATACACTCCTACCTTGGGTAGCTGTATGTAGTGAATCTGCAGTCTCTGAAACGGGTAGAGGCCTAGGTGTCGCTTTCTTAAGGTACCTTCACACATAACGATATTGTTAACGATATCGTTGCTATTTGTGACGTAGCAACGATATCGTTAATGAAATCGTTATGTGTGACAGCGACCAACGATCAGGCCCCTGCTGGGAGATCGTTGGTCGCTGAATAAAGTCCAGAACTTTATTTCGTCGCTGGACTCCCTGGAGACATCGCTGGATCGGCGTGTGTGACACCGATCCAGCGATGTCTTCACTGGTAACCAGGGTAAACATCGGGTAACTAAGCGCAGGGCCGCGCTTAGTAACCCGATGTTTACCCTGGTTACCATGCTAAAAGTAAAAAAAAACAAACAGTACATACTTACCTACCGCTGTCTGTCCTCCAGCGCTGCGCTCTGCACTCCTCCTGTACTGTCTGTGAGCCGGAAAGCAGAGCGGTGACGTCACCGCTCTGCTTTCCGGCTCCCAGACAGTACAGGAGGAGAGCAGAGAAGCAGAGCGCAGCGCTGGAGGACAGACGGCTGTAGGTAAGTATGTACTGTTTTTTTTTTTTTACTTTTAGCATGGTAACCAGGGTAAACATCGGGTTACTAAGCGCGGCCCTGCGCTTAGTTACCCGATGTTTACCCTGGTTACCGGCATCGTTGGTCGCTGGAGAGCGGTCTGTGTGACAGCTCTCCAGCGACCAAACAGCGACGCTGCAGCGATTCGGATCGTTGTCGGTATCGCTGCAGCGTCGCTAAATGTGAAGGGGCCTTTAGGGACTTTTACTGTTTTACCTGGGTTGTGCTGTGCTGTGCACAGATGAGGCATAACTGTACGAGTTTCGCGGCTGCAGAACTGAAACCAGAAGCAATCCAGAAGGCATTTTTCCATGGCACACATGTGACTCTTTGAGGTCTGAGTGGGGCCATGTTTTGCTGGCGCCATGATTGGGGACAGGGATCTTGGTAAACGCAATTTCTCCTTATTCTCCCATACTCCATTTGAGTTCAGCTCAGCTCCCATTCTCCCCCATTGTTCCTTCTCTGAGGGGGAGGCTTGTTGCTGGAGGGATTTCAGGACATCTAGGCTCAGTGTAGCTGGAATACGCTGATTCCCATCCACTGCTCCCTAGGCCGCCTTGCTGCTACGTTAGCAGCCTCGTTTGCCCTTCTGTTGCCCTCTACCTCCACGGAGACACCGTTTGTGTGTGCTTTCACCTTTATTATGCCAATCTGGACTGGTAACATCAATGCCGCCCTTCTTTCACCAGCTCTGCATTTTTAGTGGGCTTACTGGCTGATGTAAGAAACGCTCTGCTTCTCCAGATAGGGCTATAATCATGGGCTATTCCCCATGCATAATCTGGATCTGTGTAAATATTAGTGACTTTACCTGCAGCAGCTCTACACGCCTCAGTGAGTGCCTTCAACTCTGCCTCCTGCACCGACTTGTGAGGAGGCAGCGGTTCACCTCATGTGAGGATCGCCCATGCTGGTGGTATCTGGAGCCATCTACAAAAACTCAAAATCTGCATTAGGAACAGGTTTTTCATGAACGTGTGCAAACCCACTGTCTCCTGACTCATCAGTTCTATGTAGTCATGTTCATGCGTCATGTCAAAGTACTCTTCCTCACTTGCTAATGCAGTCACCAATTCCCCCTTTTCTGAATCCACAGGTAGGAGGGTGGCTGGATTCAGAATATTACATCTTTTTAGGGTGACATATTCAGGAGTTAGTAGAGCACATTCAAGTTTGAGCTGTCTGGCCATAGACAGATGTTTCGGTTGAACTTGTACGAGTTTGGAATGGATGTCATGTGGGGAATAAATTGTCAAAGGAAAAGTCAGTGTGATCTCACATGCCTTCCTAGTAGTAGTGCAGCTGCTCCTACCGAACGGACACACGTAAGTGAACCTCTGATCACTGGGTCTAATTGTGCTGAGTAGTAAGCTATTGGTCTCCGTTTCCCTCTATGTTGTTGTGTCAGTACTATGGTAGCATGTCCTCCCTGCTCTGTGCAAAACAAGAAAAATGGCTGATCATAGTTTGGAATGCCTAAGGCCAGGGCTGACACAATGAGCAGTTTGAGAGAATGGAAGGAATCAATTGCTTCTTGAGCGAGATTGCAGGGGTCTGACGACAAGCAGGCATAGAGTGGTTGCATCATTTGTGAAGCAGACCTTATCCAAGGCCTACAGTAGATCACCAAGCCAAGGAAAGTGCATAGATGCTGGTGTGACCTGGGTAAAGGGAGATGTTGAATTGCCTGTTTTCGGTCTTCAGTCAGGTGTCTTGTACCTTCAGCAATACAACATCCTAAAAATGTCACCTTTTGTTTGCAATACTGTAATTTGTCACATGAGACCTTGCAACCCTTTTCTGCCAAAAAGCATAGCAAGGAAACTGTAGCTTCCTTGCAGGACATCTGATCCGGGCAGCAGAGCAAGAGGTCATTCACGTACTGTAATAGTACAATCTGTGGATGAGGTGTTGCCCCTGCTCAAGGATCCCTGCCATTGCGGTTGACTAGATGGTAGGGGAGTTCTTTCACCCCTGTGGGAGGACCGTCCAACAATATTGTTTACCTTTGCGAGTAAAAGAAAAAAAGATACTGACAGTCAGGGTGCAGGGGTACAGAAAAGAATGCATTTGCCAAATCAATGACTGTGAAACATTTTGACGTCGCTGGGATCTGGGACAGTACGGTGTGTGGGTTAGGGACAATTGAGGTCACACTCTCTATAACATCATTAATAGCCCTTAAGTCATGAACCATTCTGTAAGTGGAAACACATGGGCTACTTGCACATTGAACAAGTCTGTAGGAACATGTTCACACCACCAAGAAACTTGAAGACACAAAAGAGCACAGTGAGGTCAAAAATACTCTGTAGTAAAAAAAAAAAAAATCACAGTAATAAGCAAGTGCTAGTCAAAAGATAGAATAAAACAGGGTATTTAGTTGATACTTTTTTTGCAAAAAAATGTACACTAAGCTGCTCCACCAATCGTCAAGGTATACCCATATAGAGCAGTCCTAACTAATATATAAAATCCCTATCTGATGTATTTAAAAACCTGATCATCTGTATAGTACCTGTATAAGCAGGGTTCAGAGAGGGAATATCCATGTGGACCTGCTAGATGGAACAGCTTTAGTGCAAATGACCCACAAAGGAGTGGTGGACTCCCCAGTCTTGTAGAAACAGGAGAACAACTATAGAACCAGAAACACATGGGCTACTTGCACATTGAACAAGTCTGTAGGAACATGTTCACACCACCAAGAAACTTGAAGACACAAAAGAGCACAGTGAGGTCAAAAATACCCTGTAGTAGGAAAAATCACAGTAATAAGCAAGTGCTAGTCAAACGGTGGAAAAAAACAGGGTATTTAGTTGATTCATTTTTTTTGCAAAAAAATGTATACTAAGCTGCTCCACCAATCGTCAAGGTATACCCATATAGAGCAGTCCTAACTAATATATAAAATCCCTATTTGATGTATTTAAAAACCTGATCATCTGTATAGTACCTGTATAACTATCAACTAAATACCCTGTTTTTTCCACCTTTTGACTAGCACTTGCTTATTACTGTGATTTTTTTTTTACTACAGAGTATTTTTGACCTCACTGTGCTCTTTTGTGTCTTCAAGTTTCTTGGTGGTGTGAACATGTTCCTACAGACTTGTTCAATGTGCAAGTAGCCCATGTGTTTCTGGGTCTATAGTTGTTCTCTTATTTCTACAAGACTGGGGAGTCCACCACTCCTTTGTGGGTCATTTGCACTAAAGCTGTTCCATCTAGCAGGTCCACATGGATATTCCCTCTCTGAACTCTGCTTATACAGGTACTATACAGATGATCAGGTTTTTAATTAGATAAGATAGGGATTTTAGATATTAGTTAGGACTGCTCTATATGGGTATACCTTGACGATTGGTGGAGTAGCTTAGTATACATTTTTTTGCAAAAAATCGTATCAACTAAATATCCTGTTTTTATCCACCTTTTGACTAGCACTTGCTTATTACTGTGATTTTTTTTTTTACTACAGAGTATTTTTGACCTCACTGTGCTCTTTTGTGTCTTCACCATTCTGTGTCAGGGGAACCCTTGGTTCCTTTTTTCTTAATGGGATACAAAGGGGTGTTACAGGGGAAAGATCTTTGCACCAGAATCCCTGCCTTAACATACTCTTTAACCCCTTCATGACCAGGGGTATTTTCATTTTTTTGTTTTTCGCTCCCCTCTTCCCAGACCATAACTTTTTTATTTTTCCGTTAATATGGCCATGTGAGGGCTTACTTTTTGCGGGACAAGTTGTTCTTTTGAACTACATCATTGGTTTTTGCATGTCATGTACTGGAAAACGGTAAAAAAAATTCCAAGTGTGGTGAAATTGCAGAAAAAAGTGTAATCCCACTCAGATTTTTTGTTTGACTTTTTTGCTAGGTTCACTAAATGCTTAAACTGACCTGCGATTTTGATTCTTCAGGTCATTATGAGTTCATAGGCACCAAACATGTCTAGGTTTTTGTTATCTAAGTGGTAAAAAAAAATTCCAAACTTTGCAAAAAAAAAAAAAAAAAAAGCGCAATTTTCCGATACCCGTAGCATCTCTTTTTTTCGTGATCTCGGGTTGGGTGAGGGCTTATTTCTTGCATGCTGAGCTGACATTTTTAATGACACCATTTTGGTGCAGATACGTTCTTTTGATCTCCCGTTATTGCATTTTAATGCAATATCGCGTCGACCAAAAAACCGTAATTCTGGCATTTCAATTATTTTTCTTGCTACGCCGTTTAGCAATCAGGTTAATCCTTTTTTTTTTGTTGTTTTATAGAACGGTCGATTCAGAATGTATGTGTATATTTGATTTTTTTTATTGTTTTATTTTGAATGGGGCAAAAGGGGGTGATTTGAACTATTATATTTTTTTTATTTTTTTCATATTTTTTTAAACTTTTTTATTTTTTATTTTTCTCATGGTTCAATAGCCTCCATGGGAGGCTAGAAGCTGGCACTACTCGATCGGCCCTGCTACATATGAGCATATACGACTATAATAATCCAATATATATGCACAAAAATTTTATTGCATATATAAGACAGAACAAAGAAGGGGATTCATGGGAAGCATGTGCAAAAACAAGCAGAAAGTGCAATCGTGAAAAAAATGCTCCCTGATGAAGGAGCAAGTCTCCGAAACGCGCGTCGGGCAGACGTGTAGAACAGGACTTCCACACCCTGTCGTCTGTGAGGTAAAATAAAAACTTTTATACTTCTATGGAAAGCTCTCTATATAGACCATGTGAGGGACAATGTGTATAATTCATGACACATCCTAAGTGGCGTGACCATAGGGGTATTTTGTCTATAGGAGACATGAATACAATGGCCATATGATCAGGCTATTAATGTAAGCGATTTCATTACTGGGCAATGCCCTTCACAGATAGCTTAATTTCAGGCATGGGATACTAAAACGTCTGGACACTTGTCTTATGAGGCGCATGTTAGTACTATTATGACACATTGTGGTCTTTAGTCCACCCCCTATACGTAAGACATATCACCTCTTTTGAATGACAATTTGCCGACCATTTGACCTAAAATCCATGATATGTGGTTCCTCTATTTAAGTACTACTGTATTTGTGGTTTGTCCTGGTCTAAAACGTCTTTTTTGCACGATTGCACTTTCTGCTTGTTTTTGCACATGCTTCCCATGAACCCCCTTCTTTGTTCTGTCTTATATATGCAATAAAATAACATTTTTGTACATATATATTGGATTGTTATAGTCGTATTTGTGGTTCCCACATCCCTCCCTCTTTGTCTAGTTTGGCGACCGATCTATATAATGTCCAGGATTGATAGCATATCTATTTTGAAAACATAGGTTTAATAAAATGTGATTGACATAATGCTGCGACATACCACTATCTTTTTATTACATCTGAGCGAAGCATAGATCGCTCCTCTGTAGCTAAATGACTGCATTGCTATGAGCGCCGACCACAGGGTCCATTGCTGCAATCTTACACAAGTGTTTCTCTGAGAGGGGACTTGTGACTGTAATTCCCTCAGGAGAGGACTGTATGGTGGCCTGGATAACGCAACACATCTGCTCCCAGCAAATTCATAGGGGTATTGTCACTAACAGTAAGTTTTGTAAGCAGCTCATGGCTATCTCGTAATTTTAGGCTTCTGTCACTTGTCCTTCTACCCCCACACATTCCACAATCTCGTCAGTAATTATGTCTGACATTATCAAGTCTTTGTGCCATTTCTGTACATCCAAACATCCACACTCTGGCACGTTTGCATTTTTCAATATCGGCCCCACATCTTTCACTGCAGACAAATTGTCTCTTCAGAGAGGAAGAGAACTAGAACTCTGGTGCCACCTATTGGAAGGTAGCAAACCTGCAAGGTCGACCCTTGACTTGTAGGATTGCTACCATCCAATAGGTGGCACTCGAGTTCTAGTTCTCTTCCTTTCTGAAGAGACAATTTGCATAATTAGCATATTTCCCAGAGGAGCATTGCGGCTTTAAGTCTCCTCATCTCGCATGCTTAGCATGTCAATCTCTGCAAGCAGAAATGATGCTTCTTGAAATACTGATATAAAATACTGACCAAATACTGAACTGAGGTCTCCACAATAAATAAACACATGCAATCAGCCCAGATTTTGCAGCAGTTTAGTGAGGGAAGAATCATCCACATCAAATATGCAATGTGTGATCTTACCCTTATAGAGACCATGTGAAGCTGTCACTGTGGCAGTGGTCAGGGTAATCAGTACATTTTGGGGTTGCCACTGGTGAAAAGTTTAACGTGAGTCTTTCAGCACATTGCACATTACTAATCCAGTAACAATCCTGGATAAGCCACATCCAACAAGTCTGAACATGCCCAATGTGACATTCATATTAATAAAATAAATGTGAATTGCGTCACATCTCAGGTCATGCTGGCAAGTGTCAAATGGGCGTGGCCAAGGCACAGAACAGTCTTTTCTTCAGTAATCCCGCCTCTTGCAACATAACCGACTTTGCTTAAAGGGCTTTTACAAAATTTTACAAAGTAACAAATTGTGCCCTAAGCTGGTAGGTTATGGATATTAATATAAAATTATCATATCTCTCGAATCCACATAACTCCCAGGACGGCTGCTCCCAGCTATACCAGTAGTTATAACATCCCATTCATCAAGCTTCTTAGGCCGGCGTCACACTTGCGAGTTTTACGGACGTAAGAGCGCAGAAACTACGTCCGTAAAACTCGCAAAAAATACGTCCCAATTATTCTCTATGCCCCTGCTCCTATCTGCCGTATTTTACTGATCAGTATTATACGGCTTTCTACGGCCGTAGAAAATCGCAGCATGCTGCGTTTGTCACCGTATTGCGCAAATAAAACGCCAATGAAAGTCTATGGAAGCCCCAAAAATACGGATTACACACGGACCAGCAGTGTGACTTGCGAGAAATACGCAGCGCTGTTAGAGAGAAAAGCCGGTAATTCAGCGCGGTATACAGTAAAATCACACTGACAGCTTCCAGTAGAATAGGTAGAATAAATATGTACACATAGAATAGGTATATATATATATATATATATATATATATATGTCAGTGAGACACATATATGTATATATATTCTTACTTCATACAGCCGCAAAATAGCAAAAAGCCAGTAATTCAATTACCGGCTTTTGCTTTCTCCTTCCTAAAACCCGACATGATATGAGACATGGTTTACATACAGTACAGCTCCCAGGCTTTCTAGGAAAGTTCCCACGATCTATGAACAGCCAGCAGAGGGCGCCTCACTGCAAATGAAGCTAAATATAGATCATTGACCTATATTTAGCTTCATTCCCCGGGGTTTTGCAACAAGGAGCAGCCTGCATTAGCGGAACTCCTTGCTGCAAAATGTTTTAACCCCTTCAGAAGGATTTACATCGTTGGACTTTACAGATCTGCGGAAGGTAAGTATATTGTTGGTGTATTATGTTTTTTCTTTTACAGAACGATGGTCTTCAGTAATTGGATTGGGCGTTAAATAAAATATTACAACAACCTTTATTTTTTTTTCATTAAAATAATTTTTAATAATGTGTGTGTGTTTTTTTTTAACCCTTTCATTCAATTGGATTAATAATGGATAGGTGTCAGAATTGATGCCTCTCCATTATTAATCTGGCTTAATGTCACCTTACAATAGCAAGGTGACATTAACCCTTCATTACCCCATATCCCACCGCTACACGGGAATGAGAAGAGAGTGGCCAAGTGCCAGAATAGGCGCATCTTCCAGATGTGCCTTTTCTGGGGTGGCTGGGGGCAGATGTTTTTAGCCAGGGGGGGCCAATAACCATGGACCCTCTCCAGGCTATTAATATCTGCCCTCAGTCACTGGCTTTACTACTCTGGCGGAGAAAATTGCGCGGGAGCCCACGCCAATTTTTTCCGCCATTTAACCCTTTATTTTAAGAGCTAGAACAGCCAAATTTTGCAGATACACACTACTAACATTAGTAGTGTGGATTATGCAAAAAAATGGTGATATGAGATGGTTTACTGTATGTAAACCAGGTCTCATATCATGTCGGGTTTTAGGAAGGAGAAAGCAAAAGCCGGTAATTGAATTACCGGCTTTTTGCTATATCGCGGCTGTATGAAGTAAGAATATATATACATATATGTGTCTACTGACATATATATATATATATATATATATATATATATATAGACAGTATATATGTTTGTTTTTTTTAACACATGGATCCCTTGTATATCCGTATGTCGGTTTTGCAAGCCTGCGATAAAAACACGCAGTACGGATGCCATACGGATTACATACGGAGGATGCCATGCGCAAAAAACGGTGACACACCCTGCCTACGGAGGAGCTACGGACCACTATTTTGGGGACTTTTAAGCATATTACGGCCGTAATATACGGACCGTATTTTCATACGCTGTGTGTGACGCCGGCCTTACTCCTGCAGCCAATGACTGGCCTCCGTGATTACATTCCAAACTATGATCCTGCGTCACTATGCAGCGTCAAACACGTAGCGTTTACTGCACGTGGAAACATACCCTTAGGCTACGTTCCCACAATGAACTTTTGATGTTTCGATACTTGTGGTTTTTCATCGTTTTTTATCGAGTGTTTGACGCTGCGTTTTTTGTCTCTAGTTGATATGTCGTGTTTTAAATAAAGCTGCTTTGTTTTGATACTTCCTGGTATTTGGCTATGACAACACTTTATTAGTATACGTATGTGCGGATTATATGGGGTTTTATGTGTTTCCGCAGTGGAAACGCACTTTAAACGCATGCGAATTTTAGAACTACTGATTTTCTGCATCTAATGCAAGTCTACAAGGAAAATCTGCACAGAAAACCCAGCGTACAGGAAAAGAATCTGACATGTTGTGTACTTGAAACACGCACCGCAGGTCAGTTTACACAGTGCTAAAAAGAAGCACAGCAAGCAGCAAAAATACACAGAAGCAAAAACTCGCCAAAAGCTCATTGTGGGAACGAAACCTAAATCTCTGCATATTAAAGGCAAAAAAATGCACTAAACTGAGCAGACTGTGTGTTTCAGTGCAGACACCTGTGGAAAACATACAGAAAAAATGCAGGATTTCTGCTAGTGTGAACTTGGCTTAACAGTTCAAGTAAGTAGATGAGATTTCATGAAGGATCAAGACGCTGTGGAACTGTGGGGGTTTATTTGCCTCTATGGAATTCCATGGGGAGCCTGAAAACACATGCTAAATAACAACTGTGCTTTTAAGTGCAGAATTGCAGCATTTTCTGTACTAAAAGAAATGCATTGAAATATAACGCTGCGTCAAATCAAACCAAAAAAGGATCATAAAAGGGGAAACTGCACAAAACAGCAACAAGACACAGGGCAAATAGCTATTCTGCATTTTGTGGGAAAATGGCCTTAAAGTCATAACATTACATGAACCCCCTCCGCTCACAGTCATCAGTCTGTTTTTTTATATTAAAATACTATGCAATGAAAAATGATGAGTTTTAAAAGAACAGCACCTATTATTGGTAATGTTTTCACGTACAGCGCACTGACAACCACTATTTGTAAAGAAGTCGTTATAACCTTACACAGAAAGGCCCTGGGGCTGTATCTCAGTATTGTCAATGTTGTCAGGTATGTTACAACAACTGCCTGCGGCCAAAGGACATTCATAGGGAATTACGACATATCATCCAGGTTCAGGAGGTCAAAACTGCAGAGGTCAATAAAGGGTTAAGAGACATTAAAAAAAAAACTGAAAAAACCCTGCTTATTTCTTTTCTACAGCCGTGTCATTTTCAGATATGAACAGTAGATGGCGCCAATCAGCAGTGCAGAAGTTTAGATTTATGTCTGGGAGCAGTGGACAGTGGGGGGCTGGGGACGCTGCAGCCTGAGGCCAGCGTCACACTTGCGAGTTTTACGGACGTAAGAGCGCAGAAACTACGTCCGTAAAACTCGCAAAAAATACGGCACAATTAGTCTCTGTGCCCCTGCTCCTATCTGCCGTATTTTACTGATCAGTATTATACGGCTTTCTACGGCCGTAGAAAATCGCAGCATGCTGTGTTTGTCACCGTATTGCGCAAATAAAACGCCAATGAAAGTCTATGGAAGCCCCAAAAATACGGATTACGCACGGACCAGCAGTGTGACTTGCGAGAAATACGCAGCGTTGTTACAGAGAAAAGCCGGTAATTCTGTGCGCTGTTCAGTAAAATCACACTGACAGCTGACATTAGAATAGGTAGAATAAATGTCTACACATAGAATAGGTATATATATATATATATATATATATATATACTGTATATATATATATATATATAAAAGAAAAAAATTGGAACAGCACAATGCTCACCGATGGGTGCCTGGCCTCCTGGGTCAAGTGGTCCGCTATCCCCAAATGTATACAAAAAAGCAAAGGAAGGCAGCACTCCAAATATCATAAGGTGAAAATAGTGAGGTTTATTCAGCCCACATCTTCATGCAGCGACGTTTCGGCTCACACTGAGCCTTTTTCAAGCAGTGAATGATACCAACAACCTTGTTTTTATATACATAATCTACAATCAATTACATCACTATTCATAAAATTTCATTGTATATACAATCAATCGATGTATAATAAAATCCCATATCTGTGCCGTAATTAAAGTGCATTGTGCTAAAGTGTTAATGTTGTTACTGTTATATGTCCTCCCATCCATAATCACAACTTTCTTCTTATACAGTTAGGTCCATATATATTTGGACAGAGACAACACTTTTCTAATTTTGGGTATAGACATTACCACAATGAATTTTAAACAAAACAATTCAGATGCAGTTGAATTTCAGACTTTCAGCTTTCATTTGAGGGAATCCACATTAAAATTGGATGAAGGGTTTACGAGCTTCAGCTCCTTAACATGTGCCACCCTATTTTTAAAGGGACCAAAAGTAATTGGACAATTGACTCCAAGGCTATTTCATGGACAGGTGTGGGCAATCCATTCATTATGTCATTCTCAATAAAGCAGATAAAAGGCCTGGAGTTGATTTGAGGTGTGGTGCTTGCATTTGGAAGGTTTTGCTGTGAAGTAAACATGCGGTCAAAGGAGCTCTCCGTACAGGTGAAACAAGCCATCCTTAAGCTGCGAAAACAGAAAACACCCATCCGAGAAATTGCTAAAATATTAGGAGTGGCAAAATCTACAGTTTGGTACATCCTGAGAATAAAGAAAGCACTGGTGAACTCATCAATGCAAAAAGACCTGGGCGCCCACAGAAGACAACAATGGTGGATGATCACAGAATAATCTCCATGGTGAAGAGAAACCCCTTCACAACAGCCAACCAAGTGACCAACACTCTCCAGGAGGTAGGCGTATCAATATCCAAATCTACCATAAAGAGAAGACTGCATGAAAGTAAATACAGAGGGTTCACTGCACGGTGCAAGCCACTCATAAGCATCAAGAATAAGAAGGCTAGACTGGACTTTGCTAAAAAAACATCTAAAAAAGCCAGCACAGTTCTGGAAGAACATTCTTTGGACAGATGAAACCAACATCAACCTCTACCAGAATGATGGAAAGATAAAAGTATGGCGAAGGTGTGGTACAGCTCATGATGCAAAGCCTACCACATCATCTGTAAAACACGGCGGAGGCAGTGTGATGGCTTGGGCATGCATGGCTGCCAGTGGCACTGGGTCACAAGTGTTTATTGATGATGTGACACAGGACAGAAGCAGCCAAATGAATTCCGAGGTATTCAGAGCCGCCATACCGTGTGCTCAGATCCAGCCAAATGCAGCCAAACTGATTGGTCGTCGTTTCACAGTACAGATGGACAATGACCCAAAACATAAAGCCAAAGCAACCCAGGAGTTTATTAAAGCAAAGAAGTGGAATATTCTTGAATGGCCAAGTCAGTCACCTGATCTCAACCCAATTGAGCAGCATTTTACTTGTTAAAGACTAAACTTCAGACAGAAAGGCCCACAAACAAACAGCAACCGAAAACCACCGCAGTGAAGGCCTGGCAGAGCATCAAAAAGGAGGAAACACAGCGTCTGGTGATGTCCATGAGTTCAAGACTTCCGGCAGTCATTGCCAAGAAAGGGTTTTCAACCAAGTACTAAAAATGAACATTTTATTTAAAATTATTGAATCTGTCCAATTACTTTTGGTCCCTTTAAAAACAGGGTGGCACATGTTAAGGAGCTGAAACTCCTAAACCCTTCATCCAATTTTAATGTGGATACCCTCAAATGAAAGCTGAAAGTCTGAACTTCAACTGCACCTGAATTGTTTTGTTTGAAATTCATTGTGGTAATGTCTATAACCAAAATAAGAAAATTGTTGTCTCTGTCCAAATATATATGGACCTAACTGTATGTTTCAATTAGTTCATCCACTTATCCATCACATGTTGTTATTAATATGCATATTTATTTCTATTACGCTATCTTACCCTGCCGCCCACAGAGCACACCACATGGAAGACGCTGATCGCCATTCACGGCGTTCACTGATTCCTACTGCGCATGTCTCAGTGTCATACTGTTCTGTCATAGCTTGCCAGCCAATCCAAACGCCTCCTGCAGCCATTTCCACTCGCGCCTGCGCACTCTGTTTCTATCAGTGCCGCGACGCCATCTTGAGTGTGGCAACCAATTCAAAGCTTCCTACGGGCACTGCATTTACGCCTGCGTTTTCAAGTTCCATCAGTGCCACCATCTTTAGTGTGGGTATATTTCAATATACCACTATATATCCTCAAAGACACTCATACGGCTAAACAGTTTACTATTGCACCATGGCACAACGGACGACACCTTACTCAGGCTGTCTCCGCTCACCCATGCCCCTTTGAGCTAGTTTAGTAGCCCATAAAGGCCAAAAAACCTCGCATCAGGGTACACAAAAGCGCTTTTATATTGCCAAGTGTCTATACTTATGAGGAAAAGACAGCTCCAATGGATTTCATTATGCTTTACTTTATTAGACTAAGCTATTGGCAGACAGTAGTGACACAAAAAATAAAAATTATAATGCTTAAGGAAAAAATAATAATTCAATATCCGCCTCCATGTGGTTGTGCTCCATACGCCGCAGGGGTAACCATGTTGTACATCTCCATAGATATGAGGACACATCTAAAAAACAAAAAAACGTTAAAAATTGGAATAGCATTATGAGACCCTGTCTCTACAATACATTCCAAATACTAAACTAGGAGTCCATATACACCTGATTCCTAGGTATACTTCAGTGGGACTAATACATACTAGGATTAATTCTAAATTCTACATTGAGTCCTTTTGGTTTTAAAGTATTTAACTCATGAATCCACTTCAGTTCCTGTTTCTTCAAGAGGGATACTCTGTCCCCTCCTCTTCTCTGTATAGGGACCTTATCTATTATTCTAAATTTTAAATCCTTCTCTGCATGGCCTAGTTCAGTAAAGTGTTTTGAGACCGGGAGGTAAAGCCGCTTTTTTCTAATTGAGTGTCGATGATTATTAATTCGTACTTTTAGCTCGCATGTTGTCTCCCCCACATACCACAATTTGCAGGGACATTCCAACAAATATATTACATGGTCAGAGTTACATGTTAGAAACTGTTTAATTGTATATTTTTTATTCGTCTCCGGATGCTTAAATGTGGAACCTTTTAGCATATAAGCACAGTTCACACACGACAAGCATGGGAAGCAGCCCTTTTGACTTATTCCAGTGAGTGTACTTTGACAACTGTTCTTTAAGGGACCAATGTCAGATTTGACCACATGATCTTTAATATTTCTACCCCGACGGTATGAGAATAGTGGGGGCTCTCTAAATTCTTTTATGCCTGGTAGGCAGTTTTTCAGCATCCCCCAATGTTTTTTAATTATCGCTGCTATTTTATCACTCTCCTCCGTATATGTCATGACACATGGTATTCTATTTGTAGATTTCTTATTGTTTTGTTGTCCTCCCCACAGTAATTCTTTCCTATCTTTATTCCGGACCACATTTTTTGATCTATAGAGTATATCTCGTGGGTAGCCTCTCTTCAGGAACTTTTCAACCAACATATCCATAACCTCATCTATCTCTTCCCTTCTTTTGACAATCCTTCGTACCCTTAGCAGCTGACTCAATGGAATTGATATAACCATACTATGAGGGTGCTGACTGTCATACGTCAATAAATTATTTCTGTCGGTTTCTTTAACGTATAAGGTGGTTATAAGCTCCCCATTCATTTGTCTAACTAGAACATCCAAGAACTGTAATTCAGTTCTGGATGAGGTCAATGTAAATTTAATAGTTTCATCTATTATATTAAGGTATTGATGGAAATCCTCAAGTTCCTTTTCCGTGCCACTCCATAGGAGGAAGACATCGTCTATGTACCTCCACCACACCAGCACATGCCGGAAGTGGTGGGACACATAGACGAGGTCCTCCTCCAAGGCACTCATCACCAGATTCGCATACGCGGGGGCCATATTGGCCCCCATCGCCGTACCGCGTTTTTGTGTACAAAATGTGTCACCAAATAAGAAGTAACTCCGCTTCAAAATTATTTCCAACAGATTGATAACAAACATTTTACCTATGTCTGATATTTCGACAGTTTCCAACTTCTTTTTTACCACCCTTATTCCAGAAGAGTGTCCAATTGAGGTGTAAAGTGAAATGACATCAAATGATGCCATAATCACCTCCCCCCCCAAATCAACCAACTCTAATTTTTTTAAGAAGTCCGTAGTGTCTTTAATAATATTAAAGAAATTAACACACACACACATTATTAAAAATTATTTTAATGAAATAAAAACAAAGGTTGTTGTAATATTTTATTTAACGCCCAATCCAATCACTGAAGACCCTCAAGGAAAGCTCCCACGATCTATAAACAGCCAGCAGAGGGCGCCTCACCGCAAATGCAGGTAAATATAGGTCATTGACCTACTTTACCTTCATTTCCTGGGGTTTTGCAGCGAGGAGTAGCGTTGCATTAGCAGAACTCCTGGCTGCAAAATGTTTTAACCCCTTCAGAAGGATTTACATCATTGGACTTTACAGATCTGCGGAAGGTAAGGATATTGTTGGTTTATTATGTTTTTTTTGTTACAGAACGAGGGTCTTCAGTGATTGGTCCTCAGAGCGGGAAGTGACCAGCTCCTCCCCCCACTCACCCCATACCCTCTCCAGTCCAGCATTAACCCTCCCCTAAGAGCTAGACTCCACGCCCCCTTTTTCCCTGCTCCAAACCCCCTGTCATGTCGGCTTTCACATATGCCGCCCGGGGAAGGGGGTGGGGCGGCTCGCTCCAGCCTGGTCTTGACATTGGTATTGTCGACCACTGTGAATAAGTGTCGCCCCAAGGGTCTCCGACCCCTTTCCTTCCCAGCATCTGGGAAGGGATCCTTGAAGCCAAGTCTGGTGTCAACCATAGTATAAACAAGTGGACAAGAGACCAACCGTAGATTACTCTCAGCCGTTACCCCACAGGATCGAGAGCACCAAAATACCCCGAAGGGTTACCCTTATCCACTTCCAACTTAGGAATCTGGCCCACCGTTACCAAGATTCCCCCAAATCACCAGACCCGCAACCAAAACTTATACCAACTGGAGAATCCGTATCCCGACGGACCCCCCAGGCCAATTTAGCACCAACTCCAATGACCCCTCCCCCCACCACCACGAGGATACTTGACCCCCTCAAGTATCCGAAACCCCACCAACCAATCGCTATGGCCCGCTCAATTCCAGACTGCAGCCCAAGGGCCCACAAGTTCAGATGAACGCCATCACCTAAAAGATATTGGTCACCACCACCCTCCAACTCAAAATGACGCACGGCAAAGCCCCCATTCCGTACGACAAAACCAGACATGGCCCGATTCACCTTGATGCGGGCCTTATTAATCTTGTCCACCGACCTAGCGTACCTCCAGGATTTCCGTGGAACAATCTCCAACCACACAATAGACATGTCCCGAAAAGAGACCCATAACCATAGCAAGTCATGTTTAATGTCCCGGATCAACTCACGGCAAGGACGAACTCCCAAGTCGTTTCCCCCAGTGTGTAAAACCAAAATGTCGGGAGGCTTGTCCAACCGCACGCCATTGTGTGCCTCCTCCAGGACACTGTTCCAACCTAAGCCCCGAAACCCCAACCACCTGATGACGGCCACGTCCCTAGAAAATCCGAGCTGTCTTCCATCCTGTCGGACGTCTGCTCGCTTTGCGCCCCAGTACACGTAAGAGTGGCCGACAATCCACACCAACAGCAAGGATGAACCTGAAAAACATAAACAACTTAGGCATGCGCCAACAACAGGAACAAAAACCGACAGTCACCAGCCTCTCACGGCCTCACGTAACTCCGATAACGACCAGACTCCCACCGCCCTATCCTCTGTACCACCGCAGGAGCCAAACCGCGCCGCCTCCGTAGCGGCCCCGATCCGAAAAGAATGCAAGGCGAACCTGGAAGAATCCACGCCAATGGCCTCTAAAGACTGCCGAAAAACCGCTACAAACTGGTATTTAGACAGAAAAGACCCGTCCTCATGACGTAACAAAGGCCCATCACCCCGCGGGTGAAGCCTATCAAAATCCTGCCAGCAACGGACAGGTCACATAACGGACCCGGGAACGGCGCCCCAAACCACCCTTTTACCCCATCCCGTCTGATCCGTCTTAGACTTCCGAATCCAGAATTGCAATGACCCCTCGGAAACAAAAAAGTCCCCCGCCCAAAGGCCCCCCTGATGAACTGTAGTGGCGGACACCAACTCCCCCACCCTCAATGCCCCGTAAAAGGCGCAACCTCAAAACCGGAAACACATATATCGCCCAGACGTGCCCCCAACCGCTCCAATATCTCAAAAGACACCGGGCGCCTGCAATCGCCACGGCTACCCATTCTTCTCAACCCCTTCGCAGCTTGCTTTACCAAAAAGGACTTCGTCAAGTCCCGCAGACCTCGGAGCCTGAAACCAAAAGCTAAAGCCGCTATCCTCCTATCAACCTTTGCTGCTGACCATCGCTGGTCCGCCCCGTGCCTCATCCACAACAACAGCGCCCCCACTTGTTCCCGACCAGTACCCGCAACGCCGCAAGACGCCAACCAGCTCTCCCACGAACTCCATACCGCCTGATAACACGACCACGTACTAGGTGCCAAGGACGCTTGAATTAAAGGTTCTGCAGCCCGGACACCACGCTCCAAAGCTCCGCTGGGCATTCAAGCCCCGTCTCCTTGGCCTCCGGAGCCAGCAACCGAAAACGCTCCCACTGGAAACGAGACAGAGAATCGGCAATGCAGTTATTAACACCGGGCACGTGTGATGTCGTGAAATAAGCGTTCAATGATAAACAAGACAAAACCAACTGCCGAAGAACTCTGATCACGGGGGGCGACGCTGTCGTCAAACTGTTAATGGCACACACGACCGCCATATTATCACAGTTAAAGTGCACCCTTTTGTTTCGAAAATCGTCGCCCCAAAGCTGCACCGCCACCAAAATTGGAAAAATCTCCAACAAAGTAATGTTCCGTACCAACCCTGTTTCAAACCAAGCTTCCGGCCATCGAGCAGCACACCAACGGCCCCTGAAAAAGGCCCCAAATCCAATACCGCATGACGCGTCGGTAAACAAATCCAAATCCGCGTTACCCACTGCTCCTCCATCAACAATGTACGCCCATTGTAACAGGACAAAAAACGGTCCCAAACCTCCAAGTCGGCCTTGTGTTCGGACGACAAATGAACAAAATGATGTGGGCCGGTAATCCCGGCCTTAGCGCTAGCCAATCTATGTGAAAAAAAATCCTCTCCATTGGGATAATTCGGCATGCAAAATTCAATTTTCCCATAAGCGACTGCACCTCTCGCAGCGGCAATTTCTTCAAACGTCTAGCACGGGCCACCTAGTCTCTCAAACCCAACACCTTGTCAACCGGCAACCTAAACTCCCACTTCACGGAATCGATAACAATACCCAAAAAAGACAGACTCGTGCACGGACCCTCAATCTTGCCCGGTGCCAGCGGGACCCCAAAATGCTCCGCAATCCAAACAACCATCCTCAACAGGACCTCACAACATTGCGACTGATCAGGCCCTATGCAATAGAAGTCGTCCAGATAATGAATCACTGAATCCAATCCGGACACATACCGCACCGCCCACTCCAAAAAAGAACTGAAGGCCTCAAAATAAGCGCACGACAGCAAACAGCCCATCGGCAAACAACGGTCAACATAAAACCCGCCGTTCCAATAACAGCCTAACAACCTCACGCTATCAGGGTGAACCGGCAATAAACAAAAGGCTGACTCAATATTGGTCTTAGCCAACAGTGCCCCTCTACCACAACTGTGCACCCACCTGGCTGCCTCATCAAACGACGTATACACCACCGAACAAAGCTCTGGATCGATCCCATCATTCACGGACCTCCCTTTCGGGTAGGACAAATGCTGAATGAGCCTAAATTTATTAGGCTCCTTCTTGGGGACCACACCTAAATCGTGCAAGGGAGGAGTGGGAAACGGTCCAGACATCCTACCCAAAGCCACCTCTTTGCCCAACTTTTCTGACACGACTGATTCGTGCAACAAGGCCGATCTGAGGTTCTTTAAACTCGGTGGTACCACAAAGGCCCCGAGGTATACGAAAACCAACACTAAAATCAACCCAGAGCAACTCCGCCCTCTCCCTGCCAGGAAACCTACTTAGATAGGGGGCCATCGCGTCCAACCTCACCGGAGTCACCCCCTTTGGAATTACCCTCTGGCTTCCCTTTTTTCTTAAAACACTTGGCGGCTCCGTGCGAAGCGCCGTTGCAGTTCGAGCACAAATGCTTGAACTTACAAGTCGCTCCGAACTTGCACTGGCTCTCATTGAACTGCTAACAAACCCCGTGCTTCTGGCCGCCGGATTGTCCCGACTGACCCCCGGCTCCTGAAGAGGAACCCTGCGAAGCGCTTTGGCCAGAAGTTCTGGCCCCGCTTTGAAAGGAGTGACCAAACTTTGTTGGCGCCATCACCCGTAACCACAAACCAATGTCCTTCTGATCCCATCGGATCGCCGGACGGACCGCCTTCTGCTGCCGGAACTGCTCATCGCATCGTAACTATGCTTGCCCACCATAGGCCCTATGCGCCTCACCTATGGAATCCATATAACAAAACAAGGCGGAGCAGTTCTTGGGAGCCTTCTCGCCAATAACGCTTGCCAAAATCGCAAACGCCTAAAGCCAATTCACAAACGTCTGAGGAATAAGGCGCCATCGCCGCTTTTCCTCGTCCTCCTTCTTACTATCTTCCTTTTTACTCTTATCAAGGTTAAATTTTTCCAACGGCAAAAGCGAAAATATCTCGACATACTCGTCCTTCCAAATCTTCTCATGCACCTCCTTTTTCAAGTGCGCCCCCAATGGCCCTTCAAAGCAAACATGCACCTCGCCCCGCGCCTTATCATCCAACCGAATGCTCCCTTCCTTCTCTTTCTCAGTCTGCACAGATACCGAGACCGGCTCGGTAAACCTGCCCGATTCGGCAGACCCGCTGCCGGATAACGCCAACCCCGGACCAGACGATCTGACCCAAGCTGACAAAGGGGATGGCCCTGGCCTACCATTGCCCAACCGTGACAACAGCTCACGTACACCCGACAACAACTCCCCCACCCCCTCACGACTCGCATCAGCCCGCATACCGACTCCATCACCCTGCTCCACATACCCCTCAACCCGATTCACAGAAGTCAAAGTCGGCGTCGAAAATGCCGGGGACAAACAATACATAGATGGATTATCAGAAGGCAACAAGGGAGCTGTGATCCCCCCAGCCGCAGACGCTGTCGCCGTCCAGCCGTCTCTCGATCCCGAAGCAGTCCTTGGGCCCTCCCGGATGTGAACTTCGCTCCGCAATACCGCTCCAACCGATCCGCCCCCTGCAGAGGGGACCATGCCGAATCCGTCAGCCGAGGTGACCGCCTGATGTCCTGTAGGCCCAGACCCGGACCCGCCGTCCGAAACGCTGCCATCTGACTCCCCCACCCGAAAGGATGCAGGCCCGGTCGCCGGTGCTTGAAGGGAATGGTGCCCCCCGGTCGTGTCCAGCAGCCCCGCTGGGTCTGGGGCGCTGCCCGCCGCTGCCGCTGGGATGCTCCCCCGCCATCTCGCGCTGCCGCAGGAAGCAGGCCGCCTGGCCTGGTCATCACCGCGGCGGCCCGCCATGACGTCGCTCCGGCCGTTAGGAGCTCTGGCGCGCATAGGCCCCGCCCCCCGGAGTGCTGGGGAGAAGGCCTAACTGCCGCCGCAGGCCTCAGTGCAGCTGGCGGATTCCTCCCAGACCGCGGCCTGCTGGGGCGCTTCTGAGCAGGCACGTGGCCTGGAGGGTACCCCAAGGGGCTCCTGCGCCGCCGCTGAGACACCGGGGTGACATCGGGGATAAGCGCTCCGGGGGCCGCACTCGCCTGGACCGCCGCTCACCGGGCCCGACCGCCAGGGGATCCACACCGCTGCTGCCGCTGCCACCGCCGAGGATGCTGGACACCTGAGCTTCCAACCAGCCTGGAGGCTGTGACGCCGCCCGCAGCTGTGACAGGACTCCTTCAATGGCTGCCATGGTAAGCTGCTGGTGCTTGGTGCTTCCTGCTCACAGGTCCTCAGAGCGGGAAGTGACCGACTCCTACCCCCCACTCACCCCATACCCTCTCCAGGCCAGCATTAACCCTCCCCTAAGAGCTAGACTCCATGCCCCCTTTTTCCCTGCTCCAAACCCCCTGTCATGTCGGCTTTCACGTACGCCGCCCGGGGGAGGGGGTGGGGCAGCTCGCTCCAGCCTGGTCTGGAGACGTGTCCATTTTTTATCGACGTCATGGATGAAAATCACTAATACAAGTCTATGGGTCGGTGAAAATCCCAGAGCTCGGATGTCATCAGTGAACGATCCGTGTCCTGTCCATGATTAACACTGTAATGTACAGGAGAAGCTATGTACTGATGGTAAAAACTGGCCAAAGTAGTGATGAAGCTCAGATCCAAAACACTAATAATACTCGGAATGTTTCTTTTATGTATGTGAAAAATCATGTCCGTCTGAATGAGGCCTAAGGCCACGTTCAGTATTTGGTGAGTTTTTTTACCTCAGGATTCGCAAGCGAAAACCAGGAGTGGGTGAAAAATACAGAAGTGCTGACACGCTGCTATTATACTTTTCCTCTGATTGTTCCTCTACTGATTTTGGCAAATACTGAGGTAAAATACTGACCAAATACTGAACCTGTGACCATGGCCTTAAAAGAGCTGTCCAGGAAAACAAATGAATAAGGAGCTGATCGGTGGGGATGCCAGTTATTGGATTCCAACCAATCACATTGATGATCTTTATTAATACTGGACAAATCCATTAACTTATGTAAAAAAGAAAAAAAAAGGGTTTCTCATACCTTGCACCACATGTGTTTAAGACACTTTTTTCTTATTATAATGCCCAACAAAGGGGTGTTGTCCATTTAGTCAGTGGCTGAAGAAAGGGCGCAGCCTAAACTACAATCCCGTGCACAACCATTTGAGCCAAAGAGGGACACAATTTGGTGAAGCTTAGTTGACTAATTTAAGCCAATAGGTGGTGTGAACTAAAACTAGACCATGCATCAAAAACATGAGCTACCCTAATAAATAAGGTGCATTTTAGGAATGTCTAGTCTGAGTTTCTATAATGTAAAAGTCAGTTATAAGAAATCTGCCCCACTGAGTGTATGATAAGGAAACAGATCGCTAAGAAAATTAGCAAAGAAAATAAAAAGGTTTATAAAAAAATTATCATTCAATTACTGGATTTAGATATTAAATTAAAATTTTTTTTCCCTACCATCGACTTCAGAAAGCAAGCCTATTGTCATCATATCTCATACACCTCACTGAAATCTGGAGTGAAGGGTTAAGCTCTCTGGTACTATGGACAATTATTCCGAATGCTGAAGAGTAACTATATATTTGGCACATACAGTCAAGCTGTCCGATGTGCTCAGTTTGCCTCCTGCTGTCTCCTCCACAAGATGAGCATTTCATTTCTCCAGCACCAAAATGGCCACTATGCTGACATGGGCTGCACAGATCTAAGGCTGAACCTTGTCTCCAGTCTTTTCTGTGCTGTGGAGAAGTGGTTTAGATTTATCACTGAAGCTGCCAGGATTAGAGTTGAGCGACTTTTAGTCAACTTTTAGTTTTTTAGGGTCGAGTCGGGTTTCTTAACAGTCGAGTCGAGTGGAATCGGCCGATTATCGTGAAAAGTCGGGGATCGACCGAAACACGAAACCCAATGCAAGTCAATGGGGGAGCATAGTCGGCAGTGAGTGGAGGCCAGGAAAACATGTACAGTGCCCATTTTAATGGCAAAAACATCCATTCTTGTTACTGAAGCTTGTCAATCTTAATTTACCTTATAATAATAGTAAGGCATTGGAAATTGGGGGTCATTTGGCTACAGTTTGTGGGGGGTAGGGCTGGTTCAAGTATTTAGTGGGCCCAGGAAATCTGGACCACGTCACGGCAGTGGAGCAGGGAGAGGTAAGTATTTCAACTTTGCAAGTGCTGTGATCCTGAGCAAGCAGGGGGGGCCCACTCGTTGGCATTGGCACTGGCACAGGGCCCCTCAATGTACGGCGGTGTGTTTGCACGGCGGGGGCGCCTCCCACCGGCAGCGACACTTTTGCGTACTATGAGGGGCCCTGTGCCAGTGACATCGCCAACGAGTATTCCTCCCCCCACCTGATGAAGGAACCTGCACTTTCATCTGCACCTTCCTCTTTGTCCCCGTGTAAGGTGGTATGGTATGCGGGAAGAGGAACCTGACTTTCAGCAGCGTCACAATCTTGCTGTGTAGCGTACACGGGGAATGTTGCGTTATGGGTCAATGTACCAGCAGACTCATCTATCACTAGCTGGGCAATGGGCAGGATAAGGAGGAAACACAGATATAGGCCCAAAGAATAAAGTGGGCTAAATGCAGTTCAAAATTGGTAACAGGACTAACCAGGGGGCATTGCAGTGGAGGACAACTGTAATGAGAGGCTGACACAGAGAGTAGGCCCAAATCAGTAAGTAGTCTAAATGCAGTTCAAAATTGGCAACAGTAGTAAACAGGCGGCACAGCTTTGTTCAGTGGAGGAGAACAGCAAGGAGAGGCAGACACCGATAGTAGGCCCCAACACAACTAGTAGGCCAAATGCAGTCTAACATTAACAACTACTTAACGAGAGCCTGAAAATGGAATTTCAGGACAGGAACCCAGGAGAACAGCAAGGAGCGGCAGACACTGTTAGTAGGCCCCAACCCAACTAGTAGGCCAAATGCAGTTGTTCCTTTAACAACTATTTAACAAGAGCCTGAAGATAGAAGCTCAGGAAAGGCAACCTGGAGAACACCTTGGAGTGGAAGACACCGTCTCTACAACCCAGACCCAACTTGTAGGCCTAATGCAGTGTTGTTTCAACAACTACTGAACGAGAGCTAGAAGATCGAAGCTATGGAGAGTCAACCTGGAAAACACCTTGGAGAGGCAGACACCGTCTCTACAACCAAGACCCAACTTGTAGGCCTAATGCAGTGTTGTTTCAACAACAACTGAACGAGAGCTAGAAGATCGAAGCTATGGAGAGGCAACCTGGAGAACACCTTGGAGCGGAAGACACCGTCTCTACAACCCAGACCCAACTTGTAGGCCTAATGCAGTGTTGTTTCAACTACTTAACGAGAGCTAGAAGATCGAAGCTATAAGAGGCAACCTGGAGAACACCTTGGAGCGGAAGATACCGTCTCTACAACCCAGACCCAACTTGTAGGCCTAATGCAGTGTTGTTTCAACAACTACTGAACGAGAGCTAGAAGATCGAAGCTATGGAGAGGCAACCTGGAAAACACCTTGGAGCGGCAGACACCGTCTCTACAACCCAGACTCAACTTGTAGGCCTAATGCAGTGTTGTTTCAACAACTACTGAACGAGAGCTAGAAGATCGAAGCTATGGAGAGTCAACCTGGAAAACACCTTGGAGAGGCAGACACCGTCTCTACAACCAAGACCCAACTTGTAGGCCTAATGCAGTGTTTTTTCAACAACAACTGAACGAGAGCTAGAAGATCGAAGCTATGAAGAGGCAACCTGGAGAACACCTTGGAGCGGAAGACACCGTCTCTACAACCCAGACCCAACTTGTAGGCCTAATGCAGTGTTGTTTCAACAACTACTTAACGAGAGCTAGAAGATCGAAGCTATGGAGAGGCAACCTGGAGAACACCTTGGAGCGGAAGACACCGTCTCTACAACCCAGACCCAACTTGTAGGCCTAATGCAGTGTTGTTTCAACAACTACTGAACGAGAGCTAGAAGATCGAAGCTATGGAGAGGCAACCTGGAGAACACCTTGGAGCGGCAGACACCGTCTCTACAACCCAGACCCAACTTGTAGGCCTAATGCAGTGTTGTTTCAACAAGAACTGAATGAGAGCTAGAAGATCGAAGCTATGGAGAGGCAACCTGGAGAACACCTTGGAGCGGAAGATACCGTCTCTACAACCCAGACCCAACTTGTAGGCCTAATGCAGTTTTGTTTCAACAACTACTTAACGAGAGCTAGAAGATCGAAGCTATGGAGAGGCAACCTGGAGAACACCTTGGAGCGGCAGACACCATTAGTAGGCCCTACCGAAGTAGTAGCCCCAATGCAGTTTTCAAATTCCTATAGGCTGAAAACCAGACTATTGATGCTCAGCTTTTTTCAGAGGAGGTCAGCTGTATTGAGTGGCGTAGACAGACACAGGTAGTAGGCCTTAAACAAAAAAATTGGCTCAATGCAGTTTAAAAAAAGGTTACAGGGGTACACAGGCAGCATTGCTCTGGTCAGTGGAGGACAATTTCAATTATGGACCGCAGACAGACTTAGTACGCCTACAATTAAAAAAAGGATGCTCTATGCAATTTAAAATAGGTTCCAGGGGTACACGGAAAGCAGTGGTGTGGTCAGTGGAGGAGTATTGGAAGGAGGGACCGCAGACAGGCTTAGTAGGCCTAACATAACAAAAGTAGGCTGTAGGCACTTTAAAATAGCTTCCAGGGGTACATGGGCAGCAGTGGTGTGGTCAGTGGAGGACTATTGGAAGGAGGGACCGCAGACAGGCTTAGTAGGCCTAACAACAAAAGTAGGCTGTAGGCACTTTAAAATAGCTTCCAGGGGTACAACATGTCGTATGCTGGACAAACAGCTGCTGCAAATTACGAGATTGGAAAACTCAGTCAGAGCAGTCCACAAGCAAGACCTTTTCATTGGAAAGCTAGGTGTCAGCCGGGAAAGGTGGTGCAAAATAATTCGAAATCCAGTAGTGGTTCATTTTAATGAAGGTTAGATCATCAACATTTTGGGTAGCCAGACGAGTCCTTTTTTCGGTTAATATTGAACCAGCAGTACTGAATACTCTTTCTGATAGCACACTAGCTGCTGGGCAAGCAAGCTCCTGCAATGTATATTCTACCAATTCTGGCCAGGTGTCTAATTTGGATGCCCAGTAATCAAATGGGAATGACGGTTGAGGGAGAACATCGATAAAGGATGAAAAATAGTTAGTAACCATACTGGACAAATGTTGTCTCCTGTCACTTTGAATTGATGCTGCAGTACCTGTCCTATCTGCGGTCATAGCAAAATCACTCCACAACCTGGTCAGAAAACCCCTCTGTCCAACGCCACTTCTGATTTGTGCACCTCTAACACCTCTGGTCTGCTGCCCCCTGCAGCTCGTGTGAGAACGATCACCGGCACTGTGTGCTAGGAATGCCTGAATCAAACGGTCAACAAGAGTTGATTGTTTGGTTGCTAATATTTGTTCCAAGTTCTCATGTGGCATAATATTTTGCAATTTGCCTTTATAGCGAGGATCAAGGAGGCAGACCAACCAGTAATCGTCATCGGTCATCATTTTAGTAATGCGTGTGTCCCTTTTGAGGATACGTAAGGCATAATCCGCCATGTGGGCCAAAGTTCCAGTTGTCAAATCTGCGGTTGTGCTGAGTTGAGAGGCAGTTTCAGGCAAATCTACGTCACTTGTGTCCCTCAAAAAACCAGAACCCGGCTTTGCCACGCCACCAATTTCCAGTGGCCCCGGAGAAGCTTCCTCATTAAAAAAAATACTCATCCCCATCATCCTCCTCGTCCTCCTCCTCCTGTTTGCCCGCTACCTCGTCCTGTACACTGCCCTGACCAGACAATGGCTGACTGTCATCAAGGCTTTCCTCTTCCTCTGCTGCAGACGCCTGCTCCTTTATGTGCGTCAAACTTTGCATCAGCAGACGCATTAGGGGGATGCTCATGCTTATTATGGCGTTGTCTGCACTTACCAGCCATGTGCATTCCTCAAAACACTGAAGGACTTGACACATGTCTTGTACCTTCGACCACTGCACACCTGACAACTCCATGTCTGCCATCCTACTGCCTGCCCGTGTATGTGTATCCTCCCACAAATACATAACAGCCCGCCTCTGTTCGCACAGTCTCTGAAGCATGTGCAGTGTTGAGTTCCACCTTGTTGCAACGTCGATGATTAGGCGATGCTGGGGAAGGTTCAAAGACCGCTGATAGGTCTGCATACGGCTGGAGTGTACGGGCGAACGGCGGATATGCGAGCAAAGTCCGCGCACTTTGAGGAGCAGGTCGGATAACCCCGGATAACTTTTCAGGAAGCACTGCACCACCAGGTTTAAGGTGTGAGCCAGGCAAGGAATGTGTGTAAGTTGGGAAAGGGTGATGGCAGCCATGAAATTCCTTCCGTTATCACTCACTACCTTGCCTGCCTCAAGATCTACAGTGTCCAGCCACGACTGCGTTTCTCTCTGCAAGAACTCGGACAGAACTTCCACGGTGTGTCTGTTGTCGCCCAAACACTTCATAGCCAATACAGCCTGCTGACGCTTGCCTGTAGCTGCCCCATAATGGGACACCTGTTGTGCAACAGTGGCAGCTGCGGTTGGAGTGGTTGTGCCACTGCAGTCTGTGGATGAGCTCTTGCTTCTGCAGGAGGACGAGGAAGAGGGGGGGCGAACGGCTACAGCCAACTGTTTCCTAGACCGTGGGCTAGGCAGAACTGTCCCAATATTGCTGTCCCCTGTGGACCCTGCATCCACCACATTCACCCAGTGTGCCGTGAAGGACACGTAACGTCCCTGGCCATGCCTACTGGTCCATGCATCTGTTGTCAGGTGCACCTTTGTACTCACAGATTGCCTGAGTGCATGGACGATGCGCTCTTTAACATGCTGGTGGAGGGCTGGGATGGCTTTTCTCAAAAAGAAGTGTCGACTGGGTAGCTCATAGCGTGGTTCAGCGTAGTCCATCAGGGCTTTGAAAGCGTCGCTTTCAACTAACCGGTAGGGCATCATCTCTAACGAGATTAGTCTAGCTATGTGGGCGTTAAAACCCTGTGTACGCGGATGCGAGGATGAGTACTTCCTTTTTTTAACGAGAGTCTCATGTAGGGTGAGCTGGACTGGAGAGCTGGAGATCGTGGAACTAGCGGGGGTGCCGGTGGACATGGCAGACTGAGAGACGGTTGCAGACGGTATTCTTGCCGGTGCCCTACATGCAGTGTTTCCTACTACGAAACTGGTGATTCCCTGACCCTGACTGCTTTGGCCTGGCAACGAAACCTGCACAGATACTGCAGCTGGTGCGGAAAATGGTGGCCTTACAGTGACGGAGGGATGTAGCGTTGTTGACTAGCTTCATTGGCTGAGGGTGCTACAACCTTAAGGTAGTTAGTCCAGGCTTGCAAATGCATGGTTGTTAAATGTCTATGCATGCAACTTGTATTTAGACTTTTCAGATTCTGACCTCTGCTTAAGGTAGTTGAACATTTTTGACAGATGACTTTGTGCTGATCAATTGGATGTTGTTTAAAAAATGCCAGACTGCACTCTTTCTACCATCTGATACCTTTTCAGGCATTGCAGACTGAGCTTCTTTAACCAGATGGCCACGCTGTCCTCCAACTGGTTTTGGCTTTGCCACGCGTTTTGGGCCAGATACGGGCCCGGCAGATGGAACCCGCTGCGATTTTGATGCCTGCTGCGGCCCTCCCCCTCCGCTTCAGAACTACTGACACCTGCACCCTGTTCCCCTAATGGCTGCCAATCGGGGTCAACAACTGGGTCATCTATGACCTCCTCTTCTATCTCATGTGCAACTTCGTCTGTGTTACCGTGTAAGCCGGTGGTATAGCGTTTGTGACGGGGCACCATAGTCTCATCAGGGTCTGATTCTGGATCAGTACACTGTGAGGGCAATGTGGTGGTCTGAGTCAAAGGAGCAGCATAGTAATCTGGCTGTGACTGTGCATCTGTGCACTCCGTGTCCGATTCAACTTGTAATGGGCATGGCCTGTTAACTGTTTCACTTTCTAACCAAGGAACGGTATGTGTAAAGAGCTCCATGGAGTAACCCGTTGTGTCGCCTGACGCATCCTTCTCTGTTGTTGTTTTTGCTGAACAGGACAATGGAGCGACTTGTCCCTGAGCGTGAACATCCACTAACGACGCGCTGCTTTTACATTTACCAGATTCAGAAGAGGAGGCAAAAGAGCTAGAGGCTGAGTCAGCAAGGAAAACCAAAACTTGCTCTTGCTGCTCCGGCTTTAAAAGCGGTTTTCCTACTCCCAGAAAAGGGAGAGTTCGAGGCCTTGTGTAGCCAGACAACGAACCTGGCTCCACAGCTCCAGACTTAGGTGCTATATTGTTTTTCCCACGACCACCTGATGCTCCACCACCACTACCATCATTACCAGCTGGCAATGAACGCCCACGGCCACGACCTCTTCCACCAGACTTCTTCATTGTTTTAAAAACGTAACCAAAGTAACGGTATTTGCTACTGTAAAACAACTTACAAGGTGAACTCAAACTTCTGTAGGATTTAGATATCCCTTTATAGGTGGGTGAGACTGCAAGGAAAATCAGGCACAATGTTACACACTCGGTTTTCTGTGGCACAAAATGAGACAGATGCCACACACGCAGGACTGGCGCTGAAGCACAAATGCCAATATTAATCTAACACTTTTGGTTTTTAAATTCTCCCTGAAAAAAAAACAAACCAGACACTAGGCTTTCTGTGGCCCACAATTTGAGAGAGATGGCACACACGACTGGCACAGAAGCACATATGCCAATATTAATCTCCCACTATTTATTTTTTTTCAGGGAGAATTTAAAAAACAAAATAAAAAAAAGGCACTAGGCTTTCTGTGGCCCACAATTTGAGAGAGATGGCACACACGACTGGCACTCAAGCACAAATGCCAATATTAATCTCCAATTTTTTTTTTAAAGGGAGAATTAAAAACAAAAAAAAAAACAGTATTGCAGACACTACGCTTTCTGTGGCCCACAATTTGAGAGAGATGCCACACACGCAGGACTGTCACTCAAGCACAAATGCCAATCTTAATCTCCCACTTTTTTCTTGTTTCTGGGAGAATTGTCAAGAAATCAGGGCCAGTATTATACACTAGGCTTTCTGTGCCCCAAAATTGGAGAGAGATGGCACACACAGGACTGGCACTCTAGCAGAAATGCCAATCTTAATCTCCCACTACTTTTTTTTGTTAGGGAGAATTGCCAAGAAATCAGGGCCAGTATTACACACTAGGCTTTCTGTGCCCCAAAATTGGAGAGAGATGGCACACACAGGACTGGAACTCTAGCAGAAATGCCAATCTTAATCTCCCACTACTTTTTTTTGTTAGGGAGAATTGCCAAGAAATCAGGGCCAGTATTACACACTAGGCTTTCTGTGCCCCAAAATTGGAGAGAGATGGCACACACAGGACTGGCACTCTAGCAGAAATGCCAATCTTAATCTCCCACTACTTTTTTTTGTTAGGGAGAATTGCCAAGAAATCAGGGCCAGTATTGCACACTAGGCTTTCTGTGCCCCAAAATTGGAGAGAGATGGCACACACACGACTGACACTCTAGCAGAAATGCCAATCTTAATCTCCCACTATTTTTTTTTAGGGAGAAGTAAAAAAAAAAAAAAAAAACAGGGACTGTCCTACAATTACTATCTCCCTGCAGTAATCTCAGCAAGGTATGGCAGGCAGCAATAACAAGGAGTGGACTGCTGCACAAATTTAATAAAAGTGTGGACAAACAAACAAGATAGCTGTGCAGAAAGGAAGGAACAACAGGATTTGTGCTTTGAAAAAAGCAGTTGGTTTGCAGAGCGGCGTACACACAGCAATGCAGCTATCAGGGAGCCTTCTAGGGCAGCCCAATGAGCTACAGCGCTGAGGAAAAAAAATGTAGCTTCCACTGTCCCTGCAAACAAAAGGTGGTGTTGGACAGTGGAAATCGCTACAGCACAAGCGGTTTGGGGGTTAATGGACCCTGCCTAACGCTATCCCTGCTTCTGACGAAGCGGCAGCAACCTCTCCCTATGCTCAGATCAGCAGCAGTAACATGGCGGTCGGCGGGAACGCCCCTTTATAGCCCCTGTGACGCCGCAGACAGCAAGCCAATCACTGCAATGCCCTTCTGTAAGATGGTGGGGACCAGGACCTATGTCATCACGCTGCCCACACTCTGCGTCCACCTTCATTGGCTGAGAAATGGTGCTTTTCGCGTCATTGAAATGCGACTTTGGCGCGAAAGTCGCGTACCGCATGGCCGACCCCACACACGGATCGGGTCGGGTTTCATGAAACCCGACTGTGCCAAAAGTCGGCGACTTTTGAAAATGAACTATCCGTTTCGCTCAACCCTAGCCAGGATGAATGAGACCCAAAAATGGTGTCAAGCAGAGAAAACAGCAGAAGCAAATAACGGGCACGAGGTAGGGTGCATGACTAACGCATGGTCTCTTCAGGTGGACGCTCGCATTAACTGATAACTTTAGGAACAGATACAGAGTCTTATTATGTGGATAACAAACTTTAAAGGACTTGTCCAAGAAATTAATTAACATACCTGTAGGAAGTGACAAAGTAACATATCAACTATTACTCGCTTCTCAAATCTAGCACCGACGCTCTAGTGGTTCCCACCGGTATTCTTATTTACTGCAGCAGAGACAGGCCACGCATCCACTTGACTTCTGCAGCCAAAATCTGATCTCAGCGGTGGTCCTCACATGGACGTTATGAGGCACTGGGACCAGTGATCGGCTGTGACGTCACGTGGAAGCAGCTCTGTAGGAAAAATATAGAGAATGAGAACCACCAAAACTTCAGTGCTGGATCTTGGGAAGTGAACAGAGTAGTTATGGTTCATGCACTTTATTATCATTTTTTCCACATTTCCTGTACTCTCAGACAGCCCCATTAATGGTTTGGGTCAGAACTCTATTTCTACTGAAGGAATCTAGTGCTCCGATGCTGATGATGACGTTTAGAGAGAATTGTGGCATCCATTCAGTAATGATCCTCAGAGAACGGAGGTGATGACATCCTTCTCAGGACTCCATAATAAAGACCATAGGTGGTCTGGAGCGACACACAGATGTAATGGGCAAGAAGAGAGATTGTAGAATCCTGGATGTCACTCATTAATGTAAAGTATATCCAACTTTGTAACAGAAATCTTACCCGGATCCATCCTGATAAGTGAAACAGGCCGGCCATCCCAGACATCCTGCAAAGGACAGAGTCCACATTACAGACGTGACACACAATCAATAGTCACAATTTACAGCTAGTCTGGATGTGGCCAGAGACAGGGGCTAATGTGACGTCCTGGGCCCGGCAGACATGGATTACAACAACTCCCACAGCTGCCGTCTGACTTGGAAACACACAGTACCGGCATCTTTGTTAATTCACAGGACTAGACATAAAGGGAAGTTCCATCAAGAAATAACCTAATGTTTATTCTCTGGCATTTATGTTACAAGGATTTTCTATAACATTTCATCTAAAGCTTGTTTGCCTCAAAAGGGCGTTTTCAAAGAATAAGGCCTGCACTCACCTCCCTGAGGATCACCGCTCTTCTGTTCTTACAGGTTAGGGTCACATGACAGCTGCAGACAATCAGCGGTCACTTGAGTGGTTGCAGCCTTTTCATCCTGTCAATCTTGGCTCAGATAGAATCAGAAGGCAGCAGGTGCTGATTGTCTGCAGCCGCCTCGTACCACCCGTATTGGATGTTGATGCCAGCAGAGCGACAGGGGACACGGTTGCGAGTTAGAGCACAATAGTAGCGATCTTCAGGGAAGAGAGAGAGAGAGCGCATTTCACATGTCAGTTTCATCCGTTTATCGCTGGAACCGTCGCTTGGCGTTTTTTTGCCGGACAGAAAGAAGGTTCCTATGAACGTTTTCTCCGTCCGCCGAAAAACTAATTTTAGACAGAACCGGCAAACAACGGATGAAACGTGTGGCCTTCAGGTGCAATCCGGTGCTAATACAACTCCATAAGAAAAAAACTGATCCGGCGGAAAAAAAACAATCCGGCGAGTTTTGAAAAAAACGGATGTGCCTGATTGCAAAAACCTGATGTGTGAAAGTAGCCTTACTTCATTACACCCCTTAGCCCAATGATATTTAAACAAAATGTAATGGAAAACCCTTTAAAAATGTTTCTTTTCAGTTTTCACATCTGTCACCAGTAGACTTCATGCAAATTGATTCTCTGGACACGACTCATCGGCCACGACAGTTACCAGTGGCCACTGGATGTGAACCCTGCAAACCACTTATGTTGCACAGAGCGCCAGGCAGGCTACCAAAAAAAGAGCCGCAGATGTGGTCAGCTAGACGGAGGCTCTCGGGCTCCAGTCCAGATTAGTGATGTGGCTGATGGTCCAGGTCTGGCACATCAGTAGGCACTAGGCCTAATACTAGACTCATACTTCATTCATGTTCTGTAAAGAAGATGGAGTGCCCCCCCCTTCCCCAGTAGGGCAATGGGGTACTCGGAGCCGGGCCCTTCGGTTCTCGTCAGGGATGTCACGGTGGCTGACCTGGTCCTTGGCCCTAGGGGAACGTTCGTTGTAAATGGGGAAAGGTCTTTAAAGGCATAGTGTTTGTGAAGCCACCTGTCCAGAGCACCGGGTCACAGGGCAGGCAGAGTCCGGCCGGTCCGAAGGCAAATCCAAAGTCCCCTTATCCAGGTGGAAATCAGTAGCCTTCCTCTAGCGCCTGAGTGTTGTAGTTCCTCCCTGCTGAGCTTCTCGGTGAGGTCCTCACAACTATTGTAGATGTAATGTCTCTTTCTCTTTGTCCCCCGGATAGATAGGATAGGACAAACCCGTATGACTGATGGCCTGAGGCTTTTTACAGGGACCCTACAATGCCCCAGCCCCCACAAGATGCCACCGTGCCTCCTGGGTATAAGGTCAGGCAGCCAACGTGGAATTAACTGTCCTGCCAGTCTCTGAAGTAAAGCATAGAGATCCTTACTCCCTCGGTGTTCTGGCTACCAGCTTCTGCGCTTCAAAAGGAAGCAGCCTGCTCCTGGCTGGTGTCCCTCTGATATTCCTCTCTTTTGCTATGACTTCGTTTCTCACTCACTACAAGACAATTCCCTCCTGATGTCTCTTTCTTTGGATGCTGTCGCACGTGGGGCAGGCGCAGCTCTGTGGACCCTCGTCCTCCGCAGACCTCAGTCTGCATCTGGCTCCCTCTCACTCCAGCCAGCTTCAGCTTCCATCTGCATCTGCCTAACTTTATGTCCAGACTCCCAGTTTTACCTAATTACCCCTGGTGACCTGGAGTGTGAAGTGTGTTGTGTGGTTTGTGATACCTGGTAAAGTGATCTCCTTTATTGCCTTCAGACGCAACATCACTCCCCCTTGTGGAAGAACAACATTACTGCAACGACTAGGACTCTGGGGCGCTGCAAAGACTTTTCAGGAGTCTTAATATCATCACAGACAGGATTACAATGAACGGTAACATCTCTATATAAAGCGGATAACAAAGGATCCACTATTCACAGTAAGGGACGTGACAGATCACCTACACCCCCTGCTTGTATCATGACTTCTGCCTGAATTACAGCATGCTCAGATAATGCATTTATACAAACAAATAGGGTCTCATCCTATTGCTGCTAATGCTCACATTAAAAAGAAAAAAAAACAAGATGTAGGAGTCTATTATTATACATAGTGTCAGTGGGAATATTGCAAGATTTTTCTTTATAAAAAAAAAACCATAAAAACCTAATTTAAATAAATGATCTCCTGATGACACATTTCCTTTAAGGAGAACATCCTGTCAAAATGATCATCTGGTAACACATCACGCCTGACCACGGACCCCGACAACATAACTTCCTCTTCTGTAATTCTGGCACGAGGTTCTGAGCAAAATGTAATTGTTCTGAATATGGCTCAGTGCCGTATCCAATACTGAATGACAAAAATATCTAAACCGTGTCACAGGGGTTTCTAATCATTGATGGAGTCCTTTCCTTTATAAGTGATGAGCTGATGTTACCGCACCATATAATAATAATAATAATCTTTATTTTTATATAGCGCTAACATATTCCACAGCGCTTTACATTTTTGCACACATTATCATCACTGTCCCCGATAGGGCTCACAATCTAAATTCCCTATCAGTATGTCTTTGGAATGTGGGAGGAAACCGGAGTGCCCGGAGGAAACCCACGCAAACACGGAGAGAACATACAAACTCTTTGCAGATGTTGTCCTTGGTGGGGTTTGAACCCAGGACTCCAGCGCTGCAAGGCTGCTGTGCTAACCACTGCGCCACCGTGCCGCCAATGTGGCATCGTTTTGTCACTTTACCAGTCATAACAGTTTTGGAAATCTTTGATACATTAGTTGTGTATCTGCCACTTGGCCTGGACCATGTTTTACAATGCACTGAATACTCAATAATCAAACTATATAGGTTTAGATCCCTCGTAAACTGCTCGCTGCAAGTGACTGACAAAATGAGCGCCAGGAGGGTCTTCAAGTGCCAGAATGACTTCAGCCGGCGACTCTGAGCTGTGTGATATTCACCATCAGCCCCACCGCTGCATTAGGCCGGCGTCACACTAGGTGTATGAAAATACGGTCCGTTTTTTACGGCCGTAATACGCAGAAGTGTTCCCAAAATAGTGATCCGTATGTCATCTGTAGGCAGGGTGTGTCAGCGTATTTTGCGCATGTCATCCTCCGTATGTAATCCGTATGGCATCCGTACAGCAAGATTTTCTCGCCAGCTTGCAAATCGGACATACAATGGATCCATGGGCTCAAATATTCGTTAAAACATATATACAGTCTATATTTGTATATATATATATATATATATATATATATATATATATATATGTCAGTGAGACACACATATATATATATATATATATATATATATATATATATATGCACATTTCATACAGCGCTATATAGCAGAAAAGCCGGTAATTCAATTGCCGGCTTTTGCTATCTCCTTCCCAAACCCGACAGGATATGAGACATGGTTTACATACAGTAAACCTTTTCATAACCCTTATTGTTTTACATGTTCCTCACTACTAATGTTAGAAGTGTATGTGTGCAAAATTTGCGGACTCTAGCTGTTAAAATAAAGGGTTAAATCGTGGAAAAAACTGGCGTGGGCTCCCGCACAATTTTCTCTGCCAGAGTGGTAAAGCCAGTGACTGAGGGTAGATATTAATAGCCTGGAGAGGGTCCATGGTTATTGGCCCCCCTGGCTAAAAACATCTGCCCCCAGCCACCCCAGAAAAGGCACATCTGTAAGATGCGCCTATTCTGGCACTTGGCCACTCTCTTCCCACTCCCGTGTAGCAGTGGGATATGGGGTAATAAAGGGTTAATGTCACCTTGCTATTGTAAGGTGACATTAAGCCAGGTTAATAATGGAGAGGCATCAATAACACACCTATCCATTATTAATCCAATAGTAGTAAATGGTTAATAAAACACACACAAATTAGTAAAAAAGTATTTTATTGAAATAAAGACACAGGGTGTAGTAATAGTTTATTATACTCTCAATCCAATTGAAGACCCTTGCCACCTGAAACAAAGTTAAAATAAAAAACCAACAATATCCCATACCTTCCGTCGTTCAGTCTTGTCCCACGCTGTAAATCCATCTGAAGGGGTTAAATCATTTTACAAGCAGAAGCCTGCTAATGCAGCCACCCCTGCCTGTAAAAACCCGGGGAATTAATGAAAAGCAGGGGAACGTAGCTACCTAGACTTGCGGTGCTGCGCCCCCTGCTGGCATAACCTCAGATGAACTCGAGCATGAGAAAATATTCAGAAAAATTCCCACGCTCAAGTTCATCTGAGGTATGTAAACCATGTCTCATGTCATGTCGGGTTTGAGAAGGAGATAGCAAAAGCCAGCAATTGAATTACCGGCTTTTCTGCTATCAAGCACTGTATGAAATATAAATTATATATATATATATATATATATATATATATATATATATATATATATATATACACATGATTTTCTCCCATGACTGAATCGCAGCACAGGAGCAGAGTAGATGGAGAACCTAAGATTTCCATTGTCTGTGTCCGCGATAATCGGACTGCAATGGGATGACATCCGAGTGCAGTCCAATGTTTCACACGCACCCATAGACTTCTATGGGTGCGCGTGATCCAAATATCCGAGCCACATGCAGCATCGTTCGACTGTTTTCTCATGCCGAATTGGCATGAGAAAATAATCGCAGATCTGAACATCCCCGTAGTATAACAGTGGACGGAGTGCTATCCCTCATTGTGACATCTAACATTATTTTGTCCAGGACTCAGATACAGGAAAAAATTGTCAATATCAGATCCATTGGGGTCCGACAACCCGGTGACCACCTGTCTGCAGGTTCCAATTTAACATTGATGACCCAAGACCCGGACAAGCCCTTTATATTCCCCACCAGAGGATTTTTGAGCATTTTTCCTCCTTGGTTAGATTAGATTAGTAGAGGATTTTTGGAGGTGCGGTTCACTTGCATCACAAAAATCTTGAATTCATCCCAACTTTGTCCGCTTCCTAAATATAACTCGGGATCCCATTCTTTCTGCCGTTTGTCTTTTGTCTGAAGATTACAATCAATTTGTAAACTAAAATAAAGTCCTGCTGATCATAATTGTAGGAAATGCCTGAGAGCGGTCCGGGCCAACTATGAGCGAGACGCATGCAGTTACTACAGGCTGTTATTACTGTAAGTTATTATTATATGACCGGTCTTAGATATTGGCCACATAAATGTGTATGGAGACTATGGTTTATCCTCACGCTTTCTTCTCTCTGCCTAAGTACAGACCAGAAGACAAGTCCTCTCTAAATCTGACAGATGACTTTGTAGAGAAAAGTCTGGGCCAGCAAGTCATTTTCCCCATAGCGTCTGAAAGGACATGAGACCACTGCAGCCAATCACTGGATGTAGCGTTAATGTGTTATTCACTACTGTGGCCAGTAAATGTCCAGCAAGTGAACCAGAAAGCAGTGAAGCAGGAGGAAAGGTGATCAGTTTGGCAAGTATTATTACTACTTTTATTACTTTCCACCATATAAAGCAGGAAAAACCCTTACCCAAGGGAAATGTATTGCTTCACTATCAATTAATTCCTACATTTCCATGATTAATAATAACAGAGGAACAGCATAATTAATTAATTTTGCTAGGGAATGCTAGTATTTACTAAATCCGGTTACACACATCCATGTTTTGGGCTCAGAGTACAGACCACCGTGCATGGAAGGACTGTAGATCTCCTGACCCAAGCTTGACAGCTCCATATATGCCTATGAGGAAGTTAAGCTTGGGTCAGACCGGTCATCGCAGCCAATACTCGGACCACAAAACTTGGATGTTTGAATCCAGCCTAACACAGACATGTCAGGGGCCAAATATACAGGTGAGACTTGGTACACACTGCATTCAGCACTGGTATTGATGGCTTCCATCCACGCCCTGTGTCAGAATCCCTGAAAAACTGGATTCAGATGTGGCCCTGATGGAGCCACTTATTATCATGAGACAAACCGAATTTGAATGTGCAGCGCCCCAGGGTCCTAGTCGTTGCAGTAATGTCATTCTCCCACCAGGGGGAGTGATGCTACGTCTGATGGCAATAAAGGAGATCACTTTACCAGGTATCACAAACCATGCACCACACTTCACACTCCAGTCCACCAGGGGGAGCTTTGCTCCTATCTATTAGGGCACTCTTCACAATTAGGTAAAACTGGTGGGCTGGATAGGAAGTTAGGCAGAAGCTGACTGGGCTTCACTTAGGCAGCACCTGTCAGGCAGACAGGGGGAAAGGAGGAACATCTAAGAGCTGCAGACAGAGTGGTCCCTGACAGGGGTGGGATCCTGTCAGAGGCCTAGATAGAAGACCACAGAGCTGCGCCTGCCCGACGTGCGGCAGCATCCTAAGAAAGGACTCAAAGAGAATTGTGTTGTAGCGGGTGAGAAATGAAGTCATAGCACGGGAGAGGAAACCAGAAGGAGTTCTGCCCTGCAAAAGGTTGCCTCCTTCTGAGGCACCGAAGCAGGTAGCTGGAACACCGAGGGAGCAATCGTCTCCAAGCCTTGCTCCAGAGACCGGCAGGACAGATAATTCCACATTACCTGCCCGCACCTACACCCAGGAGACACGGTGGCAACTTGTGGGGATTGGGGCGTGATAGGGTCCCTGTAAAAAGCCTCAGGCCATCAGTCATATGGGTTGTTCCTATCCATCTGGGGGAGAGAGAAAGACTTAACATCTACAATAGTTGTGAGGACCTCACCGAGAATCTCAGCAGGGAGGGACTACAACACTCAGGCGCTAGAGGAAGGCTACTGATTTCCACCTGGATAAGGGGACTCTGGATTTGCCTTCAGACCGGCCGGACTCTGCCTACCCTGTGATCTGGTGCTCGGGACTGTGGACGCTGAAGCCTTCAGTAAAGGTAAAGAGACTGCAACCTTGTGTCCTCGTTCTTCACTGCGCCTCAAACTATCCACCATCTAATCTCTGGGAAGCCCTGGGGACATAATTCACCTGTGGGAAGGTATACCATCTAGCTGCCATCACATCACCCCAGCGGACTCCTAAGCAGCGTCGGTCACCCTGACCGAATACCACAGGTGGCGTCACGAACATTTCCCCTTTAAAAACCTTTCCCCTATTTATTTAACGGACGTCCCCTAGGGCCACGGACCGGGTCAGCCACCGTGACATCCCCCTCGAGAACCGAAGGGCCCGGCTCCGAGTACCCCACTGCCTTACTGGGGGGCGATCCAAACAGACTGTGTTAATGCTCCTTCACTGACGGTGCCGAACTTCTCGCCACCCCCTCCCCCCCCCCGAAAAGAAAAACACCGCCTCTAAGGAGCACAAGTGGGGTCCAATCCTGTTTGTCTCAATGTAATGAGTGGCTCCATCAGGAAGACAACCGAATCCTGTTTTCAGGGATTCTGACAGAAGGACATCGAACCACTGCAGAATGCATTATGTACCAAACGTTACCTCGAAGAGACAATTTGCATATTTCCTAGAGGAGAATTGCAAAGCTTAAAAGTCTCCTCACATTGGTATGTCACTATCCGCAAAGGAAAACATGACCCCTTGCATCCGTTTCATACAAGGACACACCGGTCCCAAGACTCTGCTCAAAAAAGCCACTGGTGGGAATTTATAGGGCTTGTCCAGGACTAAGGTCATCAATATTAGATTAAAACCTACAACAGCTCGTCAGTGGCAGTGTCAGACCCCAATGGATCTGATACTGACGATCTCCCAGAGAGATAATCTATGAGCTCGGTCATCTTACTTACGCACTGAATCTGGAGGTCTGCATGAGAAAAGGTAAAACAAGAAATCAGAGCAAAATTTTGGACCTACAAAGATATGGTGTTAATCTGGACTGTTACTTTATGGGAGGCTTTTAATTTATTTTTGTCTTACAAGACAGATGAAGGCGATTGCCATCCTGCCACCGGCTCTATTGCTTTCCATTTCTGCTCTACAATGAATGTATGAAGGTCTTCGGCCATCCTTGAGCCATGATAACGTCGGAACGCTCCATCCATCACACTAGGAGGCAAAGGTTACATATAAGCCACAGCTGCAGAATGCTCACGGATCAAGTTCATCTCCATCTTTTATATTTTAGATTTATTTCATCGTATAAAACAATTTCTGAACATTGAACTGAAAAGTAACAACTACATCTTATGTTATCATCTTTAAGGACATGTTCACGCAGAGGTCTGAAATATCTGCTATGTGCAGTGAAATCTGAAGCAGAAATATGAGGCTGAGCCTCTGATTTCTGCTACGGATGTGCACTTCTCACAGATGGTCCTCACGAGAATTAGCCAGAAAAAAATTGTGCCAAATAGGTCGGTCCGGTACAGTAACATTACAGAGGTCATCATGGCATAGAACCAAGTATAGGTAATCAATATCAGATCTGTGGCTGTCCGGTACCCACACCGATCAGCTGTTATCAGCTCTGGTAGCAGCCGAGTATAAACAGTGAATGGAGCGGCACGACGTAGTTCTTTACAACGTGTAGAGGCCGCTGATGGTTACTGCAGATCAGCTCCTATCCTCCTCTTTTATAGCAACTGATCTGCAGTACTCTGCAACGGTCACTACACATTACACCATCTGCTACTGCCGGAGCTAGTAACAACTGATCGGTAGGGGTGCGGACGGAGGTCAGATTCCCACCGATCTGATATTGATCACGCATCCTGAAGTCATCAATATGCTCGGGAATTTCCTTAAACCAGTAATATACCTGGGAACTTTCTTAAATCTTTGGATCCTAATGCTATCGCTGTTAAAGTAAAAGAACACAGGATGTTAATATTACTGCTGCCATTTTATGTGGCAGAGGATGCTCAGTGTGCCTTGATTTTAGGAAGAATCATTATGACATGTATACGTTTAGTACAAGTATATTTTAGAGATATACGGCACCACCCCCCCCCCCCCTCTCCCCGATTAGGGGATGAGGTGCTCAAGTAAGGTTCCAACTCTTTAGCAAGCGAGTACTAGTAGATGCCCTTTTTCTGGGTGACTGTGTGCTGCTATTTTTACGCTGGGGATGGCAATATTCAAGGCCCCTTGCCAGCCTGAGAATACCAGCCCAAAAGCTGTCTGCTTTAGCTTGGTTGGTTGTCAAAATGAGGGGGGAACCCAATGCCGTTTTTTTAATTATGTATTTAAATACTTAAAAAATGTGGTATGAGGACCCCTCTATTCTTGATAACCAGCCTTGCTGAAGCTGACAGCTGAGGGTTGCAGCCCCCAACTGTGGGTTTTGCCAGGCTGATTAGCAAAAACACAGGGAAACCCACACTTTTTTTTTTAAATGATTTATTTACAGAACAGGAGCCGACTGATGAATACTCTCATCAGCCACTCATGCTCTCACTATTATTAGCAGCAGCAGGGGTCGGCTGATGGGAGCAGTAGTCCCATCAGCCGACACCAGTGACCGAAGGTAAACTTTATACCTCTGATCACAGCTGCCTGTTCACGCTGTCTTTTGACAGCATGGGAACTGCGGCTGTCTGACCGGCGGGGATGATTTTACTGCCAATCAGAAGCTGTGTTTGCCGCGCTATCATGCACATGACAGCGTGGTAAACATTGGATGTTCGGGTCCTCATTCAAGTGAATGGGGTCCGGGTACAGTCCTGGTACCAGAACCCGAACTTTTGGAAACTGTTCGGTCGAACCCGCAGGACCCAAACATCCAGGTGTCTGCCAATCTCTAACTACAAGACATAAGGTGATGTGCTTGATACACAATGAGGGGTGCTGTATGTGCCTCCATCGTTCTGCTAACTTCAGTGTTGAAACTACCACTGTACTGATTATGGTCTATCCTAAGAACAGCTTAAAGTCGATCTGTCACCAAAATTCACAATACAATGATTATGAAATAGATATCTTACACCTGAAGAGGCTGGTGCACTTACTTTGAAAATACAAAGTCAGAATAGCTGTATAATCCATATAGTCCAGGTACTGAGTGAGAGCTTGTGAGTCCAAGTGTATTCAGTCTCTGTCCATCCAGCCTCACTGATAGTTGCAGCTTGTACTGAGCATTGTGAAATCTCCGCAGCTGCAGGAAGGAGGGACAGTAAGGAGCTGTCAATCAGGCTGAGTGGGCGGAGACTAAGATTAACATTTCACAATGGATTATACAGCCAGTCTAACATGGATTTTCAAAGTAAGTACACCAGCCTCATCAGGTGTAAAAGAAAATCTATTTTAAGAATATATGTAATTTGTAGTGAGAAATCTGCTAATAGATCTGCATTAATCCAGAGAGGGGTCTGTTGGGCCACCATGGCACATTACAAGAATAAAGTAGCCAGCGCTAGGCATTACATGGGGCAGATGTAATATCCTTGGCATCGTAGCTCTGCAAGCAACTATAATGGTAGGTTCACACTAGGCATTTTTTTAGCATTTTTTTGTGCAGAAAAACCTGATCCCTTGGGAAGAAACAAGCATTTTTCCCTTGGTTTTCCTTGCGTTTTTGCGGCGGTTTTGGCATGCTAGATTTGTCTCTTGTACATGCTGATAAAGTTTAGTGTTGGAAAAAAGTCATTTTCTATAGAATCAGGTTTTGGCACAAAAAAAAAAGCAGCAGAACTTGATAACTGAGTTCTTGGGGCGTTTTTAGTGCGTTTTTGTCACCACCCATTCATTTCAATGGGTCAAAAATGCTGAAATACGCTAAAAAAAAGTGACATTCTCCATTGTGCAAAAAACATGCAAAGCACAAAACCCTGATGACAAAAAAAAAAGCCGTGTGCATGAGATTCCTGAAATCTCATTGACTTTGCTGGCACTGTAAAACGCAGCAGAAAATTTGCATTAAAAAAAGCACAAAAAAACGCTGCAAAAACACCTAGAGATAACCTAGCCTAAGTGCCACGTAACACAAGGCTGAATGTGAACACAGCAAGCACACACAAACCTAAAATGGACAACAAGTACAGATATTGCGGGCAGAAATGTATAGGAGCGCATTACTGTACGAGCGCATGCACCTGGCTCTTCAGTCACATCCACCTTTGCCACATTTATATCAAGGACAGGACTTCTCCTTGCAAAATCTTCCCACTCAGGTTTCATCTGCTGACATGCCGGGCACCATGGAGCAAAGCTGAAATGAGACACAAAGCATTGTTAATGCAATAATACATTGTTTTATTAGTCTATGAAGTGCCACCGCATTCTGCAGCACATTCTGCAGCACATTCACATGCAGCCTACTTTCCCTCTTGAGTTAACAGCGTGAAAAACCAAATAACCTATCAGTATAAAAGAATCCAGAGTGTGATGACAAAACCTACACAAGCAAACGCACAAACAACACACAGAATAGGCGATAATTGTATAGACTGTGAGGGTCAGACTGATGAGACATCTACCGGCCCCAACAATGGAGGGGTAGTGCGCATGCGTGACCACCGCTCCCGTACACAGGGAAGGCAGTAGTGGTTAAGCATGTGCACTACTGATTTATAAGGCTCTCCTAAAAGTCAGCTAGGATCACAGTGGTTTAGACCCCTTTGATCATACATTTATCACATTGATTAACACATCGCCGATTCATCAACGCAATTTCCGGAGAAAATTGCTTTGAAAAGTCGAAAAATGTTGTGCCTTTTAGCGTTTTCAAAATGGGTGGATTTGTGGCATTCCTCAAGCCAGAAATCTTCCTCCAGTCTCCAGCACATGGAGGTGCACACCACTCGTAAGATGCTCCCGATTCCTTAAAAGGTGTGCGCCTCTCTTACTGAATCATTCGCATCTGCTGTAACTGTGCCCCCGGAACTGACCGACAGCCGGCCTTAATGCAGAATGAGTTTTCAGTCAGAGCTGGGGACACAGTTACAGCCGCCGGTCTCTACACAGAGCGAAGACTGAGCATGTGTTGAGAATCACACAATCTCAGAAGTGGCCATCTTTAAATAGTGTGGAGCCCACATGGGCACCAATCACCATCAAGGGGCGGCCTTTATTAAATATACATAAAAATAAAAAAAATAGTGCTTAAATCACTTTCGACATCTAATCACAGACCCAATGATACCCCAATCACATAACCCATAACAGAAAATATATACAGAAACAGAACAGAAAACATAGCATCCATTCACAGCCCAATAGCTGTGTTCGTTGCTCCATTGTCATGGTGAGGCTTCATCCAATCATATGCATTTGATAGGGCAAACCCCTTCCTTGTCCAATCACCAAGTGTTAAAGAAAAGTGCGCAAAGTCTATGACCCTCCAATCATAACCAACCTGCAGGAGAAAATCCACATGGCCATAGAACGCCGGCGCATGCGCACGAAGCACACCACACGGCCGATCATGTGACCACCCCGTGGTGTCGCCCAGCGCGCACGCGCCAGACATCACAGGCCAGGCGCCGGCGCTGGAGAGAGAAGGCACAGCGAACGCCGCATGGCCGACCCGGAGACACCACAGCGTATCAACGCCAGGGTCTCCGGTCCGCCCACACGTGACACTGCGCCTGTGCTCCCAGGATAACCGCGGACATAGCCAAATCCATGGCAACTACATTCCCTGCATAAAACAATCAATGGTTACATAGCGATTTTGACAGACAAGGAACACAGGGAGGAAAAAACACCCAAAAAGAAGGGAGAATTTACACAATAATGATAAGCAACCTCCGTCTGTTCCCAGGATGCCAAATCTCAGACTTATCTGTAACAGAAGAAGGGAGAGGGGGGGAAAAAAGGGGGGGGGGGAGGGGAAAAAAACAAAGAAGAAGAGAAAAAAGGGGGAAGAAATATAAAAATTAATAAAATTTGCAAAAATAGCACACAATTAAAAATACAAAGAGGGGAAACACATACCCTAAATGAGTACGGGGGAGCAAGATCATCATTTATTGAGACTAAATCTACAACCTACCTCATATACCAGATATCTATCTTATTCAACTATGTCATGCAAATCGGTAGGCTATAATCTAATCTTGGCTATGTCCGCGGTTATCCTGCGAGCGCAGGCGCAGTGCCACGTGTGGGCGGACCGGAGACCCTGGCGTTGATACGCTGTGGTGTCTCCGGGTCGGCCATGCGGCGTTCGCTGTGCCTTCTCTCTCCGGCACCGGCGCCTGGCCTGTGATGTCTGGCGTGTGCGCGCTGGGCGACACCACGGGGTGGTCACATGATCAGCCATGTGGTGTGCTTCGTGCGCATGCACCGGCGTTCTATGGCCATGTGGATTTTCTCCTGCAGGTTGGTTATGATTGGAGGGTCATAGACTTTGCGCCCTTTTCTTTAACACTTGGTGATTGGACAAGGAAGGGGTTTGCCCTATCAAATGCATATGATTGGATGAAGCCTCACCATGACAACGGAGCAACGAACACAGCTATTGGGCTGTGAATGGATGCTATGTTTTCTGTTCTGTTTCTGTATATATTTTCTGTTATGGGTTATGTGATTGGGGTATCATTGGGTCTGTGATTAGATGTCGAAAGTTATTTAAGCACTAATTTTTTTATTTTTATGTATATTTAATAAAGGCCGCCCCTTGATGGTGATTGGTGCCCATGTGGGCTCCACACTATTTAAAGATGGCCACTTCTGAGATTGTGTGTACTTGACAAAGGCCACCATGGCCGAAACGTTGTAACCTTTGATGGCAGAATAAATCGTTTCTTGGATCTCTATCACCCGGTATGGATGCTGCTCTTCTTTTCTATTTGTGACTATTTGGTCCGATTGGATCCTTGGACTTTGGAGCGCGCATCCCCCAAGCTGAGTGCTGATGGTTGATTTTCTTGTATTTGAGCATGTGTTGAGGTCGCCCCCAGTACCGAAACCTGAACACTACCGAGATGCATCAGGGGTCTAAGTGCCATCACCAGGCATTTTAATAACCCTATTAGCCTGCAGAATAACGGCTTATCTGCAGGTTAATAGCACTTTTTCAAGTGACAAGTTCCCAATAATATGTAAATATATATTTTATCACCTATTTTATTAGTAACTTTTTTTATTTTTAGAACTATTGTTTTTTTTCCATTAAACAGGACTACCATATAACACAGATAACTGACATGAGTATAGAAGTCATCTGTATTATCATTAATGTTCAGAGACATAAAAGCTGATAAGTGTAAAATGTGACTTTCCTGGTCAACAACACCAAAATAAACACCGATCTGTCCCCAGTGCCGCATTATAAATCCCGATGCATGTAAAGAAGCTGCGGAGACACCATCACGTGTTTCTCGACGCAATCAGTGAATAGCCAGGCCTTTCCCCGGGAAGGAACAACCACGGGAAGGGCAGCATCCTATGAAGGAAAGCCACCTATGCCAAGCATGGTATCCATCCACAGACAGCTGTTTCGGGGTTTTTGCCCCTCATCAGTGTGGAGTAGGAATCTGGCTATTAGGAGCAGTGCCTAGTAAAAAGGCTATAAAGGCACAGATGATTGGCCTCGGGGAGACCAAAACATCCAACACCGCGGAGACACCATCACGTGCATCTGCATATTTCCCATAAGGGATGGGGGCAGTGTTCTGGAATCACTGCGTTGAGAAACACGCCCTCTGTCTGCAGCTTTGTGGTGTTCCTCCCTTTCCCGCTTTCTGCCTGACAGGAACTGACTGGGTAAAGTCCAGTCAGCGTCTGACTAACTTTCTATCCAGCAGTGACTGATAGCAGATTTCCGCTACCACTATAAATAAATTGTTGAGTGACATAAATCAAATCTGTTTGCAAAATATAATCAACAAGCTTTGAAAGTGAGATTTCTTTTTCTGTGATGCTGTAAGGGCCGATGAGCACAACATAATTAAATGTCTCCCAAGGCTCTAACATCTCTGCAATCTGCCCTTTGGATTATGAATGTACATCTCCGAGATAAAACAATTTGTGCGACTTTAGGGGAGAGGAGAAAAGGCAGAAAAGAAAACAATGTACTTCAATTTTGCTGAATCTTAATCATACTCCCAAAAGTAGCTCCGAGCAAGACATTTATTACAAGAACAATGCATTATAATCAGCCACGGAAAGGTCATTGGTCTCTAAAGTCAGATTAGGCCTTAAAGGGAATCTGTCACCCCCAAAATCGAGGGTGAGGTAAGCCCACCGGCATCAGGGGCTTATCTACAGCATTCTGGAATGCTGTAGATAAGCCCCCGATGTATTCTGAAAGATGAGAAAAAGAAGTTATATTATACTCACCCAGGGGCATTCTCACTGCTGGTCTGGCACCTCCTATCTTCATCAGATGACGTCCTCTTTTTGTCTTCGTCTTCAGGCTGCGACTGCGGCTCCGGCGTACTTTGTTTGAGGGCAGAGCAAAGTACTGCAGTGCGCAGGCGCCAGGCCTCTCTGACCTTTCCCGACGCCTGCGCACTGCAGTACTTTTCTCTTCCCTCAACAGAACAAACAAAGTACGCCTGCACCAGAGCAGCAGCGTGAAGACCAGAAGAGGACGTCATCGTAAGAAGATAGGAGGCCCCGGACTGTGACGGCCATCGGATCGGACGGCCCACCCAGGTGAATATAATTTAACCTTTTTTCTCATCTTTTAGGATACATCGGGGGCTTATCTACAGCATTACAGAATGCTGTAGATAAGCCCCTGATGCCGGTGGGCTTAGCTCACCAATAATTTTGGGGGTGACAGATTCCCTTTAACTCTTTCTCCTCAGAATGGATGAAGAATATATGGTAATTCTATGTCCAGAAAAGTGTCCACCAAAATGTAGAAAAAGCAAACATGGCTTCCTAATACTGCATTTATTATGTATGGGCAGTACAGCTTCAAGAAAGCCTCCGAAACTTCAAGAAGAGACCAAAATATAAAACTTCCTCAAATACAGACAGTATATTATTAGGAAACCAAAAAAATCCTGCCAAATACAGTGATAATGGCTCTGGCCCTTTAAGAAAAAGACTGAAATGGACAGGTCCACAGCTGTGGGAGACTTCATGCCCATGAGCATGAAATACTACTGGGGGTTGGCAGTGGGAAACCCAGTGGATGTCGGCTGCTGCGTTAGCACTCGCTCAGAGGAGCGCATTACACAGCTGGGTGCTCTCTGATGTTTCATCAGAGACCATTCGGCCCAATCTTATACTATGGGGGAGTGCAGATCTGATCTTCAGATCACGTGCAGCCATAAGGGTATGTGCACACGTTGCAGATTTGCCTGCTGATTTTTCTGCACTAAATCCGCAGCTCTTGGCAGAAAACGCAGATGCGTTTTTATGCACGGTTTTGATGTATTTTTTGATGCGGTTTTTTATATGTTTTTGAAAGCTAAATAAAGATGTACTATTGAACCAAAAAAAAAAAGATTTGTGATGTCATGTCTTGTCCAACCTCCTCTTTTACATTTGTCCAACCCACACTCCATTACAAACATAGGTAGACAGGTAGATAAATAGATAGATAGATAGATAGATAGATAGATAGATAGATAGATAGATAGATAGATAGATGGAATGAGATAGATAAATCTAGATACATATATGGATAGTTAGGCTACTTTCACACATCAAGTTTTTGCCGTCAGGCATAATCTGGCGAGTTTTGAAAAAAACGGATTTGGTTTTTTTTTTTTTTGCCGGATCCGTTTTTTTTCTCATAGAGTTGTATTAGCGCCGGATTGCGCCTGATGGCCACATGTTTAAACCATTTTTTTGCCGGATCCGTCAAAAGAAACTGTTTCCAGTGGACGGAGAAAACGTACAGAGGAAAGTTTTTTCTGCCCGGCAAAAAAATGCACAGCGACGGATCTGGCGAAAAACGTATGAAACAGAGATGTGAAATGATGAATCCGGCCTCCGAATCCGGTTTTTCATGCATTTTTTCCATTGAAATCATGCACATTTTCCGTTCTCTCTCTCGCGCTCTCTCTAAGAAAACAAACGGATCAGTTGCATCAGTTTTTCACTATTTGCAACGGATCCGTTTTTTCAAAAATTCGCCAGATCCTGCCTGACGGAAACAAACTGATGTGTGAAAGTAGCCTAACTATCCATATATCTATCTACATCTATCCGTCAGGCAGGATCCGGCAAATTTTTGAAAAAAAGGATCCGTTGCAAATAGTGAAAAACTGATGCAACTGATTTGTTTTTTTGAGAGAGAGAGAACGGAAAATGTGCATGATTTCAATGGAAAAATGCATGAAAAACCGGATTCGAAGGCCGCATTCATCATTTCACATCTCAGTTTCATACGATTTTTGCCGGATCCGCCGCTGGAGGTTTTTTTGCCGGACAGAAAAAAAACGTTTTTCTGTACGTTTTTCTCCGTCCGCTGGAAACAGCTGTTCTGACGGATCCGGATCTCTTCAACCTATCGCTATCTTCTGGTACTTTCCCCTCTGCCTTCAAACATGCCACCATCACACCCATCCTCAAAAAATCTAACCTTGACCCAACTGCTATGCCCAGCTATCGTCCCATATTACTGCTCCCATTTACTTCTAAACTCCTTAAGCAGCATGTCCATGATCAACTTTCCTCCCACCTCTCATCTAACCCTCTCCTTGACAACCTCCAATCTGGCTTCCACCCCCACCCCTCCACCAAAACTGCTCTGACCAAAATAACTAATGACTTACTCACAGCCAAAGCTAACATACAGTACAGTTCTTCATCCTCCTCCTTCTCAACCTGTCCTCTGCTTTCGACACAGTCGACCACTGCCTACTGCTACAGATTCTTTCTTCCCTCGGCATCAAAGGCCTTGCCCTGTCCTGGATTGCCTCATACTTTTCCGACAGCACATTTAGCATTTCCCACTCCCATACTACCTCCTCAACCCGCCCCCTCTCTGTTGGAGTCCCTTAAGGCTCTGTTCTAGAGCCTCTACTTTTTTCATCTATACCCTTGGCCTTGGACAACTCATAAAGTCCCATGGCTTCCAGTACCACCTATATGCGGACGACACTCAAATCTACCTCTCTGGCTCAGATGCTGCCTCTCTTCTGTCCAGAATCCCGGAGTGTCTGTCAGCCATATCTTCCTTCTTCAACTCTCGCTTCCTAAAACTCAATGTAGACAAAACCGAACTCATCATCTTTCCCCCATCTTGCGTATTCCTCCTACCTGATCTATCTATTATGGTAAACGGCTCACGCTCTCTCCTGCACCTGAAATCTGCTGCCTCGGGGTAACTCTCGATTCTGCCCTGTCCCTCAAACTGCACGTTCAAACTCTTGCCACCTCCTGTCGCCTCCAACTCAAAAATATTGCCAGAATCCATCCCTTCCTCAGCCCACAATGAAATAAAACTCTTGTGCATGCCCCATCATCTCCCGCCTCGATTACTGCAACACCCTCCTCTGTGGCCTCCCCGCTAACTTCCTTGCACCACTCCAGTCTGTCCTCAACTCTGCTGCTCGGCTAATCCACCTCTCTCCTCGCTACTCCCCTGCTTCACCCCTCTGCAAATCCCTCCACTGGCTCCCAATTCCTCAAAGAATCCAGTTCAAACTACTAACACTGATCTACAAAGCCATCCACAACCTGTGCCCTCCCTATATCTCTGAACTAATTTTCGATCCTCCCAAGACCTCCTACTCTCCTCCACACTTATTCGTTCCTCACACAACCGCCTCCAAGATTTCCCCCGAATATCCCCCATCCTCTGGAATTCCACGCCTCAACACGTCCGATTATCCACCACCCTCGGATCCTTCAGACGGAACCAAAAAACCTATCTCTTCAGGAAAGCCTACAGCCTGCAATAACCACTCTACTGCCTCACCAACCACCCGAGCTGCAGCCTCGCCAACCACCTGAGCCACTGCCTCCCCACCAACCACTCGAGCTGCCGTGTCGCCACCGCCAGAGCTGCCGTGTCACCATCACCAGAGCTGCCTCCCCACCACCACCAGTGCTGCCGCACACCAACCTCCTGTCTCTTCCCCATTATCCCGAAGAATGTAAGTCCGCAAGGACAGGGTCCTCTCCCTTCTGTACCAGTCTGTCATTGTAAATTTGATTACTGTTAACGATATCTATAACCCTGTGTGTAACCCCTTTTCACATGTACAGCACCATGAAATTAATGGTGCTATATAAATGAATAATAATAATAATAATAATTTCAGGTTTATGTAGTCGTTTGACCTTTATTGTTCTTTTCATTACAGATATTTTTGAAAGATTACTTTACAGCTGTAGTGCTTGGATTACGTGACTAAGTCAATTCTTAAATATTAATCCTTGTAAAATGCAGGACAAGATTTTGGAAGTCCAGGGTCACATACATGGAGCCAAATACATAGAGTTACAAGCTGTCACTGAAAGCATCAAGCGTCATCTCTCCCAGAATACACTGATGCATGAGGCATCAATAATTGTGATTACTAAGGGGTGCTGCTGTGACTTCTAATTTGGGGGGGAGGGGAACTACCAGGTCTAGTATGGAGATCCTCTGAATAATGGGAAAAGTAGAAAGAGCTTCTGTGATTACTGGAAAGCGGGTCCTCCTAGGACTACTGGAGACATAAGGCAGGGGCAGCTGTGATTACTGGGAGAGGCAGCATAGACCTGCTTTGACTACTAGGGAGATAAGAAAGTCTACTACATAGGCAGTGTTATATACTATGTGGGCTGTGTGATATACTCCGTGGGCTGTGCTATATACTGCGGGGGCTGTGCTATATATTACATGGCCACTGTTATATACTGCGTGGGCAGTGTTATATACTACGTGACTCGGCAATATACTACGTGACTGGGTAATATACTACGTGGCTGGGCAATATACTACGTGGCTCTGTGCTGTATACTACATCACTGTGCAATATACTACTTGGCTGGGCAATATACTGCGTGACTGGGCAATATACTATGTGGCTGGGCAATATACTACGTGGCTCTGTGCTGTACACTACGTGACTGGGCAATATACTACGTGGCTGGGCAATATACTACGTGACTGGGCAATATACTACGTGTCTGTACTGTATACTACGTGGCTCTGTGCTGTATACTACGTCGCTGTGCAATATACTACGTAGCTGGGCAATATACTACGTGGGCTGTGCAATATACTACGTGGACATGCATATTCTAGCATACCCGATGCGTTAGAATCGGGCCACCATCTAGTATATATATATACACATATATATATATATATATATACAGTACAGTACAGACCAAAAGTTTGGACACACCTTCTCATTTAAAGATTTTTCTGTATTTTCATGACTAATACAGAATTTTCTGAAAATACAGGCATATCTTTAAATGAGAAGGTGTGCCTAACTTTCGGTCTGTACTGTATATATACATGTACATATATATATATATATATATATATATATATATATATATTTAATACAGGCTAGATAGCAGAGAAGCAGAGAAGCCGTTAATTAAATTGCCGGCTTTTGCCATCTCCTTATCAAACCCGACAGGACATGAGACATGAATTACATACAGTAAACCATCTCATATCTACTACCATAAAGGCAACAGGTTTCTGCTAATAACCAAGAAAAATTATCTTTCACAATTGGTGCAGAATCCAACCAGAGGAGCAGCACTTTTAGACCTAATACTATCTAATAGACCTGACAGAATAACAAATCTGCAGGTGGTCGGGCATCTAGGAAATAGCGACCACAATATTGTGCAGTTTCACCTGTCTTTCACTAGGGGGACTTGTCAGGGAGTCACAAAAACACTGAACTTTAGGAAGGCAAAGTTTGACCAGCTTAGAGATGCCCTTAATCTGGTAGACTGGGACAATATCCTCAGAAATAAGAATACAGATAATAAATGGGAAATGTTTAAGAACATCCTAAATAGGCAGTGTAAGCGGTTTATACCTTGTGGGAATAAAAGGACTAGAAATAGGAAAAACCCAATGTGGCTAAACAAAGAAGTAAGACAGGCAATTAACAGTAAAAAGAAAGCATTTGCACTACTAAAGCAGGATGGCACCATTGAAGCTCTAAAAAACTATAGGGAGAAAAATACTTTATCTAAAAAACTAATTAAAGCTGCCAAAAAGGAAACAGAGAAGCACATTGCTAAGGAGAGTAAAACTAATCCCAAACTGTTCTTCAACTATATCAATAGTAAAAGAATAAAAACTGAAAATGTAGGCCCCTTAAAAAATAGTGAGGAAAGAATGGTTGTAGATGACGAGGAAAAAGCTAACATATTAAACACCTTCTTCTCCACGGTATTCACGGTGGAAAATGAAATGCTAGGTGAAATCCCAAGAAACAATGAAAACCCTATATTAAGGGTCACCAATCTAACCCAAGAAGAGGTGCGAAACCGGCTAAATAAGATTAAAATAGATAAATCTCCGGGTCCTGATAGCATACACCCACGAGTACTAAGAGAACTAAGTAATGTAATAGATAAACCATTATTTCTTATTTTTAGGCACTCTATAGCGACAGGGTCTGTTCCGCAGGACTGGCGCATAGCAAAGGTGGTGCCAATATTCAAAAAGGGCTCTAAAAGTGAACCTGGAAATTATAGGCCAGTAAGTCTAACCTCTATTGTTGGTAAAATATTTGAAGGGTTTCTGAGGGATGTTATTCTGGATTATCTCAATGAGAATAACTGTTTAACTCCATATCAGCATGGGTTTATGAGAAATCGCTCCTGTCAAACCAATCTAATCAGTTTTTATGAAGAGGTAAGCTATAGACTGGACCACGGTGAGTCATTGGACGTGGTATATCTCGATTTTTCCAAAGCGTTTGATACCGTGCCGCACAAGAGGTTGGTACACAAAATGAGAATGCTTGGTCTGGGGGAAAATGTGTGTAAATGGGTTAGTAACTGGCTTAGTGATAGAAAGCAGAGGGTGGTTATAAATGGTATAGTCTCTAACTGGGTCGCTGTGACCAGTGGGGTACCGCAGGGGTCAGTATTGGGACCTGTTCTCTTCAACATATTCATTAATGATCTGGTAGAAGGTTTACACAGTAAAATATCGATATTTGCAGATGATACTAAACTATGAAAAGCAGTTAATACAAGAGAAGATAGTATTCTGCTACAGATGGATCTGGATAAGTTGGAAACTTGGGCTGAAAGGTGGCAGATGAGGTTTAACAATGATAAATGTAAGGTTATACACATGGGAAGAAGGAATCAATATCACCATTACACACTGAACGGGAAACCACTGGGTAAATCTGACAGGGAGAAGGACTTGGGGATCCTAGTTAATGATAAACTTACCTGGAGCAGCCAGTGCCAGGCAGCAGCTGCCAAGGCAAACAGGATCATGGGGTGCATTAAAAGAGGTCTGGATACACATGATGAGAGCATTATACTGCCGCTGTACAAATCGCTAGTTAGACCGCACATGGAGTACTGTGTCCAGTTTTGGGCACCGGTTCTCAGGAAGGATATCATGGAACTAGAGAGAGTACAAAGGAGGGCAACAAAATTAATAAAAGGGATGGGAGAACTACAATACCCAGATAGGTTAGCGAAATTAGGATTATTTAGTCTAGAAAAAAGACGACTGAGGGGCGATCTAATAGCCATGTATAAGTATATTAGGGGACAATACAAATATCTCGCTGAGGATCTGTTTATACCAAGGAAGGTGACGGGCACAAGGGGGCATTCTTTGCGTCTGGAGGAGAAAAGGTTTTTCCACCAACATAGAAGAGGATTCTTTACTGTTAGGGCAGTGAGAATCTGGAATTGCTTGCCTGAGGAGGTGGTGATGGCGAACTCAGTCGAGGGGTTCAAGAGAGGCCTGGATGTCTTCCTGGAGCAGAACAATATTGTATCATACAATTATTAGGTTCTGTAGAAGGACGTAAATCTGGGGATTTATTATGATGGAATATAGGCTGAACTGGATGGACAAATGTCTTTTTTCGGCCTTACTAACTATGTTACTATGTTACTATGTTACTATATAAAGCTGAATGTGTGTGTGTGTGTGTGTATGTATGTATGTATGTATGTATGTCCGGGATTGGCATCTGCACCGTCGCAGCTACAGCCACAAAATTTTGCACAGTCACACGTCTGGACCCCGAGAGCGTCAAAGGCTATGTTGTGAGGCGAAATTTTAACCCCGCGCGTTCCAATTCACCAAACAATTTTTCCCCTATCTACATAATGGGGAAAAAAGTGAAAGGAAAAGTGTTGGAGGCGTCGTAGCTACAGCCACAAAATTTTGCACAGTCACACGTCTGGACCCTGAGAGCGTCATAGGCTATGTTGTGAGGTGAAATTTTAACCCCGCGCTTTCCAATTCACCAAACAATTTTGCCCCTATCTACATAATGGGGAAAAAGTGAAAGGAAAAGTGTTGGAGGCGTCGCAGCTACAGCCACAAAATTTTGCACAGTCACACGTCTGGACCCCGAGAGCATCATAGGCTATGTTGTGAGGTGAAATTTTAACCCCACGCTTTCCAATTCACCAAATAATTTTGCCCCTATCTACATAATGGGGAAAAAAGTGAAAGGAAAAGTGTTGGAGGCGTCGCAGCCACAGCCACAAAATTTTGCACAGTCACACGTCTGGTCCCTGAGAGCATCATAGGCTATGTTGTGAGGCGAAATTTTAACCCCGCGCTTTCCAATTCACCAAACAATTTTGCCCCTATCTACATAATGGGGAAAAAAGTGAAAGGAAAAGTGTTGGAGGCGTCGCAGCCACAGCCACAAAATTTTGCACAGTCACACGTCTGGACCCCGAGAGCATCATAGGCTATGTTGTGAGGTGAAATTTTAACCCCACGCTTTCCAATTCACCAAATAATTTTGCCCCTATCTACATAATGGGGAAAAAAGTGAAAGGAAAAGTGTTGGAGGCGTCGCAGCCACAGCCACAAAATTTTGCACAGTCACACATCTGGTCCCTGAGAGCATCATAGGCTATGTTGTGAGGCGAAATTTTAACCCCGCGCTTTCCAATTCACCAAACAATTTTGCCCCTATCTACATAATGGGGAAAAAAGTGAAAGGAAAAGTGTTGGAGGCGTCGCAGCTACAGCCACAAAATTTTGCACAGTCACACGTCTGGACCCCGAGAGCATCATAGGCTATGTTGTGAGGTGAAATTTTAACCCCACGCTTTCCAATTCACCAAATAATTTTGCCCATATCTACATAATGGGGAAAAAAGTGAAAGGAAAAGTGTTGGAGGCGTCGCAGCCACAGCCACAAAATTTTGCACAGTCACACGTCTGGTCCCTGAGAGCATCATAGGCTATGTTGTGAGGCGAAATTTTAACCCCGCGCTTTCCAATTCACCAAACAATTTTGCCCCTATCTACATAATGGGGAAAAAGTGAAAGGAAAAGTGTTGGAGGCAAATTGACAGCTGCCAGATGTGAACAAGGGGGACTTAAAGAGTGAGAGCGATGGCGCCAAAGAGTATATACCGTACAGTTGCTAAGGTGGGGCCCCGACATGGGATACTCACCACACACGGGGATATGAACACACACAAAAAATGCGCCACACACTACCACATGCTTGAACACATATACCACCCTCAGCACACATTTCACCACACATACACCAACCTCGCCACATAAAAGTCGAAACACAAAAGTTGCCGCTCAAAACTCGCCACGCGCAAAACTGGCCACATGCAAAAACTAGGCTCACGCCTCGCCACAAGTGCAAAACTCACCTCATGGAAAACTCGCCACATGCAAAACTTGCACACGCGGAAAAATTGTCACATGTACAAAAGTTGCAGCACATGCAAAAGTTGCCTCACACACAACTTGCACATACTCAAAAGGCACCACACATAAAACTCACCATGCGCAAAACTCGCCATGCGCAAAACTTGCTGCACACAACTTCCTACACTAACCTGTCACATGCAACTCGACACACAAAAAGTTGCTATATGCATGTTGCCACACAAAACTCATCTCACAAAAGTCGCTAAATGCATGTCTCCACACGCAACTCAACACACACAACTTGACAAACGAAACTCGCCCTAAAACACACACAAGTCTGGTATTATCCTTCAAAAATAAAAATTAGATTAATAAGCAGACAAACTACAAGAGCATCAAATGTACCATATAGGAAATACGGCAGCTGTCAGTCACATGACCTGTCTATTATGTGTATGTGTGAGCCAATATATACTGCCAGGGGGAGGGCTTCCTGTTGGCTGGGGATTTATCAGGCTGCCAATTCAGCTTACAAATACTGAGGTAAAAATACTGAGCAAATAATGTGTGAACGATGTCTAATACAGGAGGAGATGACACACAGGTATATACTATATACAGGGGAGATGACACACAGATATATACTATATACAGGAGAGATGACACACAGGTATATACTATATAGAGGAGATGACATACAGGTACATACTATATACAGGAGGAGATGACACACAGGTATATACTATATACAGGAGCAGATGACCTACAGGTATATACTATATACAGGAGGAGATGACATACAGGTATATGCTATATATAGAAGATGACATACAGGTATATACTATATACAGGAGGAGATGACACACAGATATATACTATATACAGGGGAGATGACACACAGGTATATACTATATACAGGAGGAGATGACATACAGGTATATACTATATATAGAAGGAGATGACATACAGGTATATACTATATATAGGAGGAGATGACATACAGGTATATACTATATACAGGGGAGATGACACACAGCAGGTATATTATATATACAGGGGAGATGACATACAGGTATATACTATATACAGGAGATGACATACAGGTGTATACTATATATAAGGGAGATGACAAACATGTATATACTGAGGTGAAAATGTAAAGGTGTGAGTGCAAAATGAGAGGAGTGAGGGAAAATAGTGGAGTGATCGGAAAATGACAGATGTGGGGTCGAAAGAGGAGTGAGGGAAAATAGTGGAGTGATCGGAAAATGACAGATGTGAGGTCGAAATGACAAGTGTTAGGGGGGAATGAGAGGAGTGAGGGAGAAAATGAGAGGTGTAAGGGAGAAAATGAGAGATATGAGGGGGAAAATGATTGGGAAAATGAGAGGCGTGATGGGAAAATAAGAGAAGTGAGGTGCTATAACTAACCACAGATATTTACTATGCCCAGGCAACGCCGGGCTCTTCAGCTAGTCTAATATATAAAGCTGAATGTGTGTGTGTATGTATGTATGTCCGGGATTGGCATCTGCACCGTCGCAGCTACAGCCACAAAATTTTGCACAGTCACACGTCTGGACCCCGAGAGCGTCATAGGCTATGTTGTAAGGCGAAATTTTAACCCCGCGCGTTCCAATTCACCACACAATTTTGCCCCTATCTACATAATGGGGAAAAGTGAAAGGAAAAGTGTTGGAGGCAAATTGACAGCTGCCAGATGTGAACAAGGGGGACTTAAAGAATCAGAGCGATGGCGCCAAAGAGTATATACCGGACAGTTGCTAAGGTGGGGCCCCGACATGGGATACTCACCACACACGGGGATATGAACACACACACAAAATGCGCCACATACTACCATGTGCTTGAACACATTTTACCCTCAGCACACATTTCACCACACACACACCAACCTCGCCACATAAAAGTCGAAACACAAAAGTCGCCGCTCAAAACTCGCCACGCGCAAAACTCGCCACATGCAAAAACTAGGCTCACACAAAACTCGCCACAAGTGCAAAACTCACCTCATGGAAAACTCGCCACATGCAAAACTTGCACATGCGGAAAAATTGATACATGCACAAAAGTTGCAACACATGCAAAAGTTGCCTCACACAAAACTTGCACATACTCAAAACGTACCACACATAAAACTCACCACGTGCAAAACTCGCCATGCGCAAAACTTGCTGCACACAACTTGCTACACTAACCTGTCACATTCAACTCGACACACAAAAATTTGCTACACGCATGTTGCCACACAAAACTCATCTCACAAAAGTCGCTACATGCATGTCGCCACACGCAACTCAACACACACAACTTGACAAACGAAACTCGCCCTAAAACACACAAGTCTGGTATTATCCTTCAAAAATAAAAATCTGATTAATATGCAGACAAACTACAAGAGCAACAAATGTACCATATAGGAAATACGTCAGCTGTCAGTCACATGACTTGTCTATTATGTGTATGTGTGAGCTAATATATACTGCCAGGGGGAGGGCTTTCTGTTGGCTGGGGATTTATCAGGCTGCCAATTTAGCTTACAAATACTGAGGTAAAAACACTGACCAAATAACGTGTGAACGAGGTCTAATACAGGAGGAGATGACACACAGGTATATACTATATACAGGGGAGATGACACACAGATATATACTATATAGAGGAGAGATGACACACAGGTATATACTATATAGAGGAGGAGATGACATACAGGTACATACTATATACAGGAGATGACATACAGGTATATACTATATACAGGAGGAGATGATACACAGGTATATACTATATACAGGAGCAGATGACCTACAGGCATATAGTATATACAGGAGGAGATGACATACAGGTATATGCTATATATAGAAGATGACATACAGGTATATACTATATACAGGAGGAGATGACACACAGATATATACTATATACAGGGGAGATGACACACAGGTATATACTATATACAGGAGGAGATGACATACAGGTATATACTATATATAGAAGGAGATGACATACAGGTACAGTATATACTATATATAGGAGGAGATGACATACAGGTATATACTATATACAGGGGAGATGACACACAGGTATATACTATATACAGGAGATGACATACAGGTGTATACTATATATAAGGGAGATGACAAACATGTATATACTGAGGTGAAAATGAGAGGTGTGAGGTGAAAATGAAAAGGTGTGAGTGCAAAATGAGAGAAGTGAGGGAAAATAGTGGAGTGATCGGAAAATGACAGATGTGAGGTCGAAATGACAAGTGTTAGGGGGGAATGAGAGGAGTGAGGGAGAAAATGAGAGGTGTGAGGGAGAAAATGAGAGATGTGAGGGGGAAAATGAAAGATGTGATTGGGAAAATGAGAGGCGTGATGCGAAAATAAGAGAAGTGAGGTGCTATATGTTGTGAATTCTGTGGCAGAGCTCCCTCCTGTGGTCACAAGTGGTACTTCGGCTGGTTCTCTCTGTGAGCTTCCGTTGGTGGAGGAAAGTGGTACTGCGGCTTCTGAGTTTCCTTCCTCAGGTGATGTGGTGAAGTCGTTAGGTGCTTCTCTGTTTAACTCCACCTAGTGCTTTGATCCTGGCTTCCAGTCAATGTTCTAGTATTGGACCTGTTTCCTCCTGGATCGTTCCTGTGGCCTGCTGCTCTGCATAGCTAAGTTCCTCTTTGCTATTTGTTTGCTGTTTTTTTCTGTCCAGCTTGTCAATTTGTTTTTTTCTGCTTGGTGGAAGCTCTGGGACGCAGAGGGTGTACCTCCGTGCCGTTAGTTCGGTACGGAGGGTCTTTTTGCCCCCTTTGCGTGGTTTTTGTAGGGTTTTGTGTTGACCGCAAAGTTACCTTTCCTATCCTCGCTCTGTTCAGAAAGTTGGGCCTCACTTTGCTAAATCTATTTCATCTCTACGTTTGTCTTTTCATCTTAACTCACAGTCATTATATGTGGGGGCTGCCTTTTCCTTTGGGGTATTTCTCTGAGGCAAGGTAGGCTTATTTTCTATCTTCAGGCTAGCTAGTTTCTCAGGCCGTGCCGAGTTGCATAGGCAGCGTTAGGCGCAATCCACAGCTGCCTTTAGTGTGGTTGGAGAGGATTAGGGATTGCGGTCAACAGAGTTCCCACGTCTCATAGCTCGTTCTTGTTTTTTGGGTTATTGCCAGGTCACTGTATGTGCGCTGACCTCTATGTCCATTGTGGTACTGAATTACCTTTCATAACAGTACTGGAAGCCAAAGTACTAATGATTCTCAATAGAGGGAAAAAAGAAGTTCTGAGACCATTTTTTTTTCTTTGCACTGTGTTTTGCCTTTTTTTTCCCCTAGACATTTGGGTGGTTCAGGACACAGGTGTAGCAATGGACATTAAAGGTCTGTCTTCATGTGTGGATCAGCTCACGGCAAGAGTGCAAAGTATTCAAGACTTTGTGGTTCAGAATTCTATGTTAGAACAGAGAATCACTATTCCTGATTTGTTTTTTGGAGATAGAACTAAATTTCTGAGTTTCAAAAATAATTGTAAACTATTTCTGGCTTTGAAACCTCGCTCCTTTGGTGACCCAGTTCAACAAGTTAGGATCGTTATTTCTTTTTTGCGTGGCGATCCTCAGGACTGGGCATTTTCCCTTGCGCCAGGGGATCCTGCAGTAAGTAATATCGATGCATTTTTCCTGGCGCTCGGATTGCTGTACGATGAGCCTAATTCTGTGGATCAGGCAGAGAAGAATTTGCTGGCTCTGTGTCAGGGTCAGGATGAAATAGAGGTATATTGTCAGAAATTTAGAAAGTGGTCCGTACTCACTCGGTGGAATGAATCTGCGCTCGCAGCTATTTTCAGAAAAGGTCTCTCTGAAGCCCTTAAAGATGTCATGGTGGGATTTCCTATGCCTGCTGGTCTGAATGAGTCTATGTCTTTGGCCATTCAGATCGGTCGACGCTTGCGCGAGCGTAAATCTGTGCACCATTGGTACGGTACAGTCAAAATTTCTTCTGTCCGTTATCTTGATCTGCTCTTTGTCATCATATTCTGTCATGGCATTTGTGGACTCAGGCGCTGCTCTGAATTTGATGGACTTGGAGTATGCTAGGCGTTGTGGGTTTTTCTTGGAGTCCTTGCAGTGTCCTATTCCATTGAGAGGAATTGATGCTACGCCTTTGGCCAAGAATAAGCCTCAGTACTGGACCCAGCTGACCATGTGCATGGCTCCTGCACATCAGGAGGTTATTCGCTTTCTGGTGTTGCATAATCTGCATGATGTGGTCGTGTTGGGGTTGCCATGGCTACAAGTCCATAATCCAGTTTTAGATTGGAAATCCATGTCTGTGTCCAGCTGGGGTTGTCAGGGGGTACATGGTGATGTCCCATTTCTGTCTATTTCGTCATCCACCCTTTCTGAGGTTCCTGAGTTCTTGTCTGATTACCGGGATTTATTTGATGAGCCCAAGTCCGATACCCTACCTCCGCATAGGGATTGTGATTGTGCTATCGATTTTATTCCTGGTAGTAAATTCCCAAAAGGTCGACTGTTTAATTTATCTGTGCCTGAGCACGCCGCTATGCGGAGTTATGTGAAGGAGTCTTTGGAGAAGGGGCATATTCGCCCGTCATCGTCGCCATTGGGAGCAGGGTTCTTTTTTATAACCAAGAAGGATGGTTCACTGAGACCTTGTATAGATTACCGCCTTCTAAATAAGATCACGGTTAAATTTCAGTACCCCTTGCCATTGTTATCTGATTTGTTTGCTCGGATTAAGGGGGCTAGTTGGTTCACCAAGATAGATCTTCGTGGTGCGTATAATCTTGTGCGTATTAAGCGAGGCGATGAGTGGAAAACTGCATTTAATACGCTCGAGGGCCATTTTGAGTATCTAGTAATGCCATTCGGACTTGCCAATGCTCCATCAGTGTTTCAGTCCTTTATGCATGACATCTGTTGTGAATTCTGTGGCTGAGTTCACTTCTGTGGTCACAAGTGGTATTGCAGTCTCTGGGCTTCCTCCCTCAGGTGTTTTGGTGAGCTCGTTGGCTGCCTTGCTATTTAGCTCCACCTGAGTCTGTCTTCCTTGCTCCTTGTCAATGTTCCAGTGTTGGATCTGAGCTACTGCATCTTTCCTTGGGCCTGCTGCTCTGCTAGATAAGTGCTTCTAGTTTGTTTTTTGTTTTTTTCTGTCCAGCTTGCTATTGTCTTTTGCTGGAAGCTCTGAGAAGCAGAGGGGTGCACCGCCGTGCTGTTAGTTCGGCACGGTGGGTCTTTTTGCCCCTTTGCGTGGTTTTCGTTTTAGGGTTTTTTGTAGACTGCATAGTTCTCTTTGCTATCCTCGCTCTGTCTAGAATATCGGGCCTCACTTTGCTGAATCTATTTCATTCCTACGTTTGTCTTTTCATCTTGCTAACAGTCATTATATGTGGGGGGCTGCCTATTCCTTTGGGGTATTTCTCTGAGGTAAGTCAGGCTTGTATTTCTATCTTCAGGCTAGTCAGCTCCTCAGGCAGTGCCGAGTTGCATAGGTAGTTGTTAGGCGCAATCCACTGCTGCTTATAGTTGTGTGAGGATAGATCAGGTACTGCAGTCTACAGAGATTCCACGTCTCAGAGCTCGTCCTATTGTTTTTGGTTATTGCCAGATCTCTGTATGTGCGCTGATTACTGCACGCTGTGTTGCCTGATTGCCAGCCATAACAGTACAAGGAGCCCCACCAATGATTCCCAATAGAGGGAAAAAAGAAATCCTGACATCATTTTTTTTTCTTAGCTCTGTCTTCAGTCTTTTTTTTCCCCTAGACATTAGAGTGCTTCAGGACACAGCTGTGGACATGGATATTCAGGCTCTGTGCTCCTCAATGGATAATCTCGTTGTAAATGTACAAAAGATTCAAGATACTATTGATCAGAAATCGATGCTAGAACCAAGAATTCCGATTCCTGATTTGTTTTTTGGTGACAGAACTAAGTTCCTGAGCTTCAGAAATAATTGTAAGCTATTTTTGGCCTTGAAACCTCATTCTTCTGGTAATCCTATTCAACAGGTTTTGATTATTATTTCTTTTTTGCGCGGCGACCCACAGGACTGGGCGTTTTCTCTTGCACCAGGAGATTCTGCATTGAGTAATGTTGATGCATTTTTCCTGGCGCTCGGATTGCTTTACGATGAGCCTAATTCAGTGGATCAGGCTGAGAAAAATCTGCTGGCTTTATGCCAGGGTCAGGATGATGTAGAAGTATATTGTCAGAAATTTAGGAAATGGTCAGTACTCATTCTGTGGAATGAATCTGCACTAGCGGCTTTGTTCAGAAAGGGTCTCTCTGAAGCTCTTAAGGATGTAATGGTGGGATTTCCTATGCCTGCTGGTTTGAATGAGTCTATGTCCTTGGCCATTCAGATCGGTCGTCGCTTGCGCGAGCGTAAATCTGTGCACCATCTGGCGGTACTGCCTGAGAGTAAACCTGAGCCTATGCAGTGCGACAGGACTATGACTAAAGTAGAACGGCAAGAACACAGACGTCTGAACAGACTGTGTTTCTATTGTGGTGATTCTACTCATGCTATTTCTAATTGTCCTAAACGCACTAGGCGGTTCGATAGCTCTGCCGTTATTGGTACTGTACAGTCCAAATTCCTTTTGTCCATTACCTTAATGTGCTCTTTGTCATCGTATTCTGTCATGGCGTTTGTGGATTCAGGCACTGCCCTGAATCTGATGGATTTGGATTATGCTAAACGTTGTGGATTTTTCTTGGAGCCTTTGCGGTGTCCTATTCCGTTGAGAGGAATTGATGCTACACCTTTGGCCAAGAATAAGCCTCAGTACTGGGCCCAGCTGACCATGTGCATGGCTCCTGCACATCAGGAAGTTATTCGCTTTCTGGTACTGCATAATTTGCATGATGTGGTCGTGTTGGGGTTGCCATGGCTACAAACCCATAATCCAGTATTGGATTGGAACTCTATGTCGGTAACCAGCTGGGGTTGTCAGGGAGTACATGGTGATGTTCCATTTTTGTCTATTTCGTCATCCATTCCTTCTGACATCCCAGAGTTCTTGTCGGACTTTCAGGATGTATTTGAAGAGTCCAAGTCTGATGCCCTACCTCCGCATAGGAATTGTGATTGTGCTATCGATTTGATTCCTGGTAGTAAATTCCCTAAGGGTCGTTTATTTAATTTGTCCGTACCTGAACACACCGCTATGCGCAGTTATGTGAAGGAGTCCCTGGAGAAGGGACATATTCGCCCATCGTCGTCACCATTGGGAGCAGGGTTCTTTTTTGTAGCCAAGAAGGATGGTTCGCTAAGACCGTGTATTGATTACCGCCTTCTTAATAAGATCACTGTTAAGTTTCAGTATCCCTTGCCATTGATTTCTGACTTGTTTGCTCGGATTAAAGGGGCTAGTTGGTTTACTAAGATTGATCTTCGTGGTGCGTATAATCTGGTGAGAATCAGGCAGGGAGATGAATGGAAAACGGCATTTAATACGCCCGAGGGTCATTTTGAGTATCTGGTGATGCCGTTCGGACTTGCCAATGCTCCATCTGTTTTTCAGTCTTTTATGCATGACATTTTCCGTGAGTATCTGGATAAATTCTTGATTGTTTACTTGGATGACATTTTGATCTTCTCAGATGATTGGGAGTCTCATGTGAAGCAAGTCAGAATGGTTTTCCAGGTACTGCGTGCTAATTCCTTGTTCGTGAAGGGATCAAAGTGTCTCTTCGGTGTGCAGAAAGTTTCATTTTTGGGGTTCATCTTTTCCCCTTCTACTATCGAGATGGATCCGGTTAAGGTTCAGGCCATCCAGGATTGGACTCAGCCGACATCTCTAAAAAGTCTGCAGAAATTCCTGGGCTTTGCTAATTTTTATCGTCGCTTCATCTGTAATTTTTCTAGCATTGCCAGACCATTGACCGATTTGACCAAGAAGGGTGCTGATTTGGTTAATTGGTCTTCTGCTGCCGTGGAAGCTTTTCAGGAGTTGAAGCATCGTTTTTGCTGTGCCCCTGTGTTGTGTCAACCTGATGTTTCTCTTCCGTTCCAGGTCGAGGTTGATGCTTCTGAGATTGGTGCAGGGGCGGTTTTGTCACAGAGAGGTTCTGGTTGCTCAGTGTTCAAACCATGTGCTTTCTTTTCCAGGAAATTTTCTGCTGCTGAGCGTAATTATGATGTGGGCAACCGAGAGTTGCTGGCCATGAAGTGGGCATTCGAGGAGTGGCGTCATTGGCTTGAGGGTGCTAAGCATCGCGTGGTGGTATTGACTGATCATAAGAACTTGACTTATCTCGAGTCTGCCAAGCGCTTGAATCCTAGACAGGCCCGTTGGTCGTTATTTTTTGCTCGTTTTGATTTTGTGATTTCATACCTTCCGGGCTCTAAAAATGTGAAGGCGGATGCTCTGTCTAGGAGTTTTGTGCCCGACTCTCCGGGGTTATCTGAGCCGGCGAGTATCCTCAAGGAAGGAGTCATTGTGTCTGCCATCTCCCCTGATTTGCGGAGAGTGTTGCAGAAATTTCAGGCTAATAAACCTGATCGTTGTCCGGCCGAGAAACTGTTCGTCCCTGATAGGTGGACTAGTAAAGTTATCTCTGAACTTCATTGTTCGGTGCTGGCCGGTCATCCAGGAATCTTTGGTACCAGGGAGTTGGTTGCTAGATCCTTCTGGTGGCCATCTCTGTCACGGGATGTGCGTGCTTTTGTGCAGTCCTGTGGAATTTGTGCTAGGGCTAAGCCCTGCTGTTCACGTGCCAGTGGGTTGCTTTTGCCCTTGCCGGTCCCGAAGAGGCCTTGGACACATATTTCGATGGATTTCATTTCTGACCTTCCCGTTTCTCAAAAAATGTCGGTCATTTGGGTGGTCTGTGATCGCTTTTCTAAAATGGTCCATCTGGTGCCCTTGGTCAAATTGCCTTCCTCCTCTGATTTGGTGCCTTTGTTCTTCCAGCATGTGGTTCGTTTACATGGCATTCCTGAGAATATTGTTTCTGACAGAGGTTCCCAGTTTGTCTCGAGGTTCTGGCGAGCCTTTTGTGGTAGGATGGGCATTGACCTATCTTTCTCCTCGGCCTTCCATCCTCAGACTAATGGCCAGACCGAACGAACCAATCAGACCTTGGAAACATATCTGAGATGTTTTGTTTCCGCTGACCAGGATGATTGGGTGTCATTTTTGCCGTTGGCTGAGTTCGCCCTTAATAATCGGGCCAGCTCGGCTACCTTGGTCTCTCCATTTTTCTGCAATTCTGGGTTCCATCCTCGTTTCTCTTCAGGACAGGTTGAGTCTTCGGACTGTCCTGGTGTGGATTCTGTGGTGGACAGGTTGCAGCAGATCTGGACTCAGGTAGTGGACAATTTGACCTTGTCCCAGGAGAAGGCTCAGCTTTTCGCTAATCGCAGACGCCGTGTGGGACCCCGACTTCGTGTTGGGGATTTGGTTTGGTTATCTTCTCGTCATATTCCTATGAAGGTTTCCTCTCCTAAATTTAAACCTCGTTTTATTGGTCCGTATAGGATTTCTGAGATTCTCAATCCGGTGTCTTTTCGTCTGACCCTCCCAGACTCCTTTTCCATACATAATGTATTCCATAGGTCGTTGTTGAGGAGATACGTGGCACCTATGGTTCCATCTGTGGAGCCTCCTGCCCCTGTTTTGGTGGAGGGGGAATTGGAGTATATTGTGGAGAAGATTTTGGATTCTCGTGTCTCTAGACGGAAACTCCAGTATCTGGTCAAATGGAAGGGTTATGCTCAGGAAGATAATTCCTGGGTTTTTGCCTCTGATGTCCATGCCCCAGATCTTGTTCGTGCCTTTCATGTGGCTCATCCTGGTCGGCCTGGGGGTTCTGGTGAGGGTTCGGTGACCCCTCCTCAAGGGGGGGGTACTGTTGTGAATTCTGTGGCTGAGTTCACTTCTGTGGTCACAAGTGGTATTGCAGTCTCTGGGCTTCCTCCCTCAGGTGTTTTGGTGAGCTCGTTGGCTGCCTTGCTATTTAGCTCCACCTGAGTCTGTCTTCCTTGCTCCTTGTCAATGTTCCAGTGTTGGATCTGAGCTACTGCATCTTTCCTTGGGCCTGCTGCTCTGCTAGATAAGTGCTTCTAGTTTGTTTTCTGTTTTTTTCTGTCCAGCTTGCTATTGTCTTTTGCTGGAAGCTCTGAGAAGCAGAGGGGTGCACCGCCGTGCTGTTAGTTCGGCACGGTGGGTCTTTTTGCCCCTTTGCGTGGTTTTCGTTTTAGGGTTTTTTGTAGACTGCATAGTTCTCTTTGCTATCCTCGCTCTGTCTAGAATATCGGGCCTCACTTTGCTGAATCTATTTCATTCCTACGTTTGTCTTTTCATCTTGCTAACAGTCATTATATGTGGGGGGCTGCCTATTCCTTTGGGGTATTTCTCTGAGGTAAGTCAGGCTTGTATTTCTATCTTCAGGCTAGTCGAGTTGCATAGGTAGTTGTTAGGCGCAATCCACTGCTGCTTATAGTTGTGTGAGGATAGATCAGGTACTGCAGTCTACAGAGATTCCACGTCTCAGAGCTCGTCCTATTGTTTTTGGTTATTGCCAGATCTCTGTATGTGCGCTGATTACTGCACGCTGTGTTGCCTGATTGCCAGCCATAACAGACATCTTCCGAGAGTACCTGGATAAATTCCTGATTGTGTACTTAGATGACATTTTGATCTTCTCGGATGATTGGGAGTCTCATGTGAAGCAGGTCAGAACGGTGTTTCAGGTCCTGCGTGCTAATTCTTTGTTTGTGAAGGGATCAAAGTGTCTCTTTGGTGTTCAGAAGGTTTCATTTTTGGGGTTCATCTTTTCCCCTTCTACTATCGAGATGGATCCTGTTAAGGTCCAAGCCATCCATAATTGGACTCAGCCGACATCTCTGAAAAGTCTGCAAAAGTTCCTGGGCTTTGCTAATTTTTATCGTCGCTTCATCTGCAATTTTTCTAGTATTGCTAAACCATTGACCGATTTGACCAAGAAAGGTGCTGATTTGGTCAATTGGTCTTCTGCTGCGGTGGAAGCTTTTCAAGAGTTGAAGCGTCGTTTTTCTTCTGCCCCTGTGTTGTGTCAACCAGATGTTTCGCTTCCGTTCCAGGTCGAGGTTGATGCTTCTGAGATTGGAGCAGGGGCTGTTTTGTCGCAGAGAAGTTCTGATTGGTCGGTGATGAAACCATGCGCTTTCTTTTCCAGGAATTTTTCGCCTGCTGAGCGAAATTATGATGTTGGCAATCGAGAGTTGCTGGCCATGAAGTGGGCATTCGAGGAGTGGCGTCATTGGCTTGAAGGAGCTAAGCATCGCGTGGTGGTCTTGACTGATCATAAGAACTTGACTTATCTCGAGTCCGCCAAGCGGTTGAATCCTAGACAAGCTCGTTGGTCGTTGTTTTTTGCCCGTTTTGACTTTGTGATTTCATACCTTCCGGGCTCTAAAAATGTGAAGGCGGATGCTCTGTCTAGGAGTTTTGTGCCCGACTCTCCGGGTGTATCTGAGCCGGCGGGTATCCTCAAAGAGGGAGTAATTGTGTCTGCCATCTCCCCTGATTTGCGGCGGGTGCTGCAAAAATTTCAGGCTAATAAACCTGATCGTTGCCCAGCGGAGAAACTGTTTGTCCCTGATAGGTGGACGAATAAAGTTATCTCTGAGGTTCATTGTTCGGTGTTGGCTGGTCATCCTGGAATCTTTGGTACCAGAGAGTTGGTGGCTAGATCCTTTTGGTGGCCATCTCTGTCGCGGGATGTGCGTACTTTTGTGCAGTCCTGTGGGATTTGTGCTCGGGCTAAGCCCTGCTGTTCTCGTGCCAATGGGTTGCTTTTGCCCTTGCCAGTCCCGAAGAGGCCTTGGACACATATCTCTATGGATTTTATTTCAGATCTTCCCGTCTCTCAAAAGATGTCAGTCATTTGGGTGGTTTGTGATCGCTTCTCTAAGATGGTCCATTTGGTACCCTTGTCTAAATTGCCTTCCTCCTCTGATTTGGTGCCATTGTTTTTCCAGCATGTGGTTCGTTTGCATGGCATTCCGGAGAATATCGTTTCTGACAGAGGTTCCCAGTTTGTTTCGAGGTTTTGGCGAGCCTTTTGTGGCAGGATGGGCATTGACTTGTCTTTTTCCTTGGCTTTCCATCCTCAGACTAATGGCCAGACCGAACGAACCAGTCAGACCTTGGAAACATATCTGAGATGCTTTGTTTCTGCTGATCAGGATGACTGGGTGTCCTTTTTGCCTTTGGCTGAGTTTGCCCTTAATAATTGGGCCAGCTCGGCTACCTTGGTTTCACCGTTTTTCTGCAACTCTGGGTTCCATCCTCGTTTCTCTTCAGGGCAGGTTGAGTCTTCGGACTGTCCTGGTGTGGATACTGTGGTGGACAGGTTGCAGCAGATTTGGACTCATGTGGTGGACAATTTGACTTTGTCCCAGGAGAAGGCTCAACGTTTCGTTAATCGCAGACGCTGTGTGGGTCCCCGACTTCGGGTTGGGGACTTGGTTTGGTTATCTTCTCGTCATATTCCTATGAAGGTTTCCTCTCCTAAGTTTAAACCTCGTTTTATTGGTCCGTATAGGATTTCTGAGGTTCTTAATCCTGTGTCTTTTCGTCTGACCCTTCCAGATTCATTTTCCATACATAACGTATTCCATAGGTCATTGTTGCGGAGATACGTGGCACCTATGGTTCCATCTGTTGATCCTCCTGCCCCGGTTTTGGTGGAGGGGGAGTTGGAGTATATTGTGGAGAAGATTTTGGATTCTCGTGTTTCAAGGCGGAAACTCCAGTATCTGGTTAAGTGGAAGGGTTATGCTCAGGAAGATAATTCCTGGGTCTTTGCCTCTGATGTCCATGCTCCTGATCTTGTTCGTGCCTTTCATATGGCTCATCCTGGTCGTCCTGGGGGCTCTGGTGAGGGTTCGGTGACCCCTCCTCAAGGGGGGTACTGTTGTGAATTCTGTGGCAGAGCTCCCTCCTGTGGTCACAAGTGGTACTTCGGCTGGTTCTCTCTGTGAGCTTCCGTTGGTGGAGGAAAGTGGTACTGCGGCTTCTGAGTTTCCTTCCTCAGGTGATGTGGTGAAGTCGTTAGGTGCTTCTCTATTTAACTCCACCTAGTGCTTTGATCCTGGCTTCCAGTCAATGTTCTAGTATTGGACCTGTTTCCTCCTGGATCGTTCCTGTGGCCTGCTGCTCTGCATAGCTAAGTTCCTCTTTGCTATTTGTTTGCTGTTTTTTTCTGTCCAGCTTGTCAATTTGTTTTTTTCTGCTTGCTGGAAGCTCTGGGACGCAGAGGGTGTACCTCCGTGCCGTTAGTTCGGTACGGAGGGTCTTTTTGCCCCCTTTGCGTGGTTTTTGTAGGGTTTTGTGTTGACCGCAAAGTTACCTTTCCTATCCTCGCTCTGTTCAGAAAGTTGGGCCTCACTTTGCTAAATCTATTTCATCTCTACGTTTGTCTTTTCATCTTAACTCACAGTCATTATATGTGGGGGCTGCCTTTTCCTTTGGCGTATTTCTCTGAGGCAAGGTAGGCTTATTTTCTATCTTCAGGCTAGCTAGTTTCTCAGGCCGTGCCGAGTTGCATAGGCAGCGTTAGGCGCAATCCACGGCTGCCTTTAGTGTGGTTGGAGAGGATTAGGGATTGCGGTCAACAGAGTTCCCACGTCTCAGAGCTCGTTCTTGTTTTTTGGGTTATTGCCAGGTCACTGTATGTGCGCTGACCTCTATGTCCATTGTGGTACTGAATTACCTTTCATAACACAGGTCATTCCGTGTGCTCTTAACCACCAGGTCCAGGAGAGAACTACACCAATACTGGAACATTGACAGGTGGCATGGAGCAATGATCTAGGTGGAGTTAAATAGAGCAGCCAGCTAACGAATTAACCTTTTCACCTATGGAAGGAACCTCAGAAGCCGCAGCCCCACTCACAACCACCAGAGGAAGCCCATGGACAGAACCAGCCGAAGTACCATTCATGACCACAGGAGGGAGCTTGACAACAGAATTCACAACAGTACCCCCCCCCTTGAGGAGGGGTCACCGAACCCTCACCAGAGCCCCCAGGCCGACCAGGACGATCCAAATGAAAGGCACGAACCAGATCGGCAGCATGAACATCGGAGGCAAAGACCCAGGAATTATCTTCCTGACCATAACCCTTCCATTTGACCAGGTACTGGAGTTTCCGTCTCGAAATACGAGAATCCAAAATCTTCTCCACCACATACTCCAACTCCCCCTCAACCAACACCGTGGCAGGAGGATCAACGGATGGAACCACAGGCGCCACGTATCTCCGCAACAATGATCTATGGAATACATTATGGATGGCAAAAGAAGCTGGAAGGGTCAAACGAAACGACACAGGATTGAGAACCTCAGAAATCTTATACGGACCAATGAAACGAGGCTTAAACTTAGGAGAGGAAACCTTCATAGGAACATAACGAGACGACAACCAAACCAAATCCCCAACACGAAGTCGGGGACCCACACAGCGCCGGCGGTTAGCGAAACGTTGAGCCTTCTCCTGATACAATGTCAAATTGTCCACCACATGAGTCCAAATCTGCTGCAACCTATCCACCACAGTATCTACACCAGGACAGTCCGAAGACTCAACCTGCCCTGAAGAGAAACGCAGATGGAAACCAGAATTGCAGAAAAACGGCGAAACTAAAGTAGTCGAGCTGGCCCGATTATTAAGGGCGAACTCAGCCAAAGGCAAAAAGGACACCCAATCATCCTGATCAGCAGAAAAAAAGCATCTCAGATATGTTTCCAAAGTCTGATTAGTTCGTTCGGTTTGGCTATTTGTCTGAGGATGGAAAGCCGAGGAAAAAGACAAATCAATGCCCATCCTAGCACAAAAGGCTCGCCAAAACCTCGAAACAAACTGGGAACCTCTGTCAACAATGTTCTCCGGAATGCCATGTAAACGAACCACATGCTGGAGAAACAATGGCACCAAATCAGAGGAGGAAGGCAATTTAGACAAGGGTACCAAATGGACCATCTTAGAGAAGCGATCACAAACCACCCAAATGACTGACATCTTTTGAGAGACAGGGAGATCCGAAATAAAATCCATAGAGATATGCGTCCAGGGCCTCTTCGGGACCGGCAAGGGCAAAAGCAACCCACTGGCACGAGAACAGCAGGGCTTAGCCCGAGCACAAGTCCCACAGGACTGCACAAAAGAACGCACATCCCGCGACAAAGACGGCCACCAAAAGGATCTAGCCACCAAATCTCTGGTACCAAAGATTCCCGGATGACCAGCCAACACCGAACAATGAACCTCAGAGATAACTCTACTAGTCCATTTATCAGGGACAAACAGTTTCTCTGCTGGGCAACGGTCAGGTCTATCAGCCTGAAATTTTTGCAGCACCCGCCGCAAATCAGGGGAGATGGCAGACAAAATTACCCCCTCTTTGAGAATACCCGCCGGCTCAGGAACACCCGGAGAGTCGGGCACAAAACTCCTTGACAGGGCATCAGCCTTCACATTCTTAGAGCCTGGAAGGTACGAAACCACAAAATCAAAACGGGAGAAAAATAGCGACCAACGAGCCTGTCTAGGATTCAACCGTTTGGCAGACTCGAGATAAGTCAAATTCTTGTGATCCGTCAAGACCACCACGCGATGCTTGGCTCCTTCAAGCCAATGACGCCACTCCTCGAATGCCCACTTCATGGCCAACAACTCTCGATTGCCAACATCATAATTGCGCTCAGCAGGCGAAAACTTTCTAGAAAAGAAGGCACATGGTTTCATCACCGAGCCATCAGAACTTCTTTGTGACAAAACAGCCCCTGCTCCAATCTCAGAAGCATCAACCTCGACCTGAAACGGAAGCGAAACATCTGGCTGGCACAACACAGGGGCAGAAGAAAAACGACGCTTCAACTCCTGAAAAGCTTCCACAGCCGCAGAAGACCAATTGACCACATCAGCACCCTTCTTGGTCAAATCAGTCAACGGTTTAGCAACACTAGAAAAATTACTGATGAAGCGACGATAAAAATTAGCAAAGCCCAGGAACTTTTGCAGACCCTTCACAGATGTCGGCTGAGTCCAATCATAAATGGCCTGGACTTTAACAGGGTCCATCTCGATAGTAGAAGGGGAAAAAATGAAACCCAAAAATGAAACCTTCTGAACTCCAAAGAGACACTTTGACCCCTTCACAAACAAAGAATTCGCACGAAGGACCTGGAACACCATTCTGACCTGCTTCACGTGAGACTCCCAATCATCCGAGAAGACCAAAATATCATCCAAATATACAATCAGGAATTTATCCAGGTACTCTCGGAAGATGTCATGCATAAAGGACTGAAATACTGATGGAACATTGGAAAGCCCGAATGGCATAACCAGGTACTCAAAATGGCCCTCGGGCATATTAAATGCTGTTTTCCTTTCATCGCCCTGTTTAATACGCACAAGATTATACGCACCACGAAGATCTATCTTGGGGAACCAACTAGCCCCCTTAATCCGAGCAAACAAATCAGAGAGCAGCGGCAAAGGGTACTGAAATTTGACTGTGATCTTATTAAGAAGGCGGTAATCAATACAAGGTCTCAAAGAACCATCCTTCTTGGCCACAAAAAAGAACCCTGCTCCCAATGGTGAAGACGACGGGCGAATATGACCCTTCTCCAAGGATTCCTTTACATAACTCCGCATAGCGGAGTGCTCTGGCACAGATAAATTGAACAGTCGGCCCTTAGGAAACTTACTACCAGGAATCAAATTGATAGCACAATCGCAATCCCTATGAGGAGGTAGGGCACTGGATTTGGGTTCATCAAATACATCCCGGTAATCCGACAAAAACTCCGGGACTTCAGAAGGGGTGGATGACGAAATAGACAAAAATGGAACATCACCATGTACTCCCTGACAACCCCAGCTGGACACAGACATAGATTTCCAATCCAATACTGGATTATGGACCTGTAGCCATGGCAACCCCAAAACGACCACATCATGCAGATTATGCAACACCAAAAAGGGAATATCCTCCTGATGTGCAGGAGCCATGCACATGGTCAATTGGGTCCAGTACTGAGGCTTATTCTTGGCCAAAGGCGTAGCATCAATTCCTCTCAATGGAATAGGATACTGCAAGGGCTCCAAGAAAAAACCACAGCGCCTAGCAAACTCCAAGTCCATCAAATTCAGGGCAGCGCCTGAATCCACAAATGCCATAACAGAATAGGATGACAAAGAGCAGATCAGAGTAACGGACAAAAGAAATTTCGACTGTACCGTACCAATGGTGGCAGACCTAGTGAAACGCTTAATGCACTTAGGACAATCGGAGATAGCATGAGTGGAATCACCACAGTAAAAACACAGCCCATTCCGACGTCTGTGTTCTTGCCGTTCAGCTCTGGTCAAAGTCCTATCACATTGCATAGGCTCTAGGCTATGCTCAGATAATACCGCCAAATGGTGCACAGCTTTACGCTCACGTAAGCGTCGATCGATCTGAATGGCCAAAGACATAGACTCATTCAGACCAGCAGGCATGGGAAATCCCACCATGACATCCTTAAGGGCTTCAGAGAGACCCTTTCTGAAAATTGCTGCCAGGGCACATTTATTCCACTGAGTGAGTACAGACCACTTCCTAAACTTCTGACAATATATCTCTACCTCATCCTGACCCTGACACAGAGCCAGCAAGATTTTCTCTGCCTGATCCACTGAATTAGGTTCATCATAAAGCAATCCGAGCGCCAGAAAAAACGCATCAACATCACGCAATGCCGGATCTCCTGGCGCAAGGGAAAATGCCCAGTCTTGAGGGTCGCCACGTAACAAAGAAATATTGATTTTCACTTGTTGAACAGGGTCACCTGAGGAGCGAGGTTTCAAAGCAAGAAACAATTTACAATTATTTTTGAAATTCAGAAACTTAGATCTATCCCCAAAAAACAAATCAGGAATTGGACTCCTAGGCTCTAACATTGGATTCTGAACCACAAAATCTTGAATGTTTTGTACCCTTGCAGTGAGATTATCCATACAAGAGGACAGACCTTGAATGTCCATATCTACACCTGTATCCTGAACCACCCAGAGGTAAAGGGGAAAAGAGAGACAAAACACACTGCAAAGAAAAAAAAATGGTCTCAGAACTTTTCTTATCCCTCTATTGAGATGCATTAGTACTTTGGGCCACCTGTACTGTTATGACCTGGTGGTCAGGACAATAATGGACCTGGTGGTTAAGAGCACACGGAATGACCTGATAGTTACTGATAATATAGGACGAGCTCTGAGACGTGGGAACTCTGCTGACCGCAATCCCTAATCCTATCACACACACTAGAAATAGCCGTGGATTGCTCCTAACGCTCCCTATGCAACTCGACACAGCCTAAGGAACTAGCTAGCCCTAAAGATAGAAAAATAAAGCCTACCTTGCAGGGCCGGCTCCAGGTTTTCGAGGGCCCCGGGCGAAAGAGTCTCAGTGGGCCCCCCCTTTAACACATACCCCGATTTATGATGCACAGAAACGGCAGAGAAATGTATAGTACAATGCCAGATTTCACTTCTTACATGAGTGACAGCTATTGTAAATTCTGCAGTGTATATATACAGGACAGGAGGAGTGGTACTGTGCAGTGTATATATACAGGAGGAAAGGTGCTGTGCAGTGTATATATACAGGAGGAAAGGTGATGTGCAGTGTATATATACAGGAGGAGCGGTACTGTGCAGTGTATATATACAGGGGGAGAGGTGCTGTGCAGTGTATATATACAGGAGAGGTTCTGTGCAGTGTATATATACAGGAGGAGCGGTACTGTGCAGTGTATATATACAGGAAGAAAGGTGCTGTGCAGTGTATATATACAGGAGGAGCGGTACTGTGCAGTGTATATATACAGGGGGAGAGGTATATATTCAGGAGAGGTGCTGTGCAGTGTCGTGAGCAGGGCGTTGTATCAGAAAATCTTTTCTGTTTTGAGTATTTCTATGAAACAAAGACTTTTCTACATAAACAACGTTGTTTGGTTTTGCGGCCCCAACAGATCTGTGCTACAAAGTAACAGGCGGCTCGGGCATTAATGAGGGACCTGATGCTGAATCCTTTCCACAAACCCTAATGACCCAATTAGTGCCCCATCATTAGAACCTCATTAAACACCTCCCTGTCCTGAGTAGTCATGTACAGTATGGGGGGATCCTGCAGCCCACCCCCTGACTGCTCCATACCATACACTGCCCTCTGTCGCGCTCACTATTATCCTGTGCATTTCTCCTTCATCGTTACCCCATTTTACACTTGTCACCCTCCACTACAGAGTAGCAGGTCAGCCAATGTCACCCCCTCCCGGACCCTAATGGCAGCAGGAAATGTCTGCTCCTCTATTGGGTTGGAACCTGATTTAATCAAGGAATAATGTGGATTTGTTGCCGGAGGCTGCAGGGGAAGGGTTAAGTGATGCCATGTCCGTGGTGGGAGCAGTGGCAGCTGCTGGGACCTGGACAGACACAACCAATGTTGCTGTGACTGCACAGTGTGACCTGGAGGAGAGAAGCTGAGACTCCGGAGCAGAAATCACCCACATGCCAGCACTGGGCAGAGTCCCTCCAGTCACCAGCCTGGGGCCACGGGGCCCCAACGTACAGCCCACAGCTCAGTTTTATCCATGGCAGCAGCTCCCCTTCCTCCTGGCATCTGGTTAACCCCATTTATACGGGTCGGATTGTTATCTTTAAGGTTTAGCAATAACCTTCATACAGATGGGATGGGGTTAAGCTTCTTCCTACCCCACTGGTGCAGGTTTGGTGCAGCATGCATGTATTCTGGGAGAGCTGGGTGGCTGCAGGTTGCAGGCTGCACCCCACCAGCTGCTCCTCCAGACATCACCCACATTTTTAGGCAGCGGAGACAGACAGCAGCAGACTGAGCCACAAGTCCATCTGCAACCACTGCTGGATACCATAGCACTCACTCAGTCACTGGTAGGAGCTCCGGAATCTGCCTGATAAGTTCAGCTCAGCATTGCAGCCAGCGAATGTGCTCTCTCCGCCCACAAACAATGTCACGCTGGCTGCCTTCTCTTAACCCCTATGTGTGCCTGCCTGGCTGCACTGACTGAGTGAGAAGATGCTTGTGTCAGAGCTGGCACATAGGGGTTAAGAGAACGCAGCCAGCAGTGACTTTGTGGGCGGAGAGAGCACCTTATCTCCTGCTCTGCTCTCCCAGCTGTATCTATGACAGCGTGAGTGGGCCCCCCTCTCTCCCCAGGGCCCCGGCATTTGCCCAGGTGCGCCGGGTGCTGACGCCGGCCCTGGGTCCTATCCAGTATGCTAATAAACGTCTCCCATTTTCTTTGTGTATTTTTATGTCTCAGGATATCGTCCCAGTTAATTGCACTAAGATCATCTCTCATCCGTTGGAAATTTGCCCTCCTGAAGTTTAGTGTCCTTGTAACCCCTCTACTACACATATTTTTAAAGGATACATGAAAACTTATTATTTTGTGATCACTATTCCCCAAGTGACCCCCAACCCTTATATTTGATATGCGGTCTGGCCTGTTGGTTAATATTAGGTCTAGCAGTGCCCCCCTTCTTGTTGGGTCCTGAACCAGTTGTCAAAGTTAATTGTCTCTCATAGTTGTCAAAAACCGATTACCTTTGCTGTAACTGCAGATTTCCGTTCCACAATCTATTTTAGGGTAGTTGAAGTCCCCCATAATAATGACTTCTCCTTGAGTCGCAGCTTCATCTATTTGCTTTATGAGGATATTCTCCGTTGCTTTCATTATTTATTGGAGATTTATAACAAACCCCTATCAGTAATTTATTATTTTTCCCCCTCCCCTTATCTCCACCCACAGGGACTCCATATTTTCATTAGATTCACCTATATTATCACGCAGGATGGTTTTTAAGGATGATTTTACTTATAGACCCATACCTCCCCCTCGCTTATCCACTTGGTCATTTCTGAACAGAGTATAACCCTGCAAGTTAACAGCCCAGTCATGGCTCTCATCCAGCCATGTCTCAGATATCCCCACCATGTCATAATTATGCTCCAACACCATTAATTCTAATTCGTTCATTTTGTTGGCAAGGCTTCTGGCATTAGTATACATACATTTTATGTATCTCTCTGCACCGCTATTCTTTCTTAAATTATTAATTGATTTAACCCCACCCCCCATGCCACCGCCACCCCCAACTTCCTTATTTGTGCCCAGGTCTCTATCTACACTATCTTCTCCTCCTATAAAATGAATACCCTCCCCCCATTCCCTAATTTAAACACTCCTCCAACCTTCTACCCACCTTCCCCATTGAGGTGCAGCCCGTCCCTAGCATAGAGCCTGTAGCCAACTGAGAAGTCGGCCCAGTTCTGCAGGAACCCAAACCCCTCCTTCCTACACCAATTCTTGAGCCACTTATTAACCTCCCTAATCTCCCGTTGCCTCTCTGGCGTGGCACGTGGTACAGGCAGTATTTCGGAAAATACCATGTTGGAGGTCCTTGCTTTCAGCTTGCAGCCTAATTCCCTGAAATCGATTTTAAGGACCTTCCACCTACCTCTAACTTTGTCATTTGTGCCAATGTGCACCATGACCGCTGGGTCCTCACCAGCCCCTCCCAGTAATCTGTCCACCCGATCAGCGATGTGTCGGACTCGAGCGCCAGGTAGACAGCACACCGTTCGACGATCCCTATCTTTGTGGCAGATTGCCCTGTTTGTTCCCCTAATAATTGAGTTCCCCACTACCAGCACCTGTCTGGCCTGTTCTGCTCTCCTATTTCAGTAGGACTATCAGCTGTGTATCCACCAGACTTCTGCACAACACAACTGATGGTCCCAACCCCATTTATAAGGCAAGAAATCCCACTTATTAAACCTCACAGGGCACATCTGTGAATTGAAAACCATTCCCGGTGACTAACGTAATTCCCGGCATATAAGACGACTTTTTGACCCCTAAAAATTGTCCCAAAAGTCGGGGGTCGTCTTATACGCCCTTATACGCTCATGTGACCGCGACGTCACTGAGGGTCCTTCACTCACCGCATTCTAAGGAACAGAGGGAGACGCTAGCAGCGCTGTGATCCAGGGCCCGTCCGAGGGTGAGTATATCCATGTTTTTTATTTTTACTCTTTATTTTTAACATGAATATGGATCCCAGGGCCTGAAGGAGAGTCTCCTCTCCTCCAGACCCTGGGAACCACACGCCGTATAAGATGACTGGGAGTATAAGATGACCCCCGTCTTATACGGCGGGCATATCCCAAATTCCATATTTTATATGGAAAAGTTGGGGGTCGTCTTATACGCCCAGTCGTCTTATACGCCAGAAAATACGGTACCTCTTGAAGCTCATCAAGAGAATGCCAAGAGTGTGCAAAGCAGTCATCAAAGCCAAAGGTGGCTACTTTGAAGAACTTAGAATATAAGACATAATTTAAATTGTTTCACACTTTTTTGTTAAGTATATAATTCCACATGTGTTACTTCATAGTTTTGATGCCTTCGGTGTGAATGTACAATTTTCATAGTCATGAAAATACAGAAAAATCTTTAAATGAGGTGTGTCCAAACTAGGGTTGAGCGAAACGGATCGGACAAATTCAAAAATCGCTAACTTTCGGCAAAGTCGGGTTTCATGAAACCCGACCCGATCCTAGTGTGGGATCGGCCATGAGGTCGGCGATCTGCGCACAAAAGTCGCGTTTCATATGATGCTTTCAGCGCCATTTTTCAGCCAATGAAGGAGGACACAGAGTGTATGCAGCGTGATGACATAGGTCTCGGTCCCCACCATCTTAGAGAAGGGCATGACAGTGATTGGCTTGCTTTCCGCGGCGTCACAGGGGCTATAAAGGGGCGTGCACGCCGACCGCCATCTTACTTCTGCCGATCTTAGCATGGGGAGAGGTTGCTGCAGCTTCATCAGAAGAAGGGATATAGTTAGGGAGGGAAGATTAACCCCCAAACTGCTTGTGCTGTATCGATTCCCACTGTCCAACACCACCATTTTTTTGCAGGGACAGTGGAGGCTAGATTTTTGTGCATCAGCTCTGTAGCTTATTAGGCTGCCTTATAAGGCTGCTTGATAGCTGTATTGCTGTGTGTAGTGCTGTGTGCACGCTGCTGTGCAAACCAACTGCTTTTTTAAAAGCAAAAATCATGTTGCTCCTTTCTGCACAGTTATCTTGTTTATTTGTCCACACTTTTGTGTGCAGCAGTCCTTTTTATTGCTGCCATACTTGTCCTGAGATCATTGTAAGGAGATTGAAATTGTACTACAGTCCTTGTATTTTTTCATATATCTTCCAGCCACTTTCTGCCACTTACATTGTGTTGTTTTTATACACTGGGCCTGAGTTTTGGTTCAGTCTCCCCCCAAGAAAGTGAGATTCAAATTCTCACAAAGTGGATATACTTCAGTCCTGTTAGTTTGTCGTATGTCAGCTAGCCACTTTCTGCCACATAGTTTGCGTTGTTATATACACTGGGCCTGAGTTTTGGTTCAGTCTCCTCCCAAAAAAGTGAGATTAAAATTCTCACAAAGTGGATATACTTCAGTCCTGTTAGTTTGTCGTATATCAGCCATCCACTTTCTGCCACTTACAGTGTGTTGTTTTATGCACAGGGCCTGAGTTTTGGTTCAGTCTCCCCCAAAAAAAGTGAGATTCAAATTCTCACAAAGTGGATATACTTCAGTCCTGTTGGTTTGTAGTATATCAGCCAGCCACTTTCTGCCACTCACATTGTGTTGATTTATGCACAGCGCCTGAGTTTTGGTTCAGTCTCCCCAAAGAAAAGGGAGATTTAAACTCTCAACAAGTTTATATACACCTTCTACCTTGTTTTACAGTACCATATAACGGTTGTTATTTTGGTTAGATTTTCCAAAAATTGAGGAAGTCTGGTGCAAGAGCCTGTGGGCGGTGGGTGCCAGCTGGTACTGATGGTGGTGGTGGTGCATCTGGTGGTAGTGTCAAAAGCACAATAGCACCTAAGGCTGGAGTTGTTGAGCTAGCGTCATCGTCTGGCTACACAAGGCCTCGAAGGCTCCCTTATCTGGGAGCAGGAAAACAGCTTTTAAAGCTGGAGCAGCAGGAAAAAGTTTTGGCTTTCCTTGCTGACTCAGCCTCTAGCTCTTTTGCCTCCTCTTCAGAAAGTTTCAAATATAAAAGCAGCGAGTCGTCAGTGGATGCTCCCGGTCAGGAACAAGACATTTCCTTGTGTCCTTCACCCAAACCAAAAGTGAAGGATGCGTCAGGCGACACTACAGGTTACTCCATGGAGCTCTTTACAAATACCGTGCCTGGGTTAGAAAGGGAAATTGTTAACTGCCCATTACAAGATGAATCGGACATGGAGTGCACTGATGCACAGCCACAGCTGGATTATTATGCTGTTCCATTGACTCAGATCACTACATTGCCCTCGCAGTGTACTGAGCCAGAATCTGACCCTGATGAGACTTATGGTGCTCCGTCCCGAACGCTATAGCACCTTACATGGTGACACAGAGGAAGGTGCACATGACATTGAAGAGGAGGTGATAGATGACCCAGTTGTTGACCCAGATTGGCAGCCATTGGGGAAAGAGGGTGCCGCTGCCAGTAGCTCAGAAGCGGAGGAGGATGATCCGCAGCAGCCATCTACATCGCTACAGCTGTCATCTGTCAGGCCCGTATCAGGCCAAAAACGTTTGTCAAAAACAAAAACAGTTTTAGGACAGTGTGGTCATCCGGTGAAAGTAGCACAGCGTGCAATGCCTGAAAAGGTATTCCATAGTAGGAAGAGTGTAGTGTGGCAATTTTTTAACCAAGATCCGAATGATCAGTCAAAAGTTATCTGTAAGAAATGCTCAAAGACCTTTAGCAGAGGGAAGAATCTTCAAAATTTAAATACAACGTGCATGCGTAGACATTTAACTAGCATGCACTTGCAAGCCTGGACTAACTACCAAACGTCCCGTACCGTTGGTGCACCTGCTCAGAATGAAGGTAGTCAGCAACGCTACATTGCTTCCCTTAATGTAAGCCCACCGGTTAGGACACCAGCAAATGTGGAGGTATCGTCGCAAGGCCAAAGCAGTCAGGGAATCACAAGGTTATTGGTAGGAAACACTGTATGTAGGCCAACATCAAGAATACCATCACCATCCCTCTCTCAATCCGCCATGTTCACCACCACCACCGCTAGTTCCACCATATGCAGCTCTCCAGTCCAGCTCACCCTACAAGAGACTCTCGTTAGGAAAAGAAAGTACTCATCCTCTCTTCCACGTACACAGGGTTTGAACGCCCACATTGCTATACTAATCTCTACCGGTTGGTTGAAAGCGAAGCTTTCAAAGACCTGATGGCCTACGCAGTACCACGCTATGACCTACCCAGTCGGCACTTCTTTGTGAGAAAAGCCATCCCAGCTCTCCACCAGCATGTCAAAGACCGCATTGTCCATGCACTGAGGCAATCAGTCAGTGGAAAGGTGCACCTCACAACAGATGCAGGGACCAGTAGACATGGCCAGGGACGTTACGTGTCCATCACGGCGCACTGGGTTAATGTGGTGGATGCAGGGTCCACAGGGGACAGCCATAGTGGGACAGTTCTGCCTAGCCCACAGTCTAGGAAACAGTTGGCTGTAGGCATTCGCCACCCCTCCTCCTCCTCTTCCAGAAGCGAAAGCTCGTCCTCAGAGCGCAGTCGCATGACCACTCCATCCACAGCTGCCAGTGTTGCACACGAGGTGTCCCATTATCGAACAGCTAGTGGTAAGCGTCAGCATGCTGTGTTACAAATGAAGTGTTTGGGCGACAACAGACACACCGCGGAAGTACTGGCCGAGTACTTGCAGCAACAAACTCATTCATAGCTGGGCAGTGTCATCTTGAGGCGGGCAAAGTAGTCAGTGATAACAGAAGGAATTTTATGGCTGCCATAGCCCTTTCAGAACTTAAACACATACCTTGCCTGGCTCACACCTTGAACCTGGTGGTGCAGTGCTTCCTCAAAAATTATCCGGAGTTACCAGCCCTGCTCCTGAAGGTGCGAAGACTTTGCTCGCACATCCGCCGGTCGCCCGTACACTCCAGCCATATGCTGAACCATCAGCGATCGCTGAATCTTCCCCAGCACCGCCTAATAATCGACGTTGCAACAAGGTGGAACTCCACACTGCACATGGTTCAGAGGCTGTGCAAACAGAGGCGTGCTGTAAATAATTTGTGGGAGGATACACATACACGGGCAGGCGCTTGGATGGCAGACATGGAGTTGTTTGGTGTGCAGTGGTCAAAGCTACACGACCTCTGTCAAGTACTTCAGTGTTTTGAGGAATGCACACGGCTGGTAAGTGCAGACGACGCCATCATAAGCATGAGCATCCCACTAATGCATCTGCTGATGCAAAGTTTGACGCACATTAAGGAGCTGGCGTCTGCAGCCGGGGAGGAGGGAAGCCTTGATGACAGTCAGCCATTGTCTGCTCAGGGAACTCTCCTGGACGAGGTGGCGGACGAAGAGGAGGAGGAGGAGGATGATGGGGATGAGTATTTATGGGAGGAGGATGCTTCTCAGGGGGCAATAGAAACTGGTGGCATTGCAAGGTCAGGTACAGGGTTTTTGCAGGACACAAGTGATGTTGATTTGCAAGAAAGTGCTCCTCAACCCAGCACAAGCAGTGTATTGACACCTGGAACAATGGCCCACATGGCTGAGTATGCCTTGCGTATCCTAAAAAGGGACCCCCGCATTATTAAAATGATGACCGATGACGATTACTGGTTGGCCTGCCTCCTGGATCCACAATATAAAGGAAAATTACAAAACCTTGAGCAAATATTGGCTACCAAACAAGCAACTCTTGTAGACCGTTTGGTTCAGGCATTCCCAGCACACAGCGGCGGTAATGGTTCTCACATGAGCCGTAGGGGGCAACATGGCAGAGGTGTTAGAGGTGCACAAATCCGAAGAGGTGTTGGACAGAGGGGCTTTATGACCAGTTTGTGGAGTGATTTAGCAATGACCGCTGACACGACAGGTACTGCTGCATCGATTCAAAGTGACAGGAGACAGCATTTGTCCAGTATGGTTACGAACTACTTTTCCTTCCTTATCGATATTCTCCCTCACAGGTCATTCCCCTTTGATTACTGGGCATCTAAAATAAACACCTGGCCTGAATTGGCAAAATATGCATTACAGGAGCTCGCTTGCCCAGCAGCTAGTGTGCTATCAGAAAAAGTATTCAGTGCTGCTGGTTCAATACTGACCGAAAAAAGGACTCGTCTGGCTATCCAGAATGTTGATGATCTAACCTTCATTAAAATGAACCAATCATGGATTTCAAATTATTTTGCCCCACCTTCCCCTGCTGACACATAGCTTGCCTGAAAAATGTATTTCTTTTTGCCTCCTCTTATTGAGTTCTCAAATTCCTCCATTTGCAGCTGCTGAATGTCCACCATAGGCCATTTTTATACCTCCCTAAATGGGCTGACTCCCCCCACAGGGCCGTGGTCACCACCTGGCGCAAGCACCCGTGCGAGTGCCGTTTGCCTGGACAGGTGGGTGTGACCACTCTTGGGCGACTGCACTGGCACAGGGTCCCTCATAGTACAATGAAGTGTCTCTGACGGTGGTGGTCACAACCAACGTCAGACACACTGTCGTAATATGAGGGGCCCTGTGCCAGTACTGCCGCCCACTAGAGAGTGTTCCCCCCCCAGCACGAACAGTGCTCTACCACTTGCAATACTTACCTCTCCTTGCTCCACCACTGTGTAGTCTGTTCTGTTAAATCCTTCAATGGCACTGCCAATACACATTTGTTGAAATGATAGATAATAGTTAAAATATACAGGGGCCCTGGCCTCCATTTACACCAGTTAATACTTTGCGCCTACTACCACTGTCTGCTACTCAGCAGAGGAGCCCACCCCTGTACCTAGCTATGCCACCTGTTTATTTATGAACAATTTTTGGCAGACATTTAGCCCGCTTTATTATTTAGGCCTACTAACTGTGTCTGCCACTCATTACAGTTTTCCTCCACTGAACAAAGCAAGGTTGAAGGAAGACTATAAGTCCATCTAGTTCAACCCATAGCCTAACCTAACATGCCCAAACATGTTGATCCATAGGAAGGCAAAAAAAAAACTCATGTGGCAAAGAGTAAGCTCCACATTGGGGAAAAAAATTCCTTCCCGACTCCACATACGGCAATCAGACTAGTTCCCTGGATCAACGCCCTATCAAGGAATCTAGTGTATATACCCTGTAACATTATACTTTTCCAGAAAGGTATCCAGTCCCCTCTTAAATTTAAGTAATGAATCACTCATTACAACATCATACGGCAGAGAGTTCCATAGTCTCACTGCTCTTACAGTAAAGAATCCGCGTCTGTTATTATGCTTAAACCTTTTTTCCTCCAAACGCAGAGGATGCCCCCTTGTTCCTGTTTCAGGTCTATGATTAAAAAGATCATCAGAAAGGTCTTTGTACTGTCTCCTCATATATTTATACATTAAAATAAGATCACCCCTTAGTCATCGTTTTTCCAAACTAAATAGCCCCAAGTGTAATAACCTACCTTGGTATTGCAGACGCCCAAGTCCTCTAATAACCTTGGTCGCTCTTCTCTGCACCCGCTCCAGTTCAGCTATGTCTTTCTTATAGACCGGAGACCAGAACTGTGCACAGTATTCTAAGTGTGGTCGAACTAGTGACTTGTATAGAGGTAAAATTATGTTCTCCTCATGAGCATCTATGCCTCTTTTAATGCATCCCATTATTTTATTTGCCTTTGTAGCAGCTGCCTGACACTGGCCACTGAATATGAGTTTGTCATCCACCCATACACCCAGGTCTTTTTCATTGACGGTTTTGCCCAGAGTTTTCGAATTAAGCACATAATTAAACATCTTATTACTTCTACCCAAGTGCATGACCTTACATTTATCCCCATTAAAGCTCATTTGCCATTTATCAGCCCAAGCTTCTAGTTTACAAAAATCATCCTGTAATATAAAATTGTCCTCCTCTGTATTGATTACCCTGCAGAGTTTAGTGTCATCTGCAAATATTGAAATTCTACTCTGAATGCCCCCTACAAGGTCATTAATAAATGTTAAAAAGAAGAGGGCCCAATACTGATTCCTGTGGTACCCCACTGCTAACCGCTACCCAGTCCGAGTGTGCTCCATTAATAACCACCCTTTGTTTCCTATCCCTGAGCCAGCTCTCAACCCACTTACACATATTTTCCCCTATCCCCATTATTCTCATTTTATGTATCAACCTTTTGTGTGGCACCGTATCAAAAACTTTTGAAAAGTCCATATACACTACATCCACTGGGTTCCCTTGGTCCAATCCAGAACTTACCTCTTCATAGAAACTGATCAAATTAGTCTGACATGAACGGTCCCTAGTAAACCCGTGCTGACACTGGGTCATGAGGTTATTCCTCTTCAGATACTCCAGTATAGCATCCCTTAGAATGCCCTCCAGGATTTTACCCACAGTAGAGGTTAAGCTTACTGGCCTATAATTTCCGAGTACAGTTTTTGTCCCCTTTTTGAATGTTGGCACTACATTTGCTATACGCCAGTCCTGTGGTACAGACCCTGTTATTATGGAGTCTTTAACTCCTTAATCCCATATGACGTACTATCCCGTCGAGGTGGGGTGGGCTGTAATTCCCACCGACGGGATAGTACGTCATAGGCGATCGGCCGCGCTCATGGGGGGGGCGCGGCCGATCGCGGCCGGGTGTCAGCTGCCTATCGCAGCTGACATCCGGCACTATGTGCCAGGAGTGGTCACAGACTGCCCCCGGCACATTAACCCCCGGCACACCGCGATCAAACATGATCGCGATGTGCCGGCGGTATAGGGAAGCATCGCGCAGGGAGGGGGCTCCCTGCGGGCTTCCCTGAGACCCCCGCAGTAACGCGATGTGATCAAAGACCGTATGGTCAAAACGCGTAGCTTTCTTCACTTGTGATATGGCATTGTCCCAGGAGTGTGTCTTCTACTATTTTATATGATGGATTAAAGTTTTACATTTTATCAAGAAGCTGGAACATTTTTTTCTTTTACTGCTCTCTTGCACGTTAGCAAGGGACCGCTGCAAGTCTTGCACTACCTGGACCAGCACCTCTTGATGGTTTGGGTCCCCTCAGGAATTGGCGCCCTGGACACGCATCACTCCAGACGCATAGCTTTCTTCTTTACTTCGGGCCACTGTTTCCGCCAGAACTTGACGAAACGTAAGGGCTGGATCTGCCCGGACCCGTTCTGACAGTGCTCACCTCAAGGATGTGCTGTGTAGTCCCAGAATGAATTGCTCCCGGAGTATCCGGTCTTTAGAGCCCATGCCGCCAAATCCATCTGCCTCCTTTCTCTGCACCTCTTCGAACACTTCTTGCAGTGCTGTTGCATACTGAGAAATTCCTTCTTCTTCCCGCTGCAGCCTAGAGAAAAATTTGGCGCGAAGATGTCCAGCGCTAGCAGTCTCGCCGTAGATCTCTTCCAGGAACTTCACTAGCTCCTTCAGGGTTCTGCGGGTGAGTTCTGGTTGTAGGCAAACGTTTCTGTGGGCTTTCCTCTCTAGGGCAGTTAAAGCAATGTCCGCTTCAAGGTCTAGGCTGATGTTATAAATCTTCAGGGTGCATTGCAGCCGGGACACCCAGTCGGACAGTGGCATATTCTTGCCGTCAAACTTTGGGAGCACACTAAATATGGTGCCCATAGGGAGTGTCCTTGCAGGGGTTCCACCAATGCCCACAGCATCTCCATTAATGTTAGCATTCCCGCCATTGCTGTCTGCTGCCTCCATCTTGGTGACAGTACCCTGCTCGCAGCGCCACTTGAAGCGATGGCCGGGGGACCACCACGGTGCAGGAAGACTACTGTACACAAGATAAGGTGCAAAAAACAAAGGATAGATTTATTAGGAGACAGGGAATGGAAGGGACAAGGAAGGTGCAAACAGGGGTTTACAATAACAAAAGATAATGCACATGAGTTATCTTGTCTGTAAAATAGCACCGTGCTTCACCAATTACAAACTCAGAGTCTGTCTCAAAAGCAACTTTACACAACAAAACAAATATAAATGCTACTCTGCATATAACCTCCCTGGCCTTTACTACGCAGGCCACATGGCTACCGTGCTCTAACTACTGAAGCCTGCACTAGGCCCTCACTGGTGCACCATACAGGAACAAACTCACGGTGATGTTGGGGGACACAGGTCCAGTCCCAGGGGGCCCCAGAAGTCCAAAACGGTGATGCGCACGGATTCCTGTCAGCTCTGCAAAGCGTGGTCTTCTCCTTGCTCCTGGAAACTGTAAGTCCCCTTCTCAGTATCTTCGTGGCTTCACAAACCAGCACAGAACAGCCACCCTTTGCTGTAACCAGGAAAGTCTATTTAGCAATCGCAGTTCGTCTCAAGCTGTGTAATCTTTCTTGCAGCCAAAGTTCCTTCTTCCGGCCAGAACAGCACAAAGTTCTCTCAGTCCTCTCTAGAAACTTCCTCTCTCCACGTTGCTTCAGCTCTCTGCACACAGCACCGACCAGCTCATAACACCCATAAGAGTAGGGGAGAAAAGCAGAACATACCATCACACCAGACAAGGGGATGCAGCCTCTTAAAGTGATAGCGTGTTTCTTATTGTCCATAACAGCACCACCCTCTTACACTGATGTGAATTGGGGATCTTTATCTTGTCCGTGGTCATTATAAATGGACAGGTTTTACATTTTTTCTGGTTGCAAGGAAAGGTACCTGCAGCTGTTGGAGAGGACAGGGAGCTCTTTACAATGATGCTTCTTAGATTTGAGGTCTGCCTAAAAACACAGTAGTGGGGGGTCTGGAAAAATTCATTGTAATCGGGCATATTTTTGTAGTAAAGGTTGTAATTTCCGTGCAGCTCCCCTTAGCACCTCCAGATTTGGATTGTAGGTAACTCCTAGAGGTAACATAGTAACATAGTAACATAGTTAGTAAGGCCGAAAAAAGACATTTGTCCATCCAGTTCAGCCTATATTCCATCATAATAAATACCCAGATCTACGTCCTTCTACAGAACCTAATAATTGTATGATACAATATTGTTCTGCTCCAGGAAGACATCCAGGCCTCTCTTGAACCCCTCGACTGAGTTCGCCATCACCACCTCCTCAGGCAAGCAATTCCAGATTCTCACTGCCCTAACAGTAAAGAATCCTCTTCTATGTTGGTGGAAAAACCTTCTCTCCTCCAGACGCAAAGAATGCCCCCTTGTGCCCGTCACCTTCCTTGGTATAAACAGATCCTCAGCGAGATATTTGTATTGTCCCCTTATATACTTATACATGGTTATTAGATCGCCCCTCAGTCGTCTTTTTTCTAGACTAAATAATCCTAATTTCGCTAATCTATCTGGGTATTGTAGTTCTCCCATCCCCTTTATTAATTTTGTTGCCCTCCTTTGTACTCTCTCTAGTTCCATTATATCCTTCCTGAGCACCGGTGCCCAAAACTGGACACAGTACTCCATGTGCGGTCTAACTAGGGATTTGTACAGAGGCAGTATAATGCTCTCATCATGTGTATCCAGACCTCTTTTAATGCACCCCATGATCCTGTTTGCCTTGGCAGCTGCTGCCTGGCACTGGCTGCTCCAGGTAAGTTTATCATTAACTAGGATCCCCAAGTCCTTCTCCCTGTCAGATTTACCCAGTGGTTTCCCGTTCAGTGTGTAATGGTGATATTGATTCCCTCTTCCCATGTGTATAACCTTACATTTATCATTGTTAAACCTCATCTGCCACCTTTCAGCCCAAGTTTCCAACTTATCCAGATCCATCTGTAGCAGAATACTATCTTCTCTTGTATTAACTGCTTTACATAGTTTTGTATCATCTGCAAATATCGATATTTTACTGTGTAAACCTTCTACCAGATCATTAATGAATATGTTGAAGAGAACAGGTCCCAATACTGACCCCTGCGGTACCCCACTGGTCACAGCGACCCAGTTAGAGACTATACCATTTATAACCACCCTCTGCTTTCTATCACTAAGCCAGTTACTAACCCATTTACACACATTTTCCCCCAGACCAAGCATTCTCATTTTGTGTACCAACCTCTTGTGCGGCACGGTATCAAACGCTTTGGAAAAATCGAGATATACCACGTCCAATGACTCACCGTGGTCCAGCCTATAGCTTACCTCTTCATAAAAACTGATTAGATTGGTTTGACAGGAGCGATTTCTCATAAACCCATGCTGATATGGAGTTAAACAGTTATTCTCATTGAGATAATCCAGAATAACATCCCTCAGAAACCCTTCAAATATTTTACCAACAATAGAGGTTAGACTTACTGGCCTATAATTTCCAGGTTCACTTTTAGAGCCCTTTTTGAATATTGGCACCACATTTGCTATGCGCCAGTCCTGCGGAACAGACCCTGTCGCTATAGAGTCACTAAAAATAAGAAATAATGGTTTATCTATTACATTACTTAGTTCTCTTAGTACTCGTGGGTGTATGCCATCCGGACCCGGAGATTTATCTATTTTAATAGATTTTAATAGATTTTAATAGATTTTAAAAGGTACCCGGTTATTTTCTTCATTAGCTTTGTAATGTAACAGGTAGGGTTTAGCGACCTTGACCTTTTTAGAGTCGAGCCATGTTTCGCGAAACCCGACTATCTCTAAAGTCGGGTCGAGTGATATCGGCCGATTATGGCGTAAAGTCGGGGATCGGCCGAAATACGAAACCCAATGCAAAGTCAATGGGATTATTTTTTTTTATTTTTTCTCTCTCTCTCTCTCTCTCTCTCTCTCTACAGAAAAGCTGGTGTTACACATTTCAGAAACGCGACTTTGGCGCCAAAGTCGCGTACCACATGGCCGACCCCACACAGGGGTCAGGTCGGGTTTCATGAAACCCGACTTTGCCAAAAGTTGGCGACTTTTGAAAATGAATGACCCGTTTCGCTCAACCCTAGTAAAAAAAATCTGCAGACATCCTAATCAGAATGCAGTTCCATGCGTTTGCATCCGTTTGCAGAAAAAATACGGATGCAGATAAATCTTATCAAAGAGGGAATGACTACAGCAATGTTCAAAAAACGCCACATATTAGAAAGTAATATGCTAAGACTGGTTTCACATTTGCGTTTAAAAACGCAGCGTTTTAAACGCAAACGCATGTGGTGAAAAATACGCATGTAAACGGGTTAAAACGCCTCATTTTTTAGACGCATGCATTTTTGCATGTTTTAATACAAACGAGGCGTTTTGACGTGTTTACATGCGTTTTTTCCTGCGTTTGCGTTATTAAAATGCATGATGAGAAGTGTCTGACAGCCGCCAATCATCAAAATCAACAAGAAAACCCACTTTAAATAGAAATAGCTAGGGTTAGGGTTAGGGTTAGGACCCCTATTAACCTTAGGGATCCTAACCCTAACCTTAACCCTAACCCTATCCCTAACCCTAACCCTAAGATATCTTAACGCTAACCCTAAGGGATCCTAACCCTAACCCTTAGGGTTAGGATCCCTTAGGGTTAGGATATCTTAGGGTTAGGGTTAGGGTTTGGGGTTGGCTTATTAGTGTGCATTCTTGTGTTTTTCTATTAAAACGCATGCGTTTTTAAACGCATGCAAACGCATGTGCGTAAAAACGCATGCGTTTACATTGACAGCAAAAGGTTTTTTTGCAGCAAAAAAATGCCGCTAGAAATTACTACATGTTGCATTTCTGCAACACAACGCATGCATAGAAAAGACGCATGCGGCAGCAAAACGCGGCAAAACGCATGCAAAAAAACGCATGCGTTTTTAATGTTAAGTATAGGAAAAAAAGCATGCTTTTTTGCGCTAAGTAAGGAGGGTGGAGGGCACCATCATCCTTATAACAGACTGGGATCTACCCGGGGTATGTCAGAAAAAGTATTGTCAAAAACAAAAAGAAAAAGAAGACATACAGCTACCGGGGATCTCCAAGAAACTCAATAATAATAATACTAAATGGTTTTTATTAGGGTCAAAAAACAGGACATAGCACACAGTAAAAACATTTAAAAACAGAACAGGTATATCCCAAAATAGGGAATACCCCCCGAGACCAGACCAAAGCTAATATTCTAATTGTAGTGCAAACATATCACAGCTGATACATAGCATAATAGACAGATAATGTATATGAAAAAAAGCGCATAAAACATATACAAACAATTGTTGAAAAGCAGAGAAAAATAATCTGCCCTATAAGTACGAAGTTGTTATGGCCATAACAAATATAAATATAGAAAGGGTATAATACAATAACTCAACAATTGTACTAATGTGCGTATAGACAAATGCCCAACCTACTCGACAAAGGCCCCAATAGAAAAATATCAGAATATCATGTGCAGGGTATATAACATCAGTAATATAAAATAATACTGGACCCTAGAAAAGACATGGGTAAAAAGCCCCCAATAGAGAGTATATAAGTACAACACCTGCCTGTCAAGGTAAACTAAATGAAGCGGACACTTGTGTATACATACAATGAACACTAACTGGTAGAGCAAGAGCTAATGTATACATGCATCTGAAAATGTATAGATAAATAACTGGCATATACCCCATAACATGATCTATGACATTTAAATGAGGGAAATAGCATAAGCCCTATAGACTAAATATACAAGCCATGCAGATGTCAGATAAAGAAAGCCCTTGTCACTATCCTAACTTGCCAACAGGCAGTAGTAAATGGAGAAAGAGGCATACAGATACGCACAACAATACGAACAAAAGAAAAGGCCAAATGCGCCAAAAAAGGATAGCTGCCAAAAGCAGAGACTGGCGCTAGAGCAGCATACCACTGGTCAAGGGGGGACAAAGAGGACTACAGGGGGGACTAAAACGCAGCGGCAAAAAACGCAAATGTGAAACCAGCCTAAGACTACAGCTGAGTAGCAGGGCCCTGCTCAAAAGAGCTAACAATCTGAGGAAACAGCAATGCTAAAAACAGTCTTTACTGCTTCACTAGATACTTATACAGATGTATCATGAGGATCTCACTTTACAGGCAAAGACCTGGAATGATGACTGTGTAAAACGTATTTCTATTTAAAAAAAGAGCCGGTTTGTGAGCCGAAAGAGCCGGATCACCAAAAAGAGCCGGACTGCCCATCACGAGGAGGTGACTGCACGCCATAGTTGTCGCCCATAGCACCGTCTGTTCCGCCCGGCAGCGCTCGCCCAGTGCCACCAGCAGGGGGAGTCACCACTGGCAGCGCTCACTGCCTCTGTGTACATGATGATGGTGGGCTCCGGGAGGCCGCGTACAGGACGTGCAGAGGCGGCGGCGGATGTTGCTGGCTGTGGTGTTGGCGCTGTGCTGGGCCGCACTGGCTGACATTCTGCCTATAAGCCACAGTGGGGTTTGGGATGCGTGTGTGACTATTCATATACACTGCTCAAAAAAGGAAAGGAACACTAAAATCCCACATCCTAGATATCACTGAATGAAATATTCCAGTTGTAAATCTTTATTCATTACATAGTGGAATGTGTTGAGAACAATAAAACCTAAAAATGATCAACGTAAATCACAACTAATCAAAATCAAAGTGGAAAATGAAGTTACAGGCTGATCCAACTTCAGTGGAAATGCCTCAAGACAAGGAAATGATGCTCTGTAGTGTGTGTGGGCTCCACGTGCCTGTATGACCTCCCTACAACACCTAGGCATGCTCCTGATGAGGCAGCGCATGGTCCCCTGAGGGATCTCCTCCCAGACCTGGACTAAAGCATCCGCCAACTCCTGGAAAGTCTGCGGCGCAATGTGATGGAGGATGTCCCAGATGTGTTCAATCTGATTCAGGTCTGGGGAACCGGCGGGCCAGTCCATAGATCTTCAATGCCTTCATCTTGCAGGAATTGCTGACACACTCCAGCTACATGAGGTCTGGCATTGTTCTGCATTAGGAGGAACCCAGGGCCAACCGCAACAGCATATAGTCTCACAAGGGGTCTGAGGATCTCATCTTGGTACCTAATGGCAGTCAGGCTACCTCTGGCAAGAACATGTAGGGCTGTATGGCCCTCCAAACAAATGCCACCCCACACCATTACTGACCCACTGCCAAACAGGTCATGCTGAAGGATGATGTAGGCAGCAGATTGCTCTCCACAGCGTCTCCAGACTCTGTCACATCTGCTCAGTGTGAACCTGCTTTCATCTGTGAAAAGCACAGGGCGCCGGTTGTGAATTTTCCAATCTTGGTGTTCTGTGGCACATGCCAAGCGTTCTGCACAGTGCTGGGCTGTGAGCACAAGCCCCATCTGTTGACATAGGGCACACAGACCATCCTCATAGAGTCGGTGTCTAACCCTTTGTGCAGACACATGCACATTTGTGGACTTCTGTAGGTTATTTTGCAGGGCTCTGACTGTGCTCCTGTTCCTCCTTGCACAAAGGCTGAGGTAGCGGTCCTGCTGCTGTGTTGTTTCCCTCCAACGGCCCCTTCCACGTCTCCTGGTGTACTGGCCTGTCTCCTGGTAGCACCTCCAGAAACTACGCTGACTGACACAGCAAACCTTCTTGCCACAGGTCACATTGATGTGCCATCCTGGATGAGCTGCAGTACCTGAGCCACTTGTGTGGGTTGTAGAGTCCGTCTCATGCTACCACGAGTGTGAAAGCACAACCAATATTCAAAAGTGATCAAAACATAGTATTGACTCGAGTATAACCGAGTATGCTTTGAACTCTAATCCCAATTCTGGTATGCATGGCTCATCATCTCCATCCTTGTATGCATGGTTCCTCATCTCCATCCTTGTATGCATGGTTCCTCATCCCCATCCTTGTATGCATGGTTCCTCATCCCCATCCTTGTATGTATGGCTCCTTATCCCCATCCTTGTATGTATGGCCCCCATGAAAAAGGTATAAAAAAATCCTACTTACCTTCCCTGTGCGTCCTCGCAGCATCTCATTCCGGTGCCAGCAGGTCCTGTGGCTGTTCGATCACGTGTCCCCGCTCATTAAGGTAATGAATATTCACCTCTTTGCACAGCTATGGGAGTGGACAGAGGTGAATATTCATTACCATAATGAGCGGGAACACGTGATCGCCCCGCCGCAGGACTTGCTGGCACCGGAACGAGATGCTGCGAGGGCGCGCAGGGAAGGTAAGTAGGATGCTTTTTTTTCTTTTATACTGGATCCAGCAGCTGCGGATGTAACTGTGCCTGTGCTATAAGATAAATTTATATTCATTGCCAGTGCAGTGAAGATTCATTTATCTTTAGCAGTGGGCACAGGATTTTGTCGCAGCCGCTGGCTCCTGCCTCCTGTGACCTGCTGCTCTGCCACTCCCACTCCCCCACCGTAAACTGGGACAATAACTTGTGTATAAGCCGAGGGGGGCAATTTCAGTACAAAAAATGTGCTGAAAAACTCAGCTTCTACACAAGTATATATGGTAATAAAAATGCCTTAAGTCATTACTCTGATATTTGGCAAATATTAATAATTATGGTTATCCTAATTAACCTAAAATAGTAAATAACTGTGGTTAGTTATAACAAATTATAATGATTATATATACGCAGGTTGGGCCATTTATATGGATACACCTAAGGGTATGTGCACACGATGCGGATCAGCGTTTCCGCAGCTGTGGATCCGCAGCAGTTTCCCATGAGTTTACAGTACAATGTAAACCTATGGGAAACAAAAAACGCTGTGCACATGCTGCTGAAGAAAACGCGCGGAAACACAGCGATTTCCATTCCGCAGCATGTCACTTCTTTCTGCGGATTCCTCAGCGGTTTTACAACTGCTCCAATAGAAATCCGTAGTTGTAAAACCGCAGGGAAATCCGCAGAAAAACCACGGTAAATCCGCAATAAATCCGCAGCGGTTTTCCACTGTGGATTTTTCAAATCTACTGAAATCTGCTGCTGAAAAATCTGCAGTAGACCAGAATACGTGTGCACATACCCTAAATATAATGGGAATGGTTGGTGATATCAACTTCCTGTTTGTGGCACATTAGTATATGAGAGGGAGAAAGCTTTTCAAGATGGGTGGTGACCATGGCGACCATTTTGAAGTCGGCCATTTTGAATCCAACTTTATTTTTTCCAATGGGAAGAGGATCATGTGACACATCAGACTTGTTGAGAATTTCACAAGAAAAACAATGGTGTGCTTGGTTTTAACGTAACTTTATTCTTTCATGAGTTATTTACAAGTTTATGACCACTTATAAAATGTGTTCAAAGTGCTGGCCATTGTGTTGGATTGTCAATGCAACCCTCTTCTCCCACTCTTGACACACTGATAGCAGCACTGCAGAATAAATGCTAGCACAGACTTCCAGTATCCATTGCTTCTGATGCTGCACATCTCGTATCTTCACAGCATTGACAAATGCCTTCAGATGACCCCAAAGATAAAAGTCTAAGAAGGTCAGATCGGGAGACCTTGGTGGCCATTCAACTGGCCCATGACGACCAATCCACTTTCTAGGAAACTGTTCATGTAGGAATGCTCAGACCTGACACCCATAATGTGGTGGTGCACCATCTTGCACCGGAGAATCTTATTTCTCATAGTCTGGGAGTCCTTCATGTGCATTTTAGCAAACTCTATGCAGGCTTTCAAATGTTTTTGCTTCCGTCGGGCCACTCTGCAATAAAGGCCCTGGTGGAGGGCTGCAGTGATAGTTTACTTTGTGGAACTTTCTCCCATCTCCCTACTGCATCTCTGGAGCACAACCACAGTGATCTTGGGGTTCTTTACCTCTCTCACCAATGCTCTTCTCCCACTATTACTCAGTTTGGCTGGACGGCCAGGTCTAGGAAGACTTCTATCCATTTAAGGATTATGGCGGCCACTGTGCTCTTAGGAGCTTTGAGTACTGCAGAAATTATTTTGTAACCTTGGTCAGATCTGTGACTTGCCACAATTCTATCTCTGAGCTCCTTGGCCAGTTCCTTTGACCTCATGATTCTCATTTGGTCTCACAAATTAAGTCGTATTAGTTTAAGTAAACACAGCTCTACTCCAATGAAGGAGTAGAACCATCTCAAGGAGGATCACAAGGTAACGGACAGCATCTGACTTAAATATGAGTGTCTGAGCAAAAGGTCTGAACACTTATTATGACCATGTGATATTTCCGTTTTAATGTTTTAATAAATTTGCAAAAACTTCTACATTTCTGTTTTTTTCTATCAAGATGGAGTGCAGAGTGCACATTTATGAGAAAAAAAATAACTTTTTTGAATTTACCAAATGGCTGCAATGAAAGAAAGAGTTACAAATTTAAAAGGGTCTGAATACTTTCTGTACCCACTGTACATGGCAGGCTCCTGCTGTATGTCATGAAGAGGTTAGCGTGCGTCACTCTCAATACTAACCCTGTCACCGTTGTATTCTCTTTAAGCACCTTTGAATGTTACACTGGCCCTAATGGATAGGGTTCACTGATATTTCCTGCTAGGCCGCAAATCCTAAATATGTGAGTGCCAAAAATATAGAAAAAAAGACATAGACCACACATCCAAAAATCATATATTGATTTAATTACGCTAGGCATAGATTTACAAAACTGAACATGAGGTTCTTAGTTTAACATTCTGAGCAGACTTTATGAAGCCCACTACCATGTCACAGTGAACCTCTCAGTGGGTCCCTAGACTAAAAGGTGCAGCATGGTGTTCAAACCATCATCGCAGCGACGATATATCACCAATGGTGGGTGACCTAGAGCCTGACAGCACCCATGCTGCGAGGCTGAGTTCCCATGACTTCAGGCCGCAACACCTCACAAGCACAACACCACAGCAACAATGACCGCCACACAGCACAAACACCAGCAATTAATTGTAAAAAACTTGCATTCCTCAAGCTCTCAGACTGTGGACTGAGAGTAAAAATAGGCAGAACTCTTGCAGTCTCCTGCTGATTTAAAAACACCTACACTTTTGGTCTAAATATGTGAGTTACTTTGTACACAGCCTGCTCCTCACACTGGCCATCTTTCTTCCATTAACCATGGCCCCTGCTCACACCCTGTACCATATGTCTAAACTGGAAGTAACATCTCAGTTCACTCAGCGTCTTCTTTTAGGAATGACAGGTGTTTTTCTCTGGCCGGCGTTCAACATCTGACTTTTATGGTTTGATCTGCAAAGTCGGTCTTCAATGTTTTACCTAAAAAGTCAGTCTCCGGTGCTTGAACTACATAGTCGAGACGTCCCCAGGATCAGACCGCTCTAAGGTACAATGAGCACAATATCTTCCACGAGCCCGACCTTTTGCCCTGACTTGTGCTTCGCCGTCCTGGACTTTTATATTTAGCAACTGTGCCACAGATGTCACTTGACCCAGTGCCCCCTCAAATTATTTCATCTAGGGAACACACTCTCCGTCCTTCAGTTCCTGCCTATCCACTGCAGCCAGCAGATGGTGGCATTTACTTGCAGGTGCTGTGCAATGTTGACGGAATGCATCTTCCATTTGCCACCCCTTTACAACTGAATATAGATTTGATAGAATTTTGATTGAATTGAGATTGAAAGGTCAGTCCAGGGGAAGAAGCACATTTCTCTGATAATATATATTGCATTTTCATTAGTATTATTGATTAACAAACTTAAAATGACGGTTACTCTTTGAATACTGTGCAATTTATGTTCTAGCAACATTGAAGTATATAATGCCACCTAGACTGATAAAAAACCAGTTCTACATTTTGTGTGTCACTTTTAAATCTTTTTTAATCATCTTCATTTTTTAAAACAACACAAATGTACCCCAATTTACATCTTTGTAAGGAAAGATGCTTATAAGCAGCCAGTTGTTCAATGACTATACGAAATAATCCCTCCTCACAATGCAATGTATAATCTGTGTTATAAAGATCCATAGAGGCTCAGATACACTGATACATATTATTCACTGACTTCTTTATTAACTTTATTCAAGATGTTTAATGTAAAAGTTCTCATAGAAGCCAAGGCAATAAACATTTAAAATGTGTCCCTGATGAAGATGACAAGGGGTTCTTGACTCATGAAGAGTCAACCTTCAGCAGTCAGGAAAGGAAAACCCCCAGTGGAGGAAACCTCTAGCAAACCATGGCTGAAGGACTGCCTTTCATTTAGGCTTTGGGTGTTTTCATTGATGAGAATAGACACCGAGCCCGGAATCTGCCTCGTTCTTCAGTAGGAAACTCAATTATTCAATGAGTGCTTCTAGCTGCTGAATGTCCAGTAATGTCATATCCAGTGGTGGAGAACAGAGACCGAGCCCGGAATCTGCCTCTCTTTGCTGTTGTAAATTCGTCTCCAGCTGGATCCCATGTTCTTTGTGGGTTCACAGCGAGACCCCGCCCTGCCTCAACTGCAAAATAAATGTCACAACATTAGCAAAACAGTAAAGATGACTATATGGATATGTAGACAGATTTTAATGAGCAAGACAGCTGGAAAAGTTTATATGTCATTCATTATTTCCAGATTATATTGCTTGTGGAGAACAACAAGTTGGCATATGGAGACTTAAAGGCCATGCAATGCTTCCCAGGGAATCTGAATAAGTAAATAAGTAAAGAGGACGAGTAAGTAAGTAAAAAGAACGAGAACGCTCTCAAATTCCCAGGGAACAATTGTCTACAAGAAGAAACCTAAACACTTAAACCCCATGTCAGACGTCTCTCACACAGGAAAATCAGATCTCCTGTTTTACACTGATGAGAAGCAAACACCCCGAAACATATCTGCAATGGGAATTTCTGCTTTGGCTTCTTTTCCCAAATTATGTGGCAAGGTTTTTAAAGAGTTGATATTGACTTTTAAGATTGCTACTTGGAATAGGTGGCACTACTGTCCATGTCCTCTGCCTCTCTGAAGCGGCATACATTATATTACAGCACTAGTCTTTACACGCAATGAACTGATCCTAGCCTTACAGGCCATCCTCTGACAGATTGACTACTAGATTATTGATTAGTCTTTTATTGAAAGGAAATAGATTTTAGAAACATTAACAGAACCAGTATGGAAACTCCCCTCGGTATCACTCTGTCACTGTTAGTTTGCTTACTGTAAGTGATAGCTGTAATTTGTATATAACCCCTTCTCATGCACTGCACCATGGAATCAATGGTGCTATATAAATAATAATAATAATAATAATAATATGTTGCTGGTACCAGCTAGACTCCTTACAAAGACCGGTTTTGGCTCCCAGTCTGAAGCTTTACCTTGTACAAATAAAAATATCGCTATCAACATTTAGATCTCGAGTGATCAATTTCTTATTAGTTATGCCACTGCATGTTAATGCTAGAACATAACACACTGTATATCATTAACCCCTTCCCGCCGCGGCCCTTTTTCGTTTTTTGCTCCCTTCCTCCCCAGAGCCATAACTTTTTTATTTTTCCGTCAATATAGTCATGTGAGGGCTTATTTTTTGTGGGACGAGTTGTACTTTTGAACAACACCATTAGTTTTTCCATGTCTTGTACTAGTAAACGGGAAAAAAATCCAAGTGCGGTGAAATTGACAAAAAATTGCAATCCCACACGCTTTTTTACTAGCTTCACTTAATGATAAAACTGACCTGATATTATGATTCTCCAGGTCATTACGAGTTCATAGACACATTACTTGTCTAGGTTATTTTTTATATAAGTGGTGAAAAAAATTAAAAACTTTGCTAAAACAAAAAAAAATGCGCCATTTTCCAATACTCGTAGAGTCTCCATTTTTCGTAATCTGGGGTCGGTTGAGGGCTTATTTTTTGTGTGCCGAGATGTCATTTTTAATGATACCACTTTTGTGCAGATATGTTCTTTTGATCGTCCGTTATTGGATTTTAATGCAATGTTGCAGCGACTAAAAAAACATAATTCTGGTGTTTCGAATTTTTTTCTCGCTACGCTGTTTAGCGATCAGGTTAATGCTTTTTTTTATTGATAGATTGGGCGATTCTGAACGCGTCAATACCCAATATGTGTAGGTTTGATTTTTTTTTTATTGTTTTATTTTGGATGGGGCGAAAGGGGGGTTATTTAAACTTTTATTTTTTTTTATTTTTTTTCATATTTTTAAAAACATTTTTTTTTACTTTTGCCATGCTTCAATAGCCTCTATAGGAGGCTAGAAGCAGGCATCACGCGATTGGGTCAGCTACAAAGCAGCGATCATCAGATCGCTGCTATGTAGCTGAAATGCAGGCTTGCCACAGGTGGCGCTCACAGCAGGCCTGCATCAGTAACCATAGAGGTCTCAAGGACCTCTATGGTTACCATCCTGATGCATCGCCGACCCCCGATCATGTGACGGTCATCTGCGATGCGCTCATTTCCGGCCGCGCGGCCGGAAGCGGTAGTTAAATGCCACTGTCAGCGTTTGACAGCGGCATTTAACAGGTTAATAGCGGTGGGTGAATCGCGATTTCACCCGCCGCTCTTGCATGCACATGTCAGCTGTACAAAACAGCTGACATGTTGCAACTTTGATGTGGGCTTACCGCCGGCGCATATCGTAAAGGGGTTAAACATATATTTAAGTCTTAAGAACTTACTGTCGGTTTTGGCGGAGACAGGCTTCATCTTCCGAGAAGCCATTAGGACGTTCAGATGCTTTAAGAAAAATAAGCAGAGGAGGTGGAAGATGTTTTTTGTCCTCTTGATGTTCTGTAAAATACACGGTTAGTGAGACTAGTTGATCATGAAAAGAACATTGATTCTACTCTACAGCCATCCTGGGATTGGAGACCCCCAGCATACTAGGAAATGACTTCAGGGGAAACTGTCACCATGAAAACGCAGTTCTATCTGCAGACATCATATAATAGATCTGGGGGATGAGTAGATTGCTATATAATGTAGTTGTGTGAGAAAACATTCAGTATTACCTGTGTTTTAATCATTGCTTCCTTTGCTTTTTCTTGGATTTTCGGACCAGTTGGCGGTACTATCACTAACTGACACATTTCTTTGTACAAGTATGTATACAGAGGTAGCTGTGAACCACGGATAGGACTGCCCACTGGACCACAAGTCCCAGAAAGAGCAGAAGTTTAAATGATTGCCTTATTTTTCGGATTATAAGACGCACTTTTGTTCCCCCAAATTTTGGGGGAAAGTTGGGGGTGCGTTTTATAATCTGAATCTTTGTGCTGTGCTGTAGAGGAAAGGGAGCAGCTCTGGAGTGGTGTCAGGGGGCTGGAGTGGGTTGGTTGCGGGCTGCAGAGACAGCAAGACGTCACATGCTCCCGCTCATTAGTCTTATGTTATATTCACTGAACCTGCTGTCCATCACCTCGGTGCTGAAGCTAAGTGAGTTGATTCACAGGGGAGCAGCGAATATTACATGTGCCTGCATCTTCCCCCCTCCCATCATGGATATGGCCCCCCGGTCACTCATATATGCCCCCCCTTGCTGCTGGCAGGCACATGATAAAATAACAAACACTTAACTCACCTTCTGATGATGGCTCCGTGCTCCGACCTCCTTTGTTGTGCTTCCTGGGTTTGAGCTGACATCCGTTTATGTGATCGGCACAGCACAGTGATGACATCACTGTGTGCCCAGATCACATGATCCGATGCCTGGGAAACAGGAAGCACAACCAAGCAGCTGTGAGCATGGAGCCATCATCAGAAGGTGAGTTAAGTATTTGTTATTTTATCATGTGCCTGCCAGCAGCACAGGGGGGCATGTGCCTGCCAGCAGCACAGGGGGGCATGTGCCTGCCAGCAGCACGGGGGGATGTGTCTGCCAGCAGTATAGGGGGGACATGTGTCTGCCAGCAGCAAGGGGGATGTGTCTGCCAGCACAGGGGGGCATATGGTGACCAGGGGGGCATGTGTCTGCCAGTAGCACAGGGGGCATATAGTGACCCAGGGGGGCATGTGCCTGCTAGCAGCACAGGGGGCATGTCCCTGCTAGCAGCATAAGAGGACATATTGTGACCAGGGGGGCCTGTGCCTGCCAGCACAGGGGGGGCATATAGTGACCCAGGGGGGGGCATGTGTCTGCCAGCAGCACAGGAGGGAATATAGTGACCAGGGGGGCATTTGCCTGACAGCAGCACAGGGGGGCATGTGCCAGCACAAGGATGGGGGTTATATAGATACCGGGATGAGGGACATATGATTGTAAGACTGACACTGGAATTATAAGACAGACCCCCATTTAACATCAAAAATTATTTTTTTCTCTTTTTCTTTATCAAATTTGGGGGTGCGTCTTATAATCAGGTGCGTCTTATAAAGCGAAAAATATCAGAAAAAGAACACAGCCCCACAATTGCTTAAAGCAGGATTCTCAATGTGTGACATGTGAGGATACAACCCTAATGTCCTGGTCTATCCTTCTGCATGAGCCAGTGTGAAGGCAGAGGCAGCACAACTGAGTTTATCTGTGTCACATTACAAACCCTTTCATCAGCTTTCATCCTTCTTTCATAGCACAGTCACCATCTCTGCTGTCCTGCCTCTTCCCCACACTGTCTATCCAGAGATGCATCAGTCATCACACTAATGCAAAAATAACAAAATCATTTTATTTCACTCTGCAGTCACTATTACATCATGTGACCCATTCAACCAGAAAACTTTGGTGAAAAGTCCACTTTAAACTGCAAATTAATAGCATATTGTTATAAAGTATTTATTTTTTGCAAGCAAAGAAAAGTAAAATAACAGCTATTTTGTTTTTTGGGGGTGGGTGATGTCAGCAATCTTTTCTATCAAGGCTAAGACAAAATTAACGTACTGTCAGGGACGGTGACCGCGTCCTCATCTGGGTCCATACTAATCACTTCATCACCGGCATCAGGCATAAGGATCATGGTGCTGTTGAGGATTTCTCTCTTTTCCACCATGAGTCCGTGAGGAGTAACATCAGTCACAATATTTGTTTGTTCCTCATGCTTTCCTGTAATGTAGAATATTGAAATTAGTATTAAAAGCTTCCCAAACATAAGTTTCCAAATGTTTATTGAAAAAAAAAAATGAAACATTGGCTCAGTGGTTTGCACTACAGTCTTGCAGCACTGAGGTCCTTTGTTAAAATCCCACCAAGGACAACGTTTGCAAGGGGTTTGTGTGGGTTTCCTCTGGGTTCTTCCCACACTCCAAGACATATTGATGGGGAATCTTGATTGTAAGCCACAATGGGGACAGTGATGGCATTGTAAGTAAATTGGTAGTACTGTTTTATTAAGCTCTTTTTATATTAAAAAATATGTCATAAAAGCCCTGAGAACTTACTGTCAGAGGAAATGGCCACATCCTTATCTGTTTCAATGTTGATGACAACATCAGCTGGACCGGGAGTAGAGATGTTGGTGTACTCAAGGACATCTCCCTCTTTGACCATTGGTCCATCCTCATGTTTTTCTGTTAAAGAGATCAAATAAATCATAATTTTTTACAATAACATTTTCTCCATGTTTCTTATAGATTATTAAGACTACTGTTACTGCTTATCTATGACAAGATACTTTAACAGCACCGACGTTTGTAATGACATAGTCGGTGGTCCCGCAGCACTCATGAACCCCAGAGTCCTGCAAGCACTGTAATTCCAGTGCAGAGCGATAGCTCTGACAGGTGTCATCATTCCTGTGAAACTCCTGAAGGGTTTATAAACTTTTTGAATTTGGTTGTGAGCACTTTGAGGGGTGCAGTTTTTAGAATCGTGTCACTTTTGGGTATTTTCTGTATTAAATGTTCCTCAAAGTAACTTCAAATGTGATGTGGTCTCTAAAAAAATTGTTTTTGCAAATTTAGTTGGAAAAATGAGAAATCGCTGATCAACTTTTAACCCCTTTAACTTCCCGAGAAAAAAAATTATGTTTCAAAAATTGTGCTGATGATAGCTAGACATGTGGGAAATGTTCTTTATTAACTATTTTGTGTGACAACACTCTGGTTTAAGGACTTAAAAATTTAAAAAAATTAAAATTGCTAAATTTTCAGAATTTTCTTCACATTTCTGATATTTTCAAACATAAACGCAATTTATATTGAACAAATTTTACCACAATAATGGAGTACAATATGTTACGAAAAAAACTCTCAGAATCGGTGGGATCCGTTGAAGCTTTCAAGAGCTATTACCACATAAAGTGACACTGGTCAGAATGAAAAAAATTGGCCTGGTTATGAAGGTGAAAGAAGGCTCTGGCGCAAAAGGGTTAAGAGACCATTTTTAAACAGATTAATTGCATATCAAACATCCCCAGAGTAAGTCATCGACGTCATAAAGCTGTTACCAAGTTATAAAAAAATCAAAACAATAACTATTGGCATATAGATTTTATAGTCTTGTCCAGTATTAGAAAAACATAATTGGTTTGTTTGAAAAATAAGAGCACCCCTGTCTACAGGTTGTGCCTGGTATTGTAGTTCAGCTCCAGTGGAGGGAATGCTACAGAGCTGCAATACCAGGAACAAGCTGAAGATTTTGAAAGCACAGGGTTTTTTCTTCTTTTTATGGCAGCCCTGTTTTTCTTATCCTGGAGAACTGCTTTAGTGTCAGATTGGTTAGGCTGTACTTACCGAGAGGTTTAGCCGTAGTCTCTCTGTCTCCATCATCTCTCCGAGATTTATCCTTTTTCAGATATCTTTAAAACAGTAAAATATAAGGTATATTGTGAATTACAGAGTAACATATCTGTATTCTGCAGAATGAAATATAGACTCTTATGTTTCTTCATTCATTTTGTCTGTTACATTCTGCAGAAACATTGGCAATAAGTAACATTTTGGTATTTATCAACCATTTTTCATGTACATGAAAGTTCAATATGTGTGGATCATACTGGATTGTAAGGTAATATGAAGATTAGCCATGAGTGGATTTATTTGAGTGGAATTGAATTTTGCTCATATTTACAAAACTCAGAATTTTGGAGAACACGGATTTTTTGTAATTCACTCCACGTAAATAAGACAAAGTGGAAGCTAGCTGCAGCCGCCAGCTTCCGGAACAGTAGAGCGCTGGCAAAAAGTTTAGCTCTCCTCTCTGACCGACTTCTGCTGCTTTATTCTCGATGGCCAGTTTTCCACACGATCATTGTACCGCGCCTCTGGCCAAGTGTTCCCTTTGGATTGGAACGTTGGCTACAAGTGGGCCCTGAAAGGTCTTTGCTCATGTAAGCCCCAACCAGAGAGCAGTGGGGGCTTCCGGAGAGGGGCTTGGTGATATATTAACTTTATTTTCTTCTTTCCTCCATTTATTATGATCTGGGACTGGGGAGACCCCAGAACATAATAGGGAACAATCAATTTGTGAAGAATAATTTTGCTGTGAATCGAATCTCTAAATAAAACCTGCATGATTTGGCAGAATTTTGTCAGAGCCTCTCATCTGTAATAGAGATGTAATTTAATTTTTTTGCAAACTCCCATGTACAATATAAATCATCCTTTACAATACTCACCTACATATGTTACACCTACGTATGTTACACTTACATATGTTACACCTACATATGTTACAGCTACATATGTTACAGCTACATATGTTGTAACAGAAGAAAAAAAAATTTACTCCAAGGAAGAATAAGACGATGGAAACTATACTATAAACGAGGTATTCAATCCAAGAGATCTTAGGCTCCACTGAAAAAGAAGAAAGAATATGTATATTATATATATTCAATAACTTGTCTGTAATACACTATGCCATTATTATCAAAGCAGTCCTATGAATGGAATCTATCACCAGGCTTTTGCCATGTTATCTGAGACAAGCATAATGTGGAAGCATAGACCTTTATTATACCAATGTGTCAATTACTGGACTTTTCAATAGAATCACTGTTTTTCCAGCAATTGATTATCACCACAGGACAACTGGTCTTGCGCCTCCTAGTCCAGCCAGGCCTCAGCACTGATTAGCTGCTTTCTGTCAATATACAATGTAAACACAAAGCTGTGGTGGGGTTATACACAGCTCAGAACCTGAGCTCTGCTCAATCTGCAGCATAGAAATCTGGGACTATTATATATTCTATTGGACTGTAGGACCCGGCAAGACGATTAAAAATATGGGACTTTAGTTTTGTAAAATTATGTCTCGGGGATGATGCCATATTGATATATAATAGATATAATGGACAATATAGAGATCTATCCAGTTGCTTAGGTAGAGGCCGATGTGTTCCGGTGAAAAATTTTGACCTGGGCCCTCACCTGCATATTTCTCAGATCTATGGTCCCTTGTAGCATTCCAGATCCTGTGAAGACATACGCATTTGCCCCCTCATGTACAGTGTCCCCATCCTATAATAAAGTCCCTAATTCTGGCCCTTCCTATAATAATATCACCCATCATGGCCCATTCCTGCAATAATGTTCCCCATCCTGGACCTCATTCAGTAATATCCACCATCTTTATATAAAGTCTTGATCCTTGGCTCCTTCCTGGTATAATGTCATTCATCTTAGGCCTCTTCCAGGTTATAATGTCCTCCATCCTTGGCCCTTTCCTGGTATAATGTCTCCCTTTCCCGGTATAATGTCCTCGGTATAATGTCTCCCTTTCCTGGTATAATGTCCTCAATCCTTTGCCTCTTCCTGGTATAATGTCCTATCCCATTCCTGTAATAATGTTCCACATCCTGAGCCTCATTCAGTAATAATATTCACCATATTGATATAAAGTCTTTATCCTTGGCCCCTTCCAGGTATAATGTCCTCCATCCTGGGCCTTTTCCTGGTATAATGTCTCCCTTTCCCGCTATAATGTCCTCGGTATAATGTCTCCCTTTCCTTGTATAATGTCCTCAATCCTTTGCCTCTTTCTGGTATAATATCCTAACTCATTCCTGTAATAATGTTCCCCATCCTGGACCTCATTCAGTAATAATATCCACCATCTTGATATAAAGTCTTTATCCGTGGCCCCTTCCTGGTATAATGTCTCTCTTTCCTGCTTTAATGACCTCAATCCTTTGCTTCTTCGTGGTATAATGTCCTCCATCCTGGACCCTTTCCTGGTATAATGCCCCCATTCTGGGCTCCTTCCAGTTATATATATCCCCCATCCTGGTATATTTTTTTAGTAATAATGTCCTTGTTCTACAGCTCTTCTCTAGCAAAAGTAAAAAAATGAAATGATTCTATTCAAATTCCCCCACTCCTACTACTTGTGACATCTTCTTCCATAGATGGAGAAGCCGGCAGCTGACTTCAGCGCGCCAGTGACAGGAAGCGCATGACATCGCTAGCATGCGCCACTCGGTGAATATTTGTGCCGCAGTGAATTTCAGCTCAATGTATGTCTGCAGGACCCACCTACCCAGGCCTGGTCGCACTCACTGTGACCTCGATCGTTAGGCCCCGGATCTATCTATATCCAGGTATGTAAACATATCAAAAGGGCCTCTGTGTCTAGAGAAAAAAAGGTTAAAAGACATCTGGAGGCTTTTCCATAACTAGATAATATTACTAGATATCTGCTCTAGATTACTGGAGAACAGGGATTGATCCAGGAGTGGAGTCTAGTTGCAGCATTTATTAGGAAGGAACATTGGCTACAGAACATCGGGTTTACTTCATATTAACTCTGACAGATAACCTACCCACGTAACTATGTGACTTACATACACAATCCACAGGTGCTTTGCACTCTTCCATGTAGAGCGGACACTTGTCCTCTCCGTTTGGGCAGCCTCTGGTGTCATAGACCACCCTATGACCAACGCCTGAAAAAATGAGACATCAATTAGTTGTAGGAAAACACTGTAGGAACTTTTCTCAATGTATCAGTGTAATTCTCGGTAGTCTTCTAGTGGAGAACATCAGAGGTCTACAGACCTAGGACCATTTCTTATAAGTAACTCTAGGACTGCACAGATCACAATTATAGGAAACCCCAAGGTGTTGGACAAATTAGTCCCTGTTAGTCATAAAACTATATTATTTCCCCTGTGGTAATGATGAAATCACACGATTGATGATCACAGACACAAGTGACTCCATTATTCCTTACAGGAAGATCTACATTTACTTAATTAGTTTGAGAGCCTAGAATAGGGAATACAGGATGGGAGGGGGTAACACATGAAGACTCCTCCATGAAAAGTATCATGTGACTTATGTTAGGGCTAGCGGAACGCACCGAGTAAATAGATGAAGTTATTCGTACGTTCGCAGCCCGGGATCCACCGTGCAGGAGGAACCTGCTGCTAGCAAATGGCACTATATGGTGGAATAAGCGAACTCTTACTTCACAGAGTCGCCAACAAAAGAAAGCACTGTGCCCTGTTAGACTCACAGGAGTACACAGCTAACTGCTGAGCTGATAGCAGTAAGTGGTTTTGCACACACACAAACTCCTCACCGGAGGTGCCGGTATACTAGGGGCTTATTTCAGCCAGGACCCTGAATACATACACACAAAACTCCTCACCGGAGGTGCTGGTATTCTAGGGGCTTATTTCAGCCGGGGCCCTAAATACATACACACAAGACCACACTGGCGCAAAGCACATAACATAGATTGATACTAGCGCATGGCTGTGCGGTCATGCAAACTTTTTATAGCTGCAGCAACTTCAGGACCTTCCCAGAGGGACCAATGGGAGGCTGCCACAGAACTTGAGCAACTTCAGGACCTTCCTAGAAGACCAATGGGAGTTGCTGCAGTACCTGTGCATGTGACCCTTGATCTCCAATGAGAGATCTTACCCTGGACATGCTCAGAAGGGGAAAAGTAGGACTTAGTCCCAAAGACGTCTGCTCGCCGCTGACCAGTACTGGCTACAATGGCAGAAGCTGGAAAGACAGCAGTAACCCTTTGCACAGTATCAGGCTGAGCGAGACGCTGGGACCTACGCCTCCGCTGAGCAGGCTCCACTGCAGCAGGAGAAGAATGGGAGACCACAGCGGAGATGTCTCGAGGTTCCCCCTGTGCAGAGGCGGGAACTCGACCCCTAACAACCTATTAACAATCTCAGCCACTCAATAAAAGTTATATAAGAGCAAATATTCGGTATCTCTAATGAAGCAGAGTCTTACACCCGTCATATTACACTGGGTCCTATTAGTGATTGTCAGTAGGTTCTGGTGCCGTATGTAATGGTTATATCTTAATTGTGAGTTACTTACCGCATGTTCTTGAGCACGGACCAAAGATCAGGTGATCATCGCTGCCTAGAAATTAAAAGTAGACATTAAAGAATATCTCTGCTGAGAAAATCAGAAGTGACATGTATTTCCTATACCTCCCTTTTGTTATATGTAGAAGTTATTGTATCCAGCCCGCAGTATTACACCTCTATGTCTTATCTATATATTATTTGACTAAACGCTTGTATCAGTCCTGGCCATTTATTTAGCACTAGATGGTGGTCCGATTCTAACGCATCGGGTATTATAGAATATGTTTGTATGTATTTGAAAAATAATCCCAAAGACATTCTTCCTACAAAAATACCATGCATGAAGTAGCATTAATGCTAAATTGCATATTATAAAGGGCAGAGCTACTCAAATATATATAATAATACAGGAGAAAAAACGAGTCAGAAGCTCATAATATACAAACGTACACAAAACTTTTATTAAATATCCATATACATAAAACTAGAACTGTTAGTATGCAAGTGCATACAGTTCTTGGAGCAATCAGTAATGTTTATAACAATATGAGGTACATGACAAAAATTCCAAATAAGTGAGTGCCGGTGGGTCGTGCCTGCACAATTGGGCCAGCACAATATAGTAAACATACCAAATCAAAGTGCCATGGTAAATTTATAAAAATATCACAGCAGTAACAATAAGTTTAAAGCCTATCTGTATGCTGGTAGCACAAAGGGTTAAATTTGGAAGCACATTATACATCCCTGTGAATGCCAACCACTCCCATTAGCTCCTAACAGAACCTGCATAGCATGCCGAAAAAGCTGAGAGAAATAGAGGAGTTAAAGGATACCATATGTCCCTGTGGACTCCAACCACTCTCACCTACTCCCAGATAGTTCGGCATGTGCACATACCAGACTTGTCAGATCATGCCAGCTACTGATGCAAGAAACATGAATAAAAAAAATGGCACTGCAGTTAAACATAGTATTTACCCATAGCGTGTTAGGCAGGTGTCCCGGGACTCACTTCGGTGCGAGTCCACATTCTTCAGGAAGGCATTCACAGGGATGTATAATGTGCTTCCAAATTTAACCCTTTGTGCTACCAGCATACAGATAGGCTTTAAACTTATTGCTACTGCTGTGATATTTTTATAAATTTACCATTTGTGTACGTTTGTATATTATGAGCTTCTGACTCGTTTTTTCTCCTGTATTATTATGTATGTATGTATGTACATCGCGCTGAGTGCGGGTTAAATTCCGCGCCAATATTGCTGATTGGTCGCGGCCAGCTCGGCGCAGCCAGTGTCAATTCGCGGCTGGACTGCATCTGTCGCTGATTGGTCGCGGCTGACCGGACGCGACCAATCAGCGAAGCGTGGTTCAAATCCCGCACCAATTCGCGGCTGGACTGCGCCTGTCGCTGATTGGTCGCAGGATATTGGGGGTTCGGGGTGCCGGATGTCGCGGGTTCTGGGCACAGGATGTCGGGGGTTCGGGGCTCAGGATGTTGGGGGTTTGGGGCACAGGATATAGTACAGCAACGTAGTATATAACACAGCCACGTAGTATATAACACAGCCACGTAGCATATAACACAGCCACGTAGTATATAGCATAGCCACGTAATATATAGCAGCTACATAGTATATCGCAGCCACGTAGTATATAGCACAGCCACGTAGTATATAACACAGCCACGTAGTATATACCACAGCCACATAGTATATAACACAGCCCATGTAGTATATAGCACAGCCCACATAGTTTATAACACAGCCACGTAGTATATAGCACAGCCCAAGTAGTCCATTTATTTAGCAAAAGATCCTCCATGACCTTTGACGTACAAGTACGTCAAAGGTCGTGTCCTTGTCTTTAATGCCGTTCACATGTCAAGCCTGCATGTCTCCTGGCTTTTAATGGCTGATTCATGTGATTTTAACAGTCGCAGGCAGAGTAGAGCTCCACCGATGGGTGTTAACTTGTTTAATGCCGCTATGAATCTCTGACATTTGTATTTAACAGGTGCCGTGGGGGGTCGCATCAGAAGCTGATCGGCGTACCCGTGACATGTTGGGGGGGGTGACGATGGGTTGCCATGACAGCCGAGGATCTGCTGAAGATGCCATGCTTGTTGTGCAGATCCTCTTGTGAAAGTCAGCCTGTAGCTGTTCATAGGAGAACGTGGCTTTAGCTATACATAGAAGTGTTTATCCACTGTTATGGATAGCACAATCAACCAGACAATCACAGCTTCAAGTCAGTAAAAAGGACTATTGAGTACAGTAAAAATACAGTAAAAAAATGAAAAAAAAGTTCATTAAAAATCAAACACTTCAAAAAATAATTCTAAATTCACTTTTGTTATCGCTGCATGTGTCAATGGAGATCTCAATGTGAAATCATGACAAGCGGAACACGAGGAGCGGAACACGGGTGATGTCACAATGGGTCCGATAACTGCAACCACTAAACATGGAGCAGCTCCATCAACCTATATATGATTAATATAATATTAATATATAAGGACCAAGCCGCGTTAGAGGGTATATTATGAATGTATGGGGGCCGCATAGAGAGACATTATTCATGTGTTGGGGCACAGGGAGACATTACTACTACTGGGCCACATAGAGTGGCGATATTAACTCATGATGAACACATGGGGGACAGGTTTACCAAATGAGTTCCACATAGGGGCCAATATTAATGTGTGGGGGCAGCATAGGGGGACATTATTGATATATAGGGGCCAGAAAAGAGACAAAATTACTGTACATGGGTCACATAGGAGGAAATGATTAAAAATCGAAATCGCCAGAATAAAAATTTTTGGCAGCCGCAACATTGCAATAAACGGCGATCAAAACATTGAATGGACCCCAAAATGGTATCAGTAAAAATGTGAACACAGGGCGCAAAATATAAGCCTTCACCCAGCCTAATGGGGTTTACCCCATAATATGTGAATATTTGGAAAAGTACTCACGACGGCGGATGTTGACAGACACGCCTTCCACAGATGCTAATAGCACACTCACGATTAAAAGAAATCGAAAGAGCATTTTAGCCTGAAGAAATATTGCTTAATGTGTAATACACAGTGAGCTTCTTCAGACAAAGCCTCTTCCTGCAGCGTCGCTGCCTTATAACCACACATTCCGTGATGTCACAATGGAGATCTCTATGTGACATCACAAGGAGCGGAACACGAGTGATGTCACCATGGGTCAGATAACTGCAACCACTAAACATGGAGCAGCTCCATCAATCTATATATGATTAATATAATATTAGTGTATAAGGACCAAGCCGCGTTAGAGCATATTATGAATGTATGGGGGCCAATATTATTGTAAGGGGGCAGCAAAGGGGGACATTATTGCTATATGGGGGCCAGATAAGGGGACAATATTACTGTATATGGGTCACATAGGAGGAAATGATTAATATATTAGGGGCACATAAAGGGATTTTTTTTTTATTTAGTTTCTTGTGTGTGGTAGTATTGGTACACTGTGTGCAAAACTCATAAAGGGGTAGTCTGGCCCTTATTTTGGCCCCTACAAAGTAATAATGCCCTGTGTGCTCCTTTGATAATCATAGTAACCTGAGTTCCCCTATAACCATAAGTGCCCACTTTACATTTAATAATGTCCTGAGTCTCCCCCCTGTACAGCTCCCCTATACACAGTTCTCTTAGGATGTTCTCTTATACACAGTATAATGCCCCCTCACTGTATAGTACCAACCACACAGTATACTGACCCCTTACTAGCCCCCAAACTGTTTTATGTCTCAAACACTATATGATGGACCCCTCACTGTAATCTCCACACTGTGTGATGACCCCTTCACTGGAATCCCCACACTCTATGATGGCCCCTCACTTTAATTTCCACACTGTGTGATGGCCCCTCACTGTAATCTCCACACTGTGTGATGGCCTCCATATAGTATAATGCACCGGATAGTCCTAAATATAGTATAATGCACTCCCCATAGGCAGGGCCGTATTTAGAGTTTCTGCTGCCCTAGGCACTTTTAGTGCTGCCTCCCCCTTTGGTGAGTATGACAATATCGGCAGTGACTTTGGCAAAAATTGCTGATGTGAAAGTAGCCTTTTTCAGCAGATCCGGCAGTTTTTCCGCAGATCCGGCAGTTTTTCCGCATCTGCCACGTAACGGATCACTTACGGAAACATTGCATTCGGCCTCATTCATTCCCTATGGGACTTGCGGACATGTGCTGCACTTGCAGTTTTGTTGCGATCCGGTAAATGTGGTACTTGCAGCAATGGGAAAAAAAAACACTGCTAGCAGTGTTTTTTTGTCTCACCGCAAGTGCAAAACCGCAAGTGCCGCACATATCCGCAAGTAGCCATCACTATCTGTCCCTGTATCTTGCTAGCTCATCCCTAACCATCCCTCTCTGACCTAAAACTACACTATAAAGCTTTAGAAAAACAATGTATTAACTGACATATTCCTACGATAATGAGGGCTCCAGGCTATGGCGTAGACTGGGATAGGCAGTCTCCATTCTCTCTCTGTGCACACCCTCAGTTCCTGCCTCACTGCCTGTGCGGCACTGTGCACAGACATCCCTCCCCCGGACCCGGTAATTGCCGTTCGCAGTAGCATACCGGCAGAGGTGTATCCAGGTTTTCTGGCACCTGGGACATACGCGATTTGCACACTTAGTCATGTACCCACAAGCTCCTGTCCTTAACCCCTTCATGACCCAGCCTACTTTGACCTTAATGACCTGGCCGTTTTTTGCAATTCTGACCAGTGTCCCTTTATGAGGTAATAACTCGGTAACGCTTCGACGGATCCTAACGGTTCTGAGAATGTTTTTTCGTGACATATTGGGCTTCATGTTAGTGGTAAATTTAGGTCAATAATTTTTGCGATTATTTGTGAAAAAATGGAAATTTGCCTAATATTTTGAAAATTTTGCAATTTTCAAATTTTGAATTTTTATTCTGTTAAACCAGAAAGTTATGTGACAAAAAATAGTTAAAAAATAGCATTTCCCACATGTCTACTTTACATCAGCACAATTTTGGAAACAACTTTTTTTTTGCTAGGAAGTTATAAGGGTTAAAATTTGACCAGCGATTTCTCATTTTTACAACGAAATTTACAAAACCATTTTTTTTAGGGACCACCTTACATTTGAAGTCAGTTTGAGGGGTCTATATGATAGAAAATACCCAAGTGTGACACCATTCTAAAAACTGCACCCCTCAAGGTGCTCAAAACCACATTCCAGAAGTTTATTAACCCTTCAGGTGCTTCACAGCAGCAGAAGCAACATGGAAGGAAAAAATGAACATTTAACTTTTTAGTCACAAAAATGATCTTTTAGCAACAATTTTTTTACCCAAGGGTAAGAAGAGAAACTGGACCCCAAAAGTTATTGTACAATTTGTCCTGTGTACGCCGATACCCCATATGTGGGGGGGGACTACTGCTTGGGCGCACGACAGGGCTCGGAAGGGAAGGAGCGCCATTTGACTTTTTCAATGAAAAATTGGCTCCAATCTTTAGCAGACACCATGTCACGTTTGGAGAGCTCCCGTGTGCCTAAACATTGGAGCTCCCCCACAAGTGACCCCATTTTGGAAACTAGACCCCCCAAGGAACTTACATAGATGCATAGTGAGCACTTTGAACCCCCAGGTGCTTCACAAATTGATCCGTAAAAATGAAAAAGTACTTTTTTTTCACAAAAAATTTCTTTTAGCCTCAATTTGTTCATTTCCACATGGGCAACAGGATAAAGTGGATCCTAAAATGTGTTGAGAAATTTCTCCTGAGTACACTGATACCTCATATGTGGTCACAAACCACTGTTTGTGCACACGGCAAGGCTCGGAAGTGAAGGAGCGCCACATGACTTTTGAATGAAAAATTAGCTCCAATCGTTAGCGGACACCATGTCACGTTTGGAGAGCCCCTGTATGCCTAAACATTGGAGCTCCCCCACATGTGACCCCATTTTGGAAACTAGACCCCCCAAGGAATTTATCTAGATGCATAGTGAGCACATTGAACCCCCAGGTGCTTCACAAATTGATCCTTAACAATGAAAAAGTACTTTTTTTTCACAAAAAATTTATTTTGGCCTCAATTTGTTCATTTCCACATGGGCAACAGCATAAAATGGATCCTAATATTTATTGGGCAATTTCTCCTGAGTACATTGATACCTCACATGTGGGGGTAAACCACTGTTTGGGCACACAGCTGGGCTTGGAAGAGAAGGAGCGCCATTTGACTTTTTGAATGAAAAATTAGCTCCAATCGTTAGCTGACACCATGTCATGTTTGGAGAGCCTCTGTGTGTCTAAACATTTGAGCTCCCCCACATGTGACCCCATTTTGGAAATTAGACCTCCCATGGAAGGGAGGTCATAATCGGCCGATTTCACTCGACTCGACTTCTGAGATAGTCGGGTTTCGCGGAACCCGACTCGACCCTAAAAAAGTAAAAGTCGCTCAACCCTACTTATGACGGATCGGCATGAGAGAATAATCACAGCATTCCGCAAGTGGCTACAGAAATCGGATTGTACTCACCCAATCAAGTCTATGGGTGGGTGTAAAACATCAGACTGCACTCAGATGTCATCCGAGAGCAGTTTGATTTACACGGACATAGACAATGGAGAAGATGGAGAAATTAAATCTCCTTCTTCTCTGCATCTGTGATATGATTTTCCCAAGCAAGAGAATCAGATCACAGTAAACTGACACTCGGCTATAACTCTGGTCAGAATTTGAGCTGAGGGTCATTAGCATAAATGATCCAATTCTCTCATGAGAGAATAAAAGCTCTTGTGACCCCAGCCTTACATGTGTAGTTGGGGAGCTAAGGATGGGAGATGGTTTGAAGGGGTTATATGGAAAGTGGAGTGGGAGGAGGTATTAAAAGCGGAGTGATATTTTTGATGAATTTAAAAAAAGAAAAAGAGTAGAACAAGGCTAGCTCACAGAATTATGCTATGTATGCCGGCAAAAATACAATTTTTCAAACACAGGTACACCAGGACTCAGCCTGACATAGACTGTATAAAGTATTTTTTGGTTTTTGGTGAATTTTAGAAAAAGAAAATGAACAAGGTTAGCACACAGAACTATGATACACATGCCAATCACTGTAATACCACAACAAAGATGGCTGCAGCATTATAGTGCATGGCTGACAATCCCTGCACTGATCATTGGTGCTCTAAAGAGCGCCAGATTTGCAGGGCGGAGACCCGAGCTCCCGCCGAATAATCCCGAAAATACTCGGTGCTCGCCGAGTACACCGAGAATAGTGATACTCGGGCGAGTACCAAATAGTGGCGAGCACGTTCGCTCATCACTACTTGGCACTTGATATATTTTTTTTGTAGACATGTGTTTAAATGACATAAAAAATAAGAAAAAAATCCAAAATACATACACATACCCAACAAAGATTTATGCTCTAGAATATAGTGAATAAGCGAGTACCATGGACACGCGAATATCATCAAGTATAAGCAAATAATCCCTATTATTGTTTCACAAAAAATTGAAAAAAAAATTATAATATGCTGAAATATGCTGAGACATTAGCAATGACTAATCTAGGTTTTAGCAGAAAAAAAACAATCTATATGCACCAAATTTGTACTTAAATTACAAATAACTCCAGTCTATACACCGATAATACAAAAAAAATCACAAGAAAATAGTAATGCATTTATGTTAAAAAAAAGTATGTAGTAGTATGGTGTAGAAAATATAGGCCATCAAATATATTGCTATAAACCAAATAAAATCCTTGTGTCCGGTCTAGGAGAGCTGTATTTCCCTATTTACACTAGTGAAAAAGCGTTATCGTTGCCTTGTCATTTCCTATAGTTTTAAAACCAGAATGAGTAGCCACAGCGGCATCTCAAGTTCAGACTTACCTAACTTTTGATGGACTAGAAGCCAAGGGCATGTTCACAGGTTGCATTTTTTCCGCATTTTTCCAGAGTTATTTCTGGATGTTCTTTCCATGGAAAAATGCAGTGTTTAATGCACAAAGTGGATGAGAATTCTGAAATCTCATGTACATTCTGTTTATTTTTTCTTTGCAGATTTGAAAAAGTTTCAAATCTGTCGCATGTCAATTCTTTAAGCGTTTTTGACGCAAATGAAAAAAAAGCATCAAAAACATGTACTGTATATTTTAGGCAGCATTTCACCTGCCAACAGTCTAGTATTTGCAGAATTTCTCTGCTACAAATAATGAACGTGTGCACACACCCTAAAGACTGCAAAACAGCGTCAGAATGAAAATGGTGGCAAAATGCATTTTCAAAACAGCAAACGCAAAATGTGGGTTTTCTAAGAAATAATTCTAGTAACTAGAACGTATTCTCCTCCATTACCATTACATGTAAATGTTACTATTGAGATTGCTACAAAATATGTTCAATTCCTAACCTGAAAATGTGAAAAAGATCTGGATATTAGAGTCTTTCTATAGAAAAAAAGGCATTAGAAAATGTAACGTAAACCTCCAAGGGTGAGCTTGGCCTAATACTTTGTGATATAAGATGAAAATTTAAAAAAAACACAAGTATCTGTATAATTCATATATATGACTGTTTATGGTCAATTACTGATCACATGACCAGTGGCATGCGGACATTGTAATGTGTGGCAGTTGGAGAGTGACAGTTGGCTTGGATGCGGATGAGGAGGAGCTGCCTTCAGAAAAGCGACAATATGGAGAGAAAAGAGGAGGTCTTTAGTGCGAGGGGGAAGAAAAGGAGAAGAACTGTTTTGGACTCATCGGAGGATGAGAAGCCGCCCATCAAGAAGAGCCACAGGAGAGGAGAGAAGAGAAAAGGCTCAGATTTGGAGATCGTCTCCCAGAAGATTGATGGCCAGGGCCAGAAAGAAGAACAGGAATATCATCAGGAGGTCCTAGTTAGAAGAAGTGGAGCCAAGAGGAGAAGACAAATCCTTGACTCATCACAAGAAAACTCTTCAATCAAGAAAGAAGATGAAGAGCAGAATAAAACCAAGGGCGCAGGTAAATCATACTATACATCAATTTACCACAAGCAGGCCCCATGAAGTGTAGCTTCTCATGCACACACTTCCAGATCAGGGCAATGTTGTAAGTTTACACACATTAATGGCACATCTTTTAAATCTGACAGGTTGAGGGTGTGATACATGAACCAACATCTGAAGCTGGGCTGTTATAGATCTGTTCCCCAGTCCATTTCTTTATATATTCAGGCCTTTGTTAAACTACTACATGATCAGGCCATTTTCCCCATACTTGTCAAGGCACATTTTTTTTATTTTCATACACATGAATTAAAAATATGTAAAAAAATGTTATTGTTCAGATTTTTAAATAATTTTTTGCATATTTTTGTGAAACATAGAGTCTAAATTTTTTTCAATATTTTAATACTATCTTATTTTATTTTTCTGGCAGTATTAGTAGTAAATAAAGGATTTATGTGTCTGTTTTAATATATTTGTTTAGGGCTGCAAGAAACCAGTAAAACATATGTTAAAATTTGTTCACCTATCTGAATAAATATTTTTATATATCAGATACATGTACATGTTTTTGTTGGGATTAGGTCTTGTTACAGCAATATGAATTGTCAGTATTTTTTTTAATTTCATATTTCCTGTGTCTTTTTTTAAATTTATTTTACACATGGGTTGTCTAAGTTTTGAAACTATTGTTTTTTTTCTCTTGCTTAAAAGGATAACAAAAATTGCAATTAGGTTTCATTACAATAATTGCAGGCTGCAGAATTAGTTGGTAACGTTGACCATTTTACCTTTACTTTAACAGATGTGTTGGAGACATGATTTTGTGGTATTTACTATTAAGCCTTCCTCGGCCTTGGTACTTTTCTGTGCTTATTTTGACTTCCGTTTTAAATTTCATTATTATTGTATTTTACTGTAAAATTCAATGAAACATATACTTGGATATGTTATGTAGTGACTTTTTCTGTTTGTTTATCGTATACTTACAGTCTGAGGAAGGTCTTTGGACCAAAATGTCACTATTTTTGGATTGCTTTGCTAATAAATCTGATATAATTTTCTGCATCTCGATGAGTGCTGGATTCTTTCCTCACTATGTGACTGACAGAGGGCTGCAGCAGCTGCACAATCTGGTGCAGGTGTTATACAGTGGAGTATTGTTTTAGAACAGGTCTGTACAACATACGGCCCGCAGACCGCATGCGGCCCACCAACGTTTTACTGCAGCCCTTGGAGCTGTCCAGGATACGCATCTCCCTTCTTATATGCAAATGCATTTGCATCTTTCAGACTCAAATATATTTGAACGTTGTCGCCAGGACTGGGGTAGAGCAGTCCCAGTCCTGATGTGCAGCGGTGCACTATGCTGACATCATCACACTACTGCCAACACCGAAGCGCCAAGCCACAGAGGAGATGAGACGAAGCGGCCAATAGCAAGTGCTCCATCAAGGAGCCAAATATTGCATAAATTATATAATTGTGGATGGGGAAGGAAGAGGTTAATGTTACAGTGATTGCACATAATGTGGGTGAGAATTCTGAAAGGGGCACAGTTATGTGAGAGGCAGTGGTAGAGGAAAGGTACTTCATTTAGAGGTGCAGTGTGCGGAAGGATATTTTGGAGAGTGGCAGTGTGTGAGCATTTTTTGCAGAGGGGCAGTTTCCGGGGCAAATTTTGCACAGGGGCTGTGTGCAGAGGACAATTTTAAGAGGAGCAATGTGAGGGGGACATTTTGCAGAGGTGGTGTGGGAGAGATATTTTGCAGAGCATCATTGTTCTGGGGCCATTTTGGAGAGGGACAGTGAGTGGGAGACATTTTTCAGATAGGCTGTGTGCGCAAGACAATTTTCCGAGGGGCAGTGAGGGGGAGAATTTTTGTGCAGGAAGCACAAGCAATTATTTATTCAGGGGCACAGTATGGGAGACATTTTTTTTTATGGGGCAATATAATGATACTTTTAGTATTAAGTATGTAACAATGATTAGTGGTTTGTGAGTGGAGCGCTAGCAGGAGTCCCAAGAAGGGGAAGATAGGCACCCGAATCTCCACAGCTCCAGCCGGATACCCCCAGCGGGGGAAGTTGCTCGCAAGTGAAAAAAGGAAAACCGGTCACAGGAGCGCAGGACAGAGGACACAGACACCAGTTTGGGTTGAACCACTGGTGTCTGTGTCCTCTATCCTGCGCTCCTTTGACCGGTTTTCCTTTTTCACTTTTAGTATTAAGGGCACAGTGTTGGGATGTGCTGCTGAAGACAGAGAAAAGTGAAATCTGTAGACACGAGGTCTGGGTGTGAAATCTCATGATGGGTTCTCTACTACATGGAGAGAAAAATGGATAGGAATGACTTCAATCAAAGAAGATGACAAATATAAGGTACCTGGATGTATTTGTTTATATATGATGCTTCCTGCTTCTCTTCAGTGCTGTGGTTCCTGTATACTCCTCAGTCTGATGATGACTGTTAACAACTCCCAGTATCTCCTTAGCATTGTTAAAGACATTTCTGGAGCTGTAGCTTCATGCAATTGTACGTGGGGCTGTTGTGACATTGCAGTTGATCGCTGTACTAAGCTGGGTGTATTCATTTTCTGATGGTAGTTCTAGTGCATTCATGTGCTGACGGTTGTTCTGACCTTGTACACATGTAGCAATCTAAAACATGCTTCATGACTATATTGAAACTTAAAAATCCTCAAAACTTAGAGTTTTGAGATTCTAAAGAGGATTTGACGAGATTCTGCTCAATTTTGCTCCATAAACTCAGTATAAGTTAGTGCATGTTCCCACTTATTTTTTGGAGCAGAAACTGAGCAGAATCACACAAATCCTCCTCAAATACTCAAAACTTAGTTTTGGTGATGTGTTAATGTACTGATAGTTGTTCTGGTGAAGTATTTATGTAAGTACCCCTTTACATTTGTTTGGCTTTTCAGATTGGTTCAGTATGGCATTGCGACATTTGGACCCCAAAAATGTTGTGTACCCTTGTTTTACAACATCACTGCCAAGTAGAGTAGAATGTGGGCTGCCCTAGATGTTGAAAGTCTATTGATGGCCGAGAAGTAGTTAAGCAGGAAAAACAATATCAATTGAGATAGCTGATTATTAGGGGAACTGTGATTTGGAGACACTGTAAACTGACACAGATGGCCTGTTCTACATTTTACTTTTAGTATGTAAATAAATATATAATATATTTGTCTATCTATCTATATATCTATCTACACACATATATCATCTATAGTATATATAGATAGATATGTATATTTACAGTTGTGAGAAAACGTTTTTGCCTTCTTCCTAATTTCCTAATCTTTTGCATGTTTGTCACACTTAAATGTTTCAGTTCACCAAACAAAATTAAATATTTGACCAAGATAACACAAGTAAACATAAAATGCTGTATTAATCCAAATGATCCAAATCAGAACTGCAAATCCACCTCTGAGTGGCTTAAGAAAAAGCAAAATTGAGACTTAGAAGTGGCCTAGTCAAAGTCCTGAGCTTAACCCAATTGAGATGCTGTGGCATAACCTTAAAAAGACGGTTCATGCTCAAACCCTCCAATGTGGCTGAATTACAACAATTCTGCATAGATGAGTGGGCCAAAATTCCTGTGGAGCGTTGTAAAAGACTCATTGACAGTTATCACAAACACTTGAATGCAGTTGTTGCTGCTGATAGTGACCCAAGCAGTTATTAGGTTTAGAGGGCAACCACTTTTTCACACAGGACCCTGTAGGCTTGGATTTCTTTTTCCCTCAATAATAAGACCTTTATTTAAACACTGCATTTTGTGATTACTTGTGTTATCTTTGTCTAATATTTAAATTGGTCTGGTGATCTGAAACATTTAAGTGTGAGAAACATGCAAAAGAATAGGAAATCAGGAAGGAGCAAACACTTTTTTCACACACATCCACACGCACACACATGCACACACACACACACATGTACACACACGCACACACATATACACACACAGGCAGACAGACACACACACACAGACATTGTACAAAAGCAATAGAAATTGTAAGTACCTTTTTGGGATAGGTACTGTTGTTGCAGATTAATGGTTTGCATAACAGTGGCTCTCCTGCACTGGTTATGGGGACAGAAACCTCAGGGTGGAGAGCTTTTATCTTGCTCTACTTATACTCAAAAAGACATTTCCCACAAATGTGTATAAAATTCCCCTTCTTGCTACTGTTTTTTTCTCAAAGATTACAAATAGTTTATTAAATAGTAATATGTTGAAATAGAGAGAGAATTTTCAAGCTCAAAAGTTCGGGTCACCATTGTTTTCGGTGGGTTTTGGATTCTCGTTCAAGTTCTGATAAACTTCTGGTACCTGAACCGAACTTTGGAATAAACTTCAGTTAGGGTACGTGAACCCGAATTATCTCGGGTCCGCTCATCCTTATATAACATGTATTTATAGTCCATAATATACAATAAATATCCATTCTCTTCAATCATCTTTGTAAGAGAAGCAAACTGTAACAAATATTATCCCTCACATATTATTCCATCATGCCTCCTCCCTAGAACCAAAACAAATCCCACCTGCAGCCCCCCTAACTGTCGGGGAGGATAAAAGGAAAAATAACACTCATCCCTTAACTAGCATTGCTCATTCCACCTGTCCATTCTTCCCAGATATGCTCATATACAGTTGTCTGATTGTTATCAGGGGCGTCACTACAACAGGTGCAGGGGTGGCAATCGCACCCGGGCCCTGGAGCCTAGGGGGCCCTAAAATTCCCTTTGGCCTTTATAAAAAGACTATTGCTATTAAAGATTTAAAATATTTGGGGGCCCCGTTGGGGCATTCGCATCGCATTTCAAGTTACGCCGCTGATTGTTATTATCATACACCATTTTCTCTAGTTTCTCTTATCAATAAATATAATTGCGCTAGTTCTTTTACCTTCCATTTCCTCATAATTACAAACCCAGTTTATAACAAAATACGTGTTAATAAGATCTTATTACTACCTCCCTTAAAACCCAAACGTCTTCATCTCCTAATAAAGAATTTTTAGGGTCAGTTTATAAATGCATTTTAAACATTATTTAATACACCATTGATTTTCCATATGCTACTTTGCTCCCAGTCTATATATCCACTAATATTACTTATTGTCAGAATTTAAAATTATCCCAGAAAGGAGTAAATGTAAGGTAACCTGTGATTTCCAAACCGTATTCATTTGGATTCAATATTACATCAATCAAGTTTTACTTTTGACCTCAATACTCTGAATTAGCCGAGGTTCTAACATACCAAAGACGGGCAAACAATCTACATCACAGCTCACCTTTCTTAATCACCGTCCGTCCATCCTTCCGTCACTCCCCCTCTTATCTGTGCCAAATGAGAGGCCAAATAGCAAATATGAATACCAACATAAAACTGGTACTAAAACATCTCATAAATCATGTATTTTATTTCAGTATATAATTGACAACATTAATAAATAATAAACAATGCAGAGTATCCTTGGAGAACCGCTACACACAAACATATATAAATATTGTAAGCAGATAAAACATTTTTGTACAAGAATCCCAATGTCTATAAGGTATATCCCTATGCATCCAAAAAGAACGGCATATCATCAAATGTAAAAGACTGTACTCATATCTGGTGTGTCAAGCTCCCTGATGAAGCTAGGGTGAAACGCATGACCGCTCCTGGCACATAGTGCTGGATGTCAGCTGCAATAGTCCGTTGACACCCAGCCGCGATCGGCCGTGCTCCCCCCGTGAGCGAGGCTGATCGCGTTAGACGTACTAGCCCATCGGTGCTCATACGGGCCCATACCACCTCGACGGGATAGTATGACTAATGTCAGAAAGGGGTTAAGGAGTCACTCTTGAAGAAAACTCAAACCCCATTCTTCTTTTGGAATGATTTATGGAGAGTGAGGAAGAACAAGTAAAATGTTATCTACATTAATGAATGATCGTAATAACAAGTTAGCATTGAAAGAAATTACCTATGTGTAGAAATGTGAAAATAATTAATGATTCTATTCAAAATGCTCAGGCCTATGGAGAATGATATAAGAGTTTAAGTCCAAAAGTAATTTTGATTTAATACAATTAAAAACCTTATATAATATACACTATACCATTTTAAAAACTTACAGAAGAGGAAAGGATAGCCTCGGATATAGCCATAGATGTTAGTGAAATGGAGTTGGCTCTTAAAGGGAATCTGTCATCAAGATCAACCCTTCAAAACTGTCAATTAATGCATTGATACCATGTTTTTTTTTGCGATCAGTTGCCTTATTCCAGAGAAATTCCACCTTTTTATTAGTAGACAAATAAGGCATTATGTGGTCTGGGCATGACAGAGTGCTTCCACAGAGACTGCCTCTTGAGCTTACTTTATTTTTTATGCTCAGCAATGCATTTGTCTATCTTCTTCCTTTCCATGGGCAGTGGCTATCAGTAAATGTTGTGTCACGCTTAGAGCACTTAAAGAAGCAGTTCAACATTTTTATCCTCTTAATATACTGCAGTCTTCACGTTATATAGCACTGTGTACTTACAATTGCTCAGTTTTAACTTTCTACCCAGCTAATTCTTCTCGTTTCTCTGCTTTATGTAGAAACAGGAACTCTTTTTTCCCTGCATAAATCATCCCATGATTCAACTCCTGACCCGGCTGTCACCTCCCCATCCTAGGCACAATTGCATTCACTCATGGCTCATACAGAGAAAGAGACCAACTGCTTCTACATAGAACTTAGAAGGACTCAACTAGTCAGTAGTAATCACATGATATCAAAGACCTAATAGAACAGAGAAAAATTATCTGGGTAGAAAGCCAAAATGAGCAATTATTAGCACAAAGTGAAATATAATATACTAATTGCAATATAATAAGCAGATGAAAATTTTGATTTCAGCAGTGCTTCTGTAGGCCTTATTTGCATTGTGCTAAAAACTTGGATTTCTTTGGAATAAGGCAACAGATTTTGTAAATTTATCTTTTAATGACTTACGTGCCTAGGTAGATGGTTTAGAATGATTGATCTTAGGACACTTTGCGTTGTGTATTTTTTGCACATATTTGTTGCAGAACATACACACTGTTTTATAGTTCCAGCAAAGTGAATGAGATTTCTGAAGTCTCATACCCACGTTGCTTATTTTTTCCTTGAAGATTTGATGCAGATTCAAGTCTGCGGAATGTCACTGTTTGCAGTGCTTTTGTCTCGTAGTTCACCCATACGTAAGGAAAACCATAAAAATACATGACATAAATATGTCAAAAACTCGCCAAATACACGTGTATTTTATGCAACGTTTTTCCTGCCAACACCAAGATTTTCAGTCGAATTTTTTGCTGCAAATCCTGATTGTGTGCACATAGCCTTAAGCAGGTTTTATTCCTGCAGCTATAAAATATTATTAATAGAGCTCAGGAAGAGGTACATTACCTAATAAAATGTAGACCGCTATTATTACTGTTATTCCTACAGTGAGTGAAGATCCGTTATTACTAGAATCATGTAGGTGTACGGTATATCCAATGCAGAGATACAAATAACAGCCAAGGTGTTAGCTAATAGGGGGCAAAGATAGTGGGTAAATTAATACATAAGAAACCAACGAGATTGGTCTCAGTTAGGAATCTAGACTCGAGTATACGTCTGTTTTATTTTCCATTATTGTCTTCCATCCAGATAATGAAGGTGCTGGAGGCATCTTGTCATTAGATGCGGCAATAGCATTTGGTTGCACGGAATGGGCTTATTTATGGGAAATATTGGGTAGATTTGACCCAGAATGTATTAAGTGGATTAAGTTCTAGAGAGGATGATGGTGAATAACAGGGGTGTCAAACTGCATTCCACGAGGGTTGCAAACAGGTCATGTTTTCAGGATTTCCTTTTACTGTACAGGTGATAATTTAATCACCAACTTATTATTTGTGGAGGTGATTAAATTATCACCTGTGCAGTACAAGGAAATCCTGAAAACATGACCTGTTTGCAGCCCTCGAGGAATGCAGTTTGACACCCCTGGTGAATAAGGCTATGTCCCTGCCTTTCCCCCTTTCTGGGGCCACAGGGCATGAATTTCCTAGTCCAGGCTGCTCTTTCCACTACCTATTGACCATATATAAGGGGTTGTAAAGGAATAATGGGGTTTCAGTTTGGGACTCAGGAGGAAACGTTAGCGATGTACGCAGGTGTAATTATTTTTAGGCAATGTAAGAAAAGATCTAAGGACAGTTATTATATCAATGAAAGGCTTTGGTATTTTTTCTAGATTGATATTAATTGGGATAAGTCACATATTGTTATTGGACATTAATTTACAAGCTATAGAGGGTGATATATAGAGTGCAACAGTTTTAAATATTACTAATGCTGGATGGTCGGCTTCGTGCTGCAGGATCGTGGGATGGAGAGAGGGAGGTAGCGCCTCACTTCCCATTCAGCAGCTCTGCTGGACGAGCACCGGGGGTAGGCAAGCACCGACAACTTGCTTCCGGCCAGGGCACGCTATTAGTTGGCGGTTCTTGCCTATCCCGGCACTCGTCCAACAGAGCTGCAGTATGGGAACTGAGGCACTACCTGCCTCTCTCCATCCCACGGTCCTGCAGCACGAAGCCGACCATCCAGCATTAGGAGTATTCATGCCCGCAAACCACCTGTACTCCAGCATCTAGTAAGTGTACTTTTATCAAAGGCCTCCTATATTGTGTATTACCCTCATGCACAACTCCGAGTGCAACTGTTGAACCTCACTACAGCGCAGATGATCTATTATTGATTACGCTAGTGTTACTTTACATACATGGTGATACACAGACCCTGTTCCATCACCAGTTGCACGTGTTTTCTCCCCCTTTTCCCTCCCCTCTCCCTATTTAACCGAGCGCTGGTGTATCGTTTTTCCTCTAGTTTTGAATATTAGGTATTAAATATATACTATCACATAAGAAAGGGGACTATATAGAAGCGAGTGTCATACCGGGGTTGATCTGACTTGGCAGAATGGCAAAAATTTGTTGGGACTAGGACGCATCAATCTGAATAATTTTTTTTTTTATATTTGATAAAAAAATTCTCTCTTTGCTACTTAGTAACTGATTGTAGCAAGACATGTATGTTAAAGCGACCTTCCAGCCTGAGACTGAAAAGTGACTACACTTTTTAAATGTGCAGTCATCCTTCCTGGCACCCTCCTTTTGCCTCCCACTACCTCCATTGCTTAGATCTGCGTTCTGCTTATCCTACCTCGAAGATGGGCGCCACATTCTTAAGTCTAAACCACTTCTTCCCTGTCTTTTTTGGGCTGTGAGATGGGAAAGGAAAGGCAGGAGAGGATTAGATTTGTCATTGCATTCTCTATGCCTCTACGGCAGCCATCTTGGAAGCAGGAGGAAAGGAACGCCGATCTCAGCATAGGAGGTAGCGGGAAGCAAATGGAGGGCACCAGGTAGAGCGCCTATTCAATGGAACCTTACCCCCACTTAACTTACACCCCTGTAAGATTGTTCTAGGACAATATTAGAGTTGAGCTGCAATTGGTTTCTAAGGCAGGACGCATAATATAGGACAATCACTGTGCTACCAGGATTATGCTGCACATAAATGATACTGAGTCTCCATTTTGTAAGAAAATAAATAACCCTTTGTGCTAAACTGAATAGTAAATTATTGTCAGTTTTTCTGTTACTCCAATGCTGACCAATACTGAATTCTCTGCTAAGGTTATAAAGTAACTAACACGTTATAAATGGACAGAAAATATTTTTTTCTAATTTCTTGTATTATTTCTGTTTCCCCTTTTAGGAGACAGTGGTGAGAGGCCATCTCTCCCCGGCAGCACAATCTCTGACAACATCAAGAGATTAAATTTTCATCAGGTGCTTGGCCGGGGAAGTTTTGGAAAGGTAAGAACCTTCAACACTAGGAGAGCAGATTGTGTATTGTTTGCCGTACAATGTAAGGTCATAAGTGAAGTACGGCATAACACTGTTAATAACATCTTAGATCCTCAGATTCGGATGTTTCTGTGAGAGGTGAAAGCGGCGGTTTCCAAATGTATTACTACTAGTGTTGAGCATTCCGATACCGCAAGTATCGGGTATCGGCCGATACTTGCGGTATCGGAATTCCGATACCGAGATCCGATACTTTTGTGGTATCGGGTATCGGTATCGGAACAATAGGGATGTGTAAAATAAAGAATTAAAATAAAAAATATTGATATGCTCACCTCTCCGGCGGCCCCTGGACATCACGCTGGTAACCGGCCGGCTTCTTTGTTTAAAATGAGCGCCTTCAGGACCTGCGAATGACGTCGCGGCTTCTGATTGGTCGCGTGCTGCCCATGTGACCGGCACGCGACCAATCAGAAGCCGCGACGTCATTCTCATTCACAAAACTCCTAATTCTAGGAATTAAGGACCTGCGAATGACATCGCGGCTTCTGATTGGTCGCGTGCCGGTCACATGGGCAGCACGCGACCAATCAGAAGCCGCGACGTCATTCGCAGGTCCTGAAGGCGCTCATTTTAAACAGAGAAGCCGGCCGGTTACCAGCGTGATGTCCAGGGGCCGCCGGAGAGGTGAGCATATCAATATTTTTTATTTTAATTCTTTATTTTACACATCCCTATGGATCCCAGGGCCTGAAGGAGAGTTTCCTCTCCTTCAGACCCTGGGAACCATGAGAATACCTTCCGATACTTGATGTCCCATTAACTTGTATTGGTATCGGATATCGGTATCGGCGATATCCGATATTTTTCGGGTATCGGCCGATACTATCCGATACCGATACTTTCAAGTATCGGACGGTATCGCTCAACACTAATTACTAGTTATATCAATGCAATAGTGTTTTCTGGTAGTCTACAGTGGGTTAAAGTGTTTTTCTGGAGCCTCTAGGAAGTTGGAGGCGCTACTGATGTTTTCCCCACAGGTGCCTGCACCTTGGAAACTTGCATGGCCAGCAAATTACAGCATGTATTTTTCAATATAGGAGCATGATCCTGTTGGCTGTGCAAGTGTGGGACAGGCACCTGTATAAACAACATCATTCAGAAGTGAGAGCTGCCGTAGAAACTCTACATGCAAATATGTGACCAGAGCACCATCATCCACATGCTAGCAGTGTCACCTACATTGAATGTGGAAAAAGGTTCTCTGGTCAGATGAGACCAAAGTTGAGCTTTTTTGGCTAAGTGTAAAACACTATTTGTGGAGGAAAACATATACTGCAGATCACCTTGAAAACACCATCCATACCATCAAACATGGTGGTGATGGCATTATGCTGCGGAGATCCTCGTCTTTATCAGGTATAGGGAACCTGGCCAGAGTTAATCAAAAGATGGATAAAGCTAAATACAGTAGAATCCTGGAGGAAAACCTTTTAAAGGCTGCAAAAAACATGAGACTGGGGAGAATGTTCACCTTCCAGCAGAACAACAACCCTAAACATACTACCAGAGCTACAATGGGATGGTTTAGAATGGCCCAGTCATAGTCTAGACATAAATCCCATCAAGAATCTGTGGCAAGACTTGATAGCTGCTGTTCCCACATGCTCTCCATCCAATATCACTGAGCTAGAGTGCGTTTGCAAAGACGAAAGGGCAAAAGGTTCAGCTTCTAGATGATCAAAGCTGGTAGAGATATAGTCCAAAAGATTTGCAGAAGTAATTGCAGTGAAAGGTGATCCTACAAAGTATTAGGGGGGCTGAATAGAAATGCACATCATAATTTTCAGAATTATATTTTTAAAATATTAAGGAAACCATATATCATTACCTTTACATATCACAAATACTTGCAACTTTGTGAAAAACTTTTTGAAAATGTGGAAAAGTTAACAGGGTATGAACATTTTTTAAGGCAGTGTACTTATTGTACATCTGCATGTACATAGGTATGTGCAAATATACCGTATGTGCGTGTGTGCTGAGAATGACATTTATTAAAAAATATTGTCCAGGATTAAAAAAATAATAATTAAAAATAATTATAACAGCAGGGATTAGATTAAAAATATATCACCAATGTTTATAACCCCTGACTATCCAGTGATCGTTGCTTACCTTGCAGCGGTGGTGAAATCTCAAACTTTTCCTGATTGCTGACCGATGACTGATCTCTATAGTATTGTCCAATTAATAGAAGCATACAAAGTGTCCATATATCTATAAATAAAGTGCATGTGCTGTAAACATAATAAGCCACAAAGTTGGATTAGACACAAAGAGTATCCCTGTATATAACAGGGACCAAGGATAATAAGAGTGTCACATATTCTGGACCATAAGTCCTGCTAATGAAACCAGGTATAGGCAATGCATAAAAAAGTCAAGTGTAGGTATCTAGGTACCCACAACACCCGACGCGCGTTTCGCTCTGGAAGCTTCGTCCACCTGGGTCCTTGGTTAGGTTCACAGCACATGTACAGCATATTTCAGGATCCGCCTAGCCAGGTGGATTTGGAGGTCTTCCCTCTGTGCTGCTCCCTAGGTCCTTGATGCCTTAAACTTTCCACAAGTCCCTATTACTGTCTGTCCATGAAATAGAACATTCCCCGCATGGCAGGCTGCTTGAGCCTGTTCCAGTTGTCACTCCCTCGTGGTGACTCTAGGCTCTAGTATGCTGCTGTGCCTCAGGGTATCAGCTGGGGCAAGGAGACTTGAAATCTCCTTCCCTCCGGTTTTAGTTGCTGGGCATGCAGTTCCCACACAACCACGGACTCCAGTGGCGCTCAGTCCTGGGGTGAGCTCAGTTGCAGCTCCAATCCCTCAGGTTCTCCTCACTTGCCTCCTCTTCCATCATCTCAGACTCACACACTAAGACTAACTGACTAATCCCACCCCCAGGCCGGAACTTATAGGGGAGCTCCCCTGAAACCGGGTTTAGAGCTTCCTCTTCTGGTCTGGAGTCAGGAAAGGTGTTGCATGCTGTTACCTGCTAAGGGGACCCCTCTTTGCTTCCAGGCATGACATAATCCCCTGTGAGGGAGGCAATGCAACTGCGGCAACCGGACTCCTGGGGTGCCACATAGACATTACAGCAGCGAATCACAGCTGACTCTTTTTGTGAGGTAAAACATTTCCCTGCCTGTTTTTAAACAATAGTTTACATAAAAGAAAGAATCAGCTGTGATCCCCTGCTGTCCTGTGTGTATACTCTCCTTTGCTTCCTCCCTGGCCCAGGAGATGTGGTGTAATCAGACTATGTTCCTGTATGGACAGACACAGCCATTACACAGTACACAGCAGAGGCACATTTATAACATTATCTCAGCACAGGAACATTTTTTTAAAACACATCCAATTGTGGAGTTTATTTTTAGTTCATGATCTGTTGACTAAACATATTTTTTGTTCATGGCACAACCCCTTGTGGCATATTATGAAAAAATGGAGGCCAGCCTCTCTAATGTGGAACTGTACGTAAAAAAAATAGGTATTAGAAAAACAATAATTTTTTTGGGTTTGTCAATGGAAACTTTAATTAAATAGCACAACTTAAACAGAATCTGGACTGCTTCCATTCAGCATAACAGCTGTGAAATAATCTACTTGCCTCAGAGGGCAGTGCTCATCACACTCTCACGTTTACAGCTTTATCAGCCTACATGGACACAGAATGCAATTAGTTATACGAAACTATTTAAAGTGAACCTTTCATGTGAAAAATGCTATTAACCTGCAGTTTTGGCATTAATCTGCAGCTTTAAACCCATTTGCAGTGAAAGCATGGCTGTCAGGAGGAAAAAAACCTTATTCCTCTTAGGAGCTTTCAGTCATAAAGATGTGGCTTTAGCCATCTCTCAGTACACAGTTAACAGGGGCTATAAGTCCTGGCACTGACTGACAGCCGCTCATCCAGTGCATCAGTGCAGAGTCGCTGTCAGTCACATTAGTAAAAGTAGATATATATATATATATATACAGGATATTTGTATCTCATAACCCCTTTAATTATGCTTAGGAAGCTGCCTGCTCCACCAAACCCTCATCTTGGCTCAGTTACAAAGCTGCCCACAAGCCACAACCAGGATCATAACTGGTTTCCCAACTGGGTTGCAATAATAAGTGTATAATATGGCAGTAAAGATTGGTAAATGGCTCTGTGGTGGGTGCTGCTGGTGGTACCCAGGTAAAAAATGCATTCAGCCTAGGAAATGCAACACTTTTAGACCTGCACCATGGGCTTTGATACCACCATCATCTAAGTACAGTTGTGCATCCCCACACAGTCTCTTCATAATGATTCTCATTTCAGCTTTTCATGGCTGACAGAAATAATGCCGACCAGCTCTGGAGTTGGAGATATTCCTGACTCAATAATTCATGGCTAATATAGAAATAATCCTTTATCTTCCTATCTTTAATATGTAATTCCAGTTAATAGTCACTCTATATGACTGCAGAGTGCAATGTGCGTGCTGTCAACATTCTCTGATGCCAGTGCCGGTGCTAGGAACGGCGGGAACATAAAAGAAGACATGCAAGATATACAAGTGAATTGAGCGAGGCTGAATAAATGACCACCCACTTCCAACACTGGAGAATCCTCACTAGCCTGCAGTCACATACAGTGACGGTTGGCTTGTACCACAAGGCTGGACAATCCCTATAATGAAGGTCACCAACTAATGACCATTGTTTTCTAGGTGGTGCTGGCGGAAGATCGATACACCCACCAGCAATTTGCGGTTAAAGTCATCACAAAGAGGAACCTGCTAGCTGAAGGAGAGGAGCGCGCGATGGTGGAGCGGCGTGTGCTACAGCTTGCATCTGGCAGCCCCTTCCTTCTTCATGGCACATTCGCCTTTCAGACCAAGGTAAAATTGTGACCTCTTCATTAATATTGGATAAATCATAAAGTGCACTCATCTATATGCACAGAACATATCCACATTTACATATGGTGTTGTTAACATTTCAGCATTGAAAACATGTTAACGTCATGCTCCTTGTATGTGTAGCTGTCACCTACTGTGGGAACACTGGACAAACCCTGGGAACCAGGCAATGTGCCTACAAATATGATGCTGATGGGTAACTTTTGGGGTTTCTCGATTGAAGTCCATGGAAAATCTTGGAGTGGTCCAACTGGCTCCCAAAATCTGAAGTCATTTGTCCACCCCTATGGATGTCATTCTTAATGAGCACTTCACAATGGTGAGAAATGCAGAAGTCAACATAACAATGAAAAGTGATCACATCCTTCATATGTAAATTTATTTTCTATATGTGTATACTTAGAATAACCAATAAACAAATAGTAAAAAGAATAAATTATCATTATTGCTATTATTATGTAAGTATATCTTCATGAGATAGGGGAATAGAGATCGATCACAAAACCTATGGGATCTAAGGAAAATCCAAATTTCATTCTCATCAAAATGTCTATCACTATACAGAGGAAATAACTGATTATTGAGTGTTAGTAAATGTAAGGAGGCTGCAATGATTTTATCATTGAAACTGATTTCTATGTCTTGTCTGACAGGAGCTTCTGCTTCTTGGGATGGAGTATGTCACCTGTGGCGAATTCCACCATCTCCTGATGAGGAAGGGGCCTCTTAACATCCCAAGTGCAAGGTACAGTAGTCATAGTCTAAGCAATACAGATATGCATTTTCTAACCGAGACTGAGTAGATTGATTAGATTGTGTTAGCACTAAAGGTACGGTCACACTAAGCGACGCTGCAGCGATACCAACAACGATGTCGATCGCTGCAGCGTCGCTGTGTGGTCGCTGGAGAGCTGTCACACAGACAGCTCTCCAGCGACCAACGATCCCGAAGTCCCCGGGTAACCAGGGTAAACATCGGGTTACTAAGCGCAGGGCCGCGCTTAGTAACCCGATGTTTACCCTGGTTACCGTTGTAAATGTAAAAAAACAAATGCTACATACTTACATTCCGGTGTCTGCTCAGGTCCCTCGCCTTCAGCTTCCTGCACTGACTGAGCGCCGGCCGTAAAGTACAGCGGTGACGTCACCGCTGTGCTGTGCTTTACGGCCGGCGCTCACCAGTCAGTGCGGGAAGCTGACGGCGAGGGACCTGACCAGACACCGGAATGTAAGTATGTAGTGTTTGTTTTTTTACATTTACAACGGTAACCAGGGTAAATATCGGGTTACTAAGCGCGGTCCTGCGCTTAGTAACCCGATATTTACCCTGGTTACCAGTGAAGACATCGCTGAATTGGCGTCACACACACCGATTCAGCGATGTCAGCGGGAGATCCAGCGACAAAATAAAGTGCTGGACTTTCCCCAGCGACCAACGATCTCCCAGCAGGGGCCTGATCGTTGGTCGCTGTCACACATAACGATTTCGTTAATGATATCGTTGCTACGTCACAAAAAGCAACGATATCGTTAACGATATCGTTATGTGTGAAGGTACCTTAAGGTTCGGGCAAATTCTTATCTTCCACTCACAGGGCTGTTATTAGGAACACACTTAGGAAAATATGGCTCTTTTTCCACTACACCACACCTGTCCACAGGTTGTGTATGGTATTGCAGCTCATCTCCTTTCAGTTTAGTGATGTGATGGTAGGTCATCAACATCTGATTGGTGGGCGCGAAACACCCAGCACCGCATCAATCAGCTGTTCACGGTGTCGGTGGTGGCCAAAACTGACCAGTTAGGGAACTGCAGAGCATAGATTCATATACCGCATAGTGGCCATGGCCGGGTACTGCACATCTGCCTCCTATTTAAATCAGTAGGTGGTAGATGTGCATTACCCGACCGCGGACACTATGCAGTAGAGGGACCTGTGCTGTGCAGCTCCATCACTGATCATTTCCAGCCACAAACAGCTGATCCATGGGGTGCTGGGTGTCAGACCCCCACCGCTTAGACATTGATGACATATTCTAAGTATAGGTCATCAATGTTAAAGTAGTGGACAACCTCTTTAATTATTAGTATATAATCACGCACAAATCTGTTTCACAGCTTACTATTATTAACACATGGAGCTCTGGAGTGGATTTATGGGATGTCTTTTACTTATACTATGATCAGTAATTACACTAGTCAGGTAATGGACATGTCCCATATACCAGGAAGTTCTCCATAAGTAAGACCCCAAAATAAATTAGATAAATCTAATTAGACAGAAACATTTATTTGTAGGAGAAGATAAAAAGTGATCGGTGGATACTGGGATTGGCTATTAATACCTGTGTTATTAATATTCAGTTGAGCAGGTCCAGGTGACCTATAATTAGTACAATATGTGCAAATTCCCTACTGGACCATAACCCCCAAAAAATAAAAAAATAAAAATAATAATAAATATATGCATATAATAAATATAAGTATAAAACACTGAAAAGTTTTGCCTAGTTTATTGAGCAGTATACATTTCTGACTTTCTCATTCACTAATTTTTCTCTACTCTTTTCTTTCTGCCAGATTCTACGCCGCCGAACTTGTGTGCGGAATTCAATACCTGCATTCTAAGGGCATCGTCCACCGGTAACTAGAAATACATCTAATCCTCCAACACCAGTGGGGCTTATAACTATACACAGCATTACTGATAATTATAGAATGGACCCCGATAAGAATCCATTTGTCTTCTTCTTCACAGAGATCTCAAGCCTTCTAACATCATGGTGGCTGCGACGGGCCATATAAAGATTGCCGACTTCGGACTGGCACTTGAGAACATCCATGGAGACCGGACAGCCACCGAATACGCTGGAACACCAGGCTTCATTGCTCCCGAGATGCTGGCTGCGGATGAGTATAATGCTGGGGTAGACTGGTACGCATTTGGCATAATTTTGAACATTATGATTACCAGCAGGTCCAAATACCATCGAGGACTATTCAAGGCTTCCAGCGAAGAGGCGAAAAACATCATTAAAAAGGTCAGTATATGATATAAGTTATATTACTCTTATGCTGTTGTGTGATTAACTATAATGTTAGCTGTAAATTACTATTATATCCAGCTCTGTTGATGGAAGATAAATGTCCCAATCTCAGGGTAGATCAAGGGTTTACGAGTTCAATATATTTTAGGGATGTAGCAATGGTATGAATTACCTATCATGTAATATTGTAGATTGCAGAATAAAAACACTAATATATAAATTAAACAAAGTTTATTTTTTTATTTCAATGTTATTTATTAAGCTGTCTTATAAATGTAATTTTTTTTCTTCTTTTGCAGCTCCTCCGGGAAGATCCTGCCAGGCGTCTTGGAGTGAATGGTAACATCAGAGCCCATAGGTTTTTCCAGCGTATTGACTGGGACGCGGTGGAATCCCTTAGAATGTGTCCGCCACATGTTCCTGTGCCAGTAAGTATGTATGTATGTATGTAGACTCATAGATTGATAGTTTCACATGGATTTAATCTCTTTTTCCAAATTTGTAATGTTACTATTAAGGTGAAGGCGGCTGGTCTTAGGCTCATTACTATGCTGGAATGAGGCTTAAACCACTAATAATTAGTTTACGAAGGTAATGAATCTGAGGTATTTGTCATATTTGTCAGTGGAGAGATGAGAAGTCTCCATACATGTTAAATGATCGGGAGAAAGTGACAAAATCTGCCGATCATTGGTTGGCTTACAGTATGTAGAGGGCCTCCAGCTTTCCTGAACTTTACTATATACTATTCTCATGTAATCACCTTGTGCTTTCTTTTTCTCTTATAGCCAAGTAACATCCAGCGTGGCTCCAGGCCATTCCATCTCCAAATTCTGGAAGCAGCAGAGGCTAACAACGCAGCCCTCTCAGCAGACCACCAGGCCTTATTCACGGGGTTTTCATTTACCAACATCAGCTGGAAAACCCCAAACCATCCACCAGCTCTTTAATACCACCAGAGCAAGCTGTCTTCCTAAGCCCTAAGAAGAACATCCGGAGGCTGCTGATCTATACTGGTGAGAGGACGCTGGTGACAGGGGAGGATGTGCTGTATACTGGTGAGAGAAGGCTGGTGACAGGGGAGGATGCGCTGTATACTGGTGAGAGGAGGCTGGTGACAGGGGAGGCTGCTGCTCTATACTGGTGAGAGGAGGCTGGTGACAGGGGAGGTTGTGCTGTATACTGGTGAGAGGAGGCTGGTGACAGGAAAGGCTGCTGCTGTATTATGGTGAGAGGAGGTGGTGACAGGGGAGGATGTGCTGTATACTGGTGAGAGGAGGCTGGTGATGGGAAGCTACTGCTGTTTGCTGGTGAGAGGAGGCTGGTGACGGGGAGGATGTGCTGTATACTGGTGAGAGGAGGCTGGTGATGGGAGACTGCTGCTGTATGCTGGTGAGAGGAGGCTAGTGATAGGGAAGGTTGTGCTGTATAATGGGGAGAGGAGGCTGGTGACAGGGGAGGATGTGCTGTATAATGGTGAGAGGAGGCTGGTGATGGGAGGCTGCTGCTGTATGCTGGTGTCAGGAGGATGGTGACAGGGGAGGCTGCTGCTGTATACTGGTGAGAGGAGTCTGGTGATGGGAGGCTGCTGCTGTATGCTGGTGAGAGGAGGCTGGTGACGGGACGCTGCTGCTGTATACTGGTGAGAGGAGGCTGATGACAGGGGAAGCTGTGCTGTATAATGGTGAGAGGAGGCTGGTGACAGGAGGTTGTGCTATATACTGGTGAGAAGAGGTTGGTGACAGGGGAGGTTGTGCTGTATAAAGGTGTTAGGAGGCTGGTGACGGGAGGCTATGCTATATACTGGTGAGAGGAGTCTGGTGATGGGAGGCCGCTGCTGTATATTTGTAAGAGAAGTCTGGTGACGGGATGCTGCTGCTGTATTCCGGTGAGAGGAGGCTGATGACAGGGGAAGCTGTGCTGAAAAATAGTGAGAGGAGGCTGGTGACGAGAACCTGTGCTGGTTTATGTATATATTGTATATAGTGTATTGTATGTATTGTATATATTGTATATGTTGTGTATAATAGAGGCTGCTGCTATATGCTGGCGAGAGGAGGCTGGTGACAGGGGAGGCTACTGCTTCATACTGGTGAGAGGAAACTGGTGATGGGAAGCTGCTGCTGTTTGCTGGTGAGAGGAGGCTGGTGACGGGGAGGATGTGCTGTATACTGGTGAGAGGAGGCTGGTGATGGGAGGCTGCTGCTGTATGCTGGTGAGAGGAGGCTGGTGACAGGGAAGGTTGAGCTGTATAAAGGGGAGAGGAGGCTGGTGACAGGGGAGGATGTGCTGTATAATGGTGAGAGGAGGCTGGTGATGGGAGGCTGCTGCTGTAGGCTGGTGTCAGGAGAATGGTGACAGGGGAGGCTGCTGCTGTATACTGGTGAGAGGAGTCTGGTGATGGGAGGCTGCTGCTGTATGCTGGTGAGATGAGGCTGGTGACAGGGGAAGCTGTGCTGAAAAATAGTGAGAGGAGGCTGGTGACGAGAACCTGTGCTGGTTTATGTATATATTGTATATAGTGTATTGTATGTATTGTATATATTGTGTATAATAGAGGCTGCTGCTGTATACTAGCGAGAGGAGGCTGGTGACAGGGGAGGCTACTGCTTCATACTGGTGAGAGAAGGCTTGTGACGGGGTCCTGCTGCTATATACTGGTGAGAGGAGGCTGATGACAGGGGAAGCTGTGCTGTATAATACTGAGAGGAGGCTGGTGACAGGAGGCTGTGCTATATATTGGTGAGAGGAGGCTGGTGACGGGAGGCTGTGCTATATACTGGTGAGAGGAGGCTGGTGACAGGGGAGCTTGTGCTGTACAATGGTGAGAGGAGGCTGGTGACGGGAGGCTATGCTGTATACTGGTGAGAGGAGTCTGGTGATGGGAGGCTGCTGCTATATATTGGTAAGAGAAGTCTGGTGACGGGACGCTGCTGCTGTATACTGGTGAGAGGAGGCTGATGACAGGGGAAGCTGTGCTGTAAAATAGTGAGAGGAGGCTGGTGACCGGAGGCTGTGCTGGTTTATGTATATATTTTATATAGTGTATTGTATATATTGCATATATTGTGTATACTAGAGGCTGCTGCTGTATACTGGTGAGAGGAGGCTGGTGACAGGGGAGGCAACTGCTTCATACTGGTGAGAGGAGGCTGGTGACGGGATGCTGCTGCTGTATACTCATGGAGGAGGCTGGTGACAGGGGAAGCTGTGCTGTAAAATAGTGAGAGGAGGCTGGTGACGGGAGGCTGTGCTGGTTTATGTATATATTGTATATAGTGTATTGTATATATTGTACATATATTGTATATATTGCATATATTGTGTATAATAGAGGCTGCTGCTGTATACTGGTGAGAGTAGGTTGGTGACAGGGGAGGCTACTGCTTCAGGCCTGTCCCACACGCCCAGATAATTCCGGTACCGGAAAAATCGGTACCGGAATTATCCGTGTCCGTGTGTCCCTGTGCTTACGTAGCACATCAGTCTGGCACACGTGCGGCAGCCATGTGCCGCCCGTGTGCCATCTGAGGACCACACGGACCATGCAGGAGACAGCGCTACAGTTAAGCGCTGTCCCCTGTGTGCGGTGCTGAAACCGGTATTCATCCCTTCTTCCCAGCAGCGTTTGCTGGAGAGAAGGAATGAATAATTTATTTTTTCATTTCCCTTAAAAATAAAGTTTGTGCATCCCCTCCCGCCTCCCATCCCCTGTGTGTCCCCCCCCCCCCCCCCCGCTTGCCAGGAAATAGTCCCCGACACCCAGCTCCTGCGATGTCTCCTCTCAGCGGCTGCAGCCTGTGCTGTGTGAGCGGTCACGTGGTCCCGCTCATTACAGTGAGGAG